>NC_056735.1:1131207538-1131577538 GCF_019279795.1 Protopterus annectens | reverse complement strand
GAGGTAATTTCTCTTTACCATCATTGGTAATCCTTTTCCCTTTCTCTTTCATACCTTCGGGTACTCTCTTGTACCATTGTTGGTACTTTTCTATTTGTTAATATGGCAGATAAAAAGAGTAGAGTCAACGGCCATTGGAAAAATATAACTTCTAGCCTTCTTCTGAAACCCTCTACCTCAAGACTCAAGAAAGTATGTCTACCCACATGTTGGACTGTAGTTTTTAAACAATTCTAACCCTGGTACGTTTTGCTAGCTCCCAGTCAAGCTTGCCAGCAGCAACCCCCCCCCTTTTTTCTATATTATCTTCGTTCCCTCCCTTACCCAACTGTAAATTAGTCTGTGTTTGCCCTCTTATTAGGCTTCTTTCACTCCCAAAGTGTCCCTTTACATATTACTTAGACTTTGCTTCTGACCACTAGATGTCACTGTTTCTTTAACTTTTTCTATTGTACTTATTTTTTTTTTATTCTACCTACCTCTTCCTATTTCAGCCCTCCTATTCCTATCCCTTTCTTCTTTCTAAACTCCTCTCTTACTCTCTCCTCCATAAGCTACCTTACTCACCTGGACTCTATTTAGCTTTCTCTGATACTTTTTCTTCTTCTTTGGTTTACTTTGTGGATCCCGCTCCCTACCCCCAATTCCCACCCACCCCCAGGGGTCCTAACCTTATACCTCTCTAAACACACCCCCTTGTCTCTCCTCCTATCCTTTCCCTTCCCGCTAAAATTATTACTCCTCCCCACTATACACCCCCTTCCTCCCCCACCTCTTGCCCATACATCTTGCAACTCACTTCTCTCCTTTCCTCTTCTATTACTCTTCCTTCACCTATCAACTGACTTTACCTGTCTCTCCCCTTCCTATACCCTACAATACCTTTAGGCCTCCTCTTCTATCCCACATTCTGATATATATCACCACCTCTAAAAACCTACTTCTTTCCTTTTACACTAAACTTCTCTTATCTAATCTCATTTTAATAATGGCTCCCCATTCACCTACAATCATTATACTCTCTGTCTTACTTCTAACCACCCTATTTTCAGCTTACCTTCTTACCTACTTTGAAAACCTACTCAATATACAGCCTAATTATGCAAAAAACACACTTTTTCTCTCCACACTTATCTCACTTCATTCTCAAATGTTAACTCCACACCTAGCTACCTCCTACCTAAATTTCACAGATACTCCCACCTTAATTATTACATACCCTCAGATAAAAAAAGCAAACTGCTTACTCTTCCTAACAGCAACTTCACAGTCCTACCAGGTAATCCCACCTTACTAAATGGTGACATTCACCCCAACCCTGGCCCCTTACATCCCTCCTCTCATGTATCTAGACCCAACATTAACAATACCTTCCTTATAGGACATCTTAACATACGTAGTGTAAATAATAAAGTGCACTACCTACATGCCCTCCTTGACACACACCGTTTTGATATTCTCTGCCTTACAGAGACTTGGCTAAAGCCAGTCACTAAAGATACTGAAATTATACCACAAGGCTATAATATACTTAGATGTGACCGATCAAAACGTAAAGGTGGAGGAGTAGCAATTCTATTTAAGAATAACCTTAACATCACCACCCTTCCTACCTGTCCAACCCAGGATAGTAAAGTAGAGGCCATTATTACTAAACTCCACTTAAATGCCAAAAAGTCCCTCTATATCATTTGCATGTACATACCTCCAGGTAACAACATACCCATCTTAGAAGACTATCTCAGTTGGGTCTCCACCAATTACCCCCAAGAAACTCTAATTCTTGGTGACTTTAATATAGATTGGAATACTATTAACACTCAAAATCCCTCCTCTCACATAAACCTAAATGGTTTCACCCAAACCATCACCTCTACTACAAGACTGAATAAGTCTAGTAAGAAAGAGAGCATCCTTGACTGGATACTTACAAACAAAACAAATATTACTTATAAAGTAGGAACTATGCCAGATGACCTCAGTGACCACTGTTTAACTTACATTATTAGAGAAAAGACAGATTGTCTAAACCCCCCTAACATAAGAAAAATACGCTCTACCAAACACTTTAAAATTGAACAATTCCAAAATGAACTCAAATCTTGTAACTGGAACCCCTTAAAATCACTTCCACTTAATGATGCTGTATTATTCTTTAACTCAACCTTCCTTGCCATTCTTGACAGACATGCTCCAGAACGTACCATTAGAATGAAAGCAAACACAGCTCCATGGCTCTCTCCTGAAACTAAGAAACTAATACTCTCTAGAAATAAAGTCTGGGCCAAATGGAGAAACCATAGAAACAGCTCTGACTTTCTTTACTTCACCCAGCTTAGGAATCGTACCAAAAAAGCTATAATCTCTGACAAAAGAAAGTACTACTATAGGCTTCAAGAAACCAATCTAAATAAACCTAAACAATTCTGGTCATCAGTCAATAGACTCCTGTCACCAGGAACAACCAAAACTCCCTCACCCCTCGATGCTGACCCTAACACCCCTCATCTAACCGCAAATGCATTTAACTCTTTTTTTTCTGAATCTATTCAAGCTCTTGCTAGACAACTGAACACTAACAACTTCTATCCCCCAAACAATCTAATAGACACTGGTCACAACTTCTCTTTTCAACCTATCCCTACCTCTTTCATCTATAAACTTATTTACAAACTGAAACCTTGTACTCCCTCTGCTGACAAACTCCCTTCTCTTTATCTTCAAAAGGCAGCCAGAGAAATTGCAGTCCCAATATCTATACTCATCAATAGGACAATCCAAGAGGGAACTATCCCCGATATCTGGAAAGTCTCTCATATTATCCCTCTACACAAAGGAGGTAACTCTATTGAATATGCCAACTTTAGACCAATTGCTCTTCTCTCACCCTTAGCAAAGATTATGGAGAAATGTATACATCAACAACTTGTTCAATACCTCTCACTGCACAACATTATAGCTAATTGTCAACATGGCTTTAGACCCCATCATAGTACAACCACTGCTCTCCTTTCCTTTGTAGATACTATCAATAGTAACCGCAATAATAACCTTCTCTCTTCTGCTCTATTCATTGACCTCTCCAAAGCCTTTGATATGGTTAACCACTCTTCTTTAATTCACATTCTTGAATCCCTCTCATTTGATAATCTTGCCATTAAATGGTTTAGCTCTTATCTGAAAAACAGACAACAAGCTGTTCTCTGGGATAACCATATCTCATCATTGTTGCCCATTTCCATTGGAGTCCCTCAGGGCTCTATTCTTGGTCCTCTTCTTTTCTCCCTCTATATAAATGACCTTCACACAGTAATCCCTCAAGCTACCTGTATCCAATATGCTGACGATTCTACCATTATTTGCTCAGCATCTTCCTGTTCAGATCTAATCTCTCTAACTCAAAATACTTTCACCACTGTCGAAACATGGTTTACTAGATGGTATCTCCTTCTTAATGCTAAAAAAAACAAACTACTTCTCTTCTCCCCAACCTCTCGGACCTCCCCACTAAACTTCAACATCTTGTCTAATAATGCCACTGTCATCACCCCTGACTCTACAACTAAACTGTTAGGAATAACTATCGATAATAATCTCACTTTTGATCATCACATCAACACCACCATCAATTCAGTTAACAGAAAAATAGGATCCTTATACCGTATTAAAACCTTTCTAACCCCAGCTACCAGAGCTACTATCGCCCACTCTCATCTCTTATCCACTTTATCTTATGCATCTCCGATCTTTACCAACCTTAAGAAAGCTAACCTAAACAAACTAGCCATTTGCTACAATAACATTGCCCGCTTCGCCACAGGAAACCCCTTCAGAACCCATCACTGTCACAATTTGAGACTTTTAGGCTGGCTGGAATTACAAAACTACCTTACAGTCTCACAACTCACTATTGCCCACAAAATACTGCACCAACCTGGAAACAACCCTACACTCTCTCAACTATTAATCCCTTACAACAATCTAACCTCCCTTAGATCCTCCTCTAAACTCTTGATCAGTTCTACAAAGTCCAACAACTCAGCTGGCAACTCTCTTTTCACAAATTCTGTAGGTAGGATATGGAATCTGTTACCTAGGGATATAACACTAATTACTTCTTTGCCTCACTTCAAACATAAAATTAAACTGTACTTCCAAGAACACTGGCTTTGTTCTTGTAGTACACCTGACTAACTTTCTTCACTCTACCCTATCATCTCATCTACTCTGATTTATAACCTATCTCTTCAGATCCTACCTAGACTAGCCTCTGCACTTGGACTCCCTCTATCCCCGTATCTACTACTCTCTTCCCTTTCCCTCTCCTCCCACTATCCTCCCTGTTATAGACCTTTGTATGTGCTACCTTTTCTGTCCTTACTAAATTACTACTCCTGCTTTTCGTAACAATATGGGATTAGGAATTCTTTACAATATTTAGTATTTTAAGTATTAGACATTTTCTGTAAAAATGATGTAATTTATGAACTGTACACTTCTGTAAAAATGCTTCTGTATTGTGAATATTCTGCTTTCAATTAGTTCTTAGATCCTTATAAGCTGTATCTTATAGTAATTGATTTTATGTAATGTATCAGTATATAGTGGAGCTTTTCTCCTCGGGCCTCTGCTGAAAATGGACATGTATCCAGCCAGACTAGCCCGGTCAACAAATGTAAAATAAATAAAATAAAAATAAAGTAGTCTGGGGTTTAAGCGGTGTTCTGATTGTGGACACAAACTGCCTACTTCTGATGCACACTCTTTATGTGTTTATTGTTTGGGAGCTTCCCATTTATCTGTCAAACCTCATTGTACTATTTGTGAGAACTTTTGTAATAGAACTTTGTTAGAAAGGAAAAACAAGCTGATACTGAAGGGACTTCTAAAATCTCCCTTTTCAGAGGCTATTTCTGGGTCAGAAGTCTCAACCCCTCCTAAGGCCCATAAGAAAATGAATGTTTCTACTAAGGCTAAATCTTTGCCTTCATCCCCGGCTGGGAACTCTCACCAACCAAAACCTAAAAAGGCTAAAATGTTGGCTCCGGAGCTCTCTTAGTTAGCCCCAGTGCTTTCGGTGCCCACACCTTTGGCACCGAGGCCTTCGGCTCCATTAGTGATTTCAGCTCCATCCTCTCCTGCAGCCTTCTACATATCGGCACTGAGGGACTCCTCGGTTCAGACCATGACCACTGTATCGGCACCGACTGTTCAGTCAGCACAGACCTTGACCGCGTCGGCTCCGAGATCTTCCTTGGAACCAAGGCCTTTATTGTTGACTCCAGCTTTGTCGGTTCCAGCTTCAGTACCGACAACCACTTTGGCACCGATCCCTGCGTCGGTGCAGACAATGACATCAGCACCAATGACTTCTTCGGTGCAGACTACAGTAGTTCAGTCTTTCTTGGCACCATTGCCTTCAGTGTGGTCAGATGAGATGGGCACCAAGTCTGCCTTTTTGTGGACAGGCCTGTTTCTCCCTCAGTCTCTGTGAGGTCCTCTAGAAGTCTTTCTGAACATGATGTGTTGCGTCTTGTGGACCAGGCATTTTGGCCAGAGGTATTCCACCCCACAGAAAATATCGTTCCTTGGGAGGTGATCACCCATCTCCAAAGACACCTTCTTATTTTCCTCCTTCATTGACTTTGAAGTCCATGGATATAGTACAGTCTTTCCCTTCTGCATTTCCCTTTATGGATCTCACTAAGGAACCGCAGTTGCATTCGTGGCAGGAAAGTTTTGGTATGACCCAGGATGTCAGCTGCAACACACATAGCTTGCTGCTCCACAGCCATCCATGGACTCTGAGTCGGCAGGCTAAGCCACTTAGGGGAGGAGTGCCCTCTGTCCTAGACATACACTCCTCTCTGGGTGGACCAGCCTTCCAACTGATGGAGAAGGCTTTCACTGCTGCTGGCGATACTGGACTGTCTATACCTCCGCCCTCCTCTGGTACACTGGTTTCACAAGTTGCACCTAGCAGACACCGGGTACAAGGGTCTCAGGACATATTCCCTCAGGAATCCCCTTTTCTGTTGTCTTCTCCAGCTTCTCCTGCTGAGGAGGTCCACGGGAAAAGTTTGTGTAAGAGGAAGCACATGGACTCCACAGAGGAGTCCCTTACCGAAGACACAGATTTTGATGAGGGGAAGGATCCCCTTGGTCACCCTCTGAGGTATCATTTGGCAATATCCTTGAAATTCTGAAACAGAGAGGTGACTGGCAGCCCTCTAATCCGACCCCTGAGGAATCTGTGTTCCTGCAGTCCTTTCGCACCCGCCCCCCTACCTCCTGGGTTACTCCACCTGTCGATGAACTTGCAAGTTCATCGTGCAGCATGCTTGGAAGGCCCCTGATACTGTTGAAGCTATTCCCCGGAGGCCAGATAAGATCTTGTCCCCTCCTGCTTCATATCCCCATTGTTCCAAATGTCTTCCTGTAGATGCTTTGGTGGTGGTGGCCGCAACAAACAATTATCTGGCAGAAGAAGAAAGCCAGACTGTCCACCCGCCTAACAGAGAGTCCCAGGCCCTGGACAGAATAGGGAAGTGCACCTTTACTTCAGAGACCTTTGCTATCAGGTCTCTGAATTGTATGGCACATTTTATCAGGCTTCAAAGGGAGCTGATTTCTGAGCTCTCTGAAACCTTGGCTGATGCAGTGTCTGATGAGGTCCGTGACAAAGTGGCCTCTCAGCTGGCCACCATTGAACCTATATCTAACTCCTCTATGCGATTGATATTTCACGCATAAGAAGGAGCAGCTAGAGCGGCGGGTTCAGCTGTGGTCTTGAGACGACACACCTGGATGCGCTTGTGCAACTTCGCAGAACCTTTTAAGTCTTCCTTTCTTAATGCCTCCATTGAGCCCTCCTTGTTGTTTGGGCCCAAAGTTAAAAGCACACTTGCCAGATGTGAACAAGATGGTAAGACCCTTTCTGCCGTAGGTGTCCATTATTCTTCTCTTCAATGTGCTTTCTCCCAAAACCAAAAGAGTGGGAAGATATGGTTCAAGAAATCTCAGGGTCCTTTCCGTGACACACAGGCTGCGTTCTCCCTGAGAGGCAGAGGGGGAAACTCACAGGGAAGATGCTCCTTTCAGGGCAGTGGGGGACTGCATCACCAGGGTTCCAGGGATTCTTTTCCTGGTCAATCCTACCAGCACTCCTGAAAAGTGTCCCAACTCCTTTCCTCTGGAGGTGGTTGGGGGACATTTCTCCTTGTACCCTTCTGCCTGGCTAACCATCACCACCGATTCTTGGGTACAAAGGATCATAACCAAAGGTTATCATATCCCCCTCGATCTTTGTCCCATCCCTTTAAAAAATCTTCCTGACATTCCACCCAGTCAAAGGGAAGATGCAGCACTAGAGATAGAAAAGCTGCTAAGAAAGAGAGTCATCCAAATAGTCCCTCCAGAACAGATAGGATCCGGACTCTACTCAAGACTATTTTTGGTGCCAAAGAAAACTGGAGACCAATTTTGGATCTCAGCATATTGAACAAGTTTGTGAGAGTACAAAAATTCTGGATGGTCACTATACAGTCTAGCCTCCTGCTTTTGGAAAAAGATGATTGGATGTGCTCTATAGATCTTCAAGATGCGTACTACCACATAAAGGTGAACAGGCCATCAAGAATATTTCTGCACTTCTGTGTGGGAGTCAGTCACTACCAGTTCAGAGTACTGCCCTTCGGACTCTCTACAGCCCCCAGAGTGTTCACAAAGTGCATGGCAGTTGTCACAGCTCACTTGCGACTTCAAGGATTCCAGGTGTTTCCATATCTAGACGACTGGCTAATTTCCACCCCCACCAGACATCTAGTGGAAAAAGCCCTAGCATACTCTCTCTCCTCACTGCTCAAAGGCTAGGCATAACCATAAACTGGCAGAAATCCAATCTCACCCTATCTCAGTCAACAGAATTCATAGGGGTTATCTTGGACACAAAAAACTGCAGAGCTGCTATTCCAGAGCACAGAATTTTAAGGATAAAGCAACAACTAATTCCAATCTTTTCAAGGGAAAAATCCACAGCTCACTTGGTTCTACAGCTGTTGGGTTCCATGGCAGCCTCCATCATCATTTTTCCCCTGGCCAGGTTTCACATGAGGCTTCTACAATGGCTACTGCTCACCCAGTGGTATCCTTTCCAGCATCCTCTTTCAGCCATGATTCTAGTAACCCACAGGTTCAAACAGGATTTAAATTGGTCAATGACACACAATCTCTCACAATGGTCTTGCCCCTTTTCCCCCCAGCAACCCAAGGCCACAGTGACCACGGATGCCTCCCTGATGGGGTGGGGTGGGCTATGTCAGGGACAGACAGTCCAAGGCACTTGGTCCCAACTGGAGGCCCATCTGCATATAAATGTTCTAGAGCTGAGGGCAGTGCTTCTGGCGTTGCAAGCATTCCATCCCCTGCTGCCGTCTGGGACAATCACGATTCAATCAGACAACATGCTGGTGGTCTGGTACATCAACAAGCAAGGTGGAACCAAATCTTACCCCCTTTGTCGAGAGGCCATGAGGATATGGCAATGGGTGATGGCTACCAACCATTTTCTTCTAGCAACGCACATTCCCGGGAGTTCCAACGTGATAGCAGACAGACTCAGCAGGTGCATTCTTCAACTTCACGAGTGGTCCCTGAATCCCTTGATAGCAGCGGAGATCTTCCACCACTGGGGCCGTCCTTGCTGCGACCTCTTTGCATCCCCGACCAACCACAAATGCAGCAACTACTTCGCCCTGATTCCCCCTCTGGGACAGTCACCCAGGGACGCTCTAGTCCATGATTGGCCTTCGGGTCTTCTCTATGCATTTCCACCCCTTCCTTTCATTCCCCAGTTTCTGAAGAAAGCCCGGCGGTTGAAGAGCAAAATAATCCTCATAGCACCATATTGGCCACAACAGATTTGGTTTCCATTCCTTTGGCCTCACCTACTAGATCGATCATGGATTCTCCATCCAATCCCGGAGTTGATCTCACACCCACAGAACCTGATTCATCCCAACTTGAACAGCCTGAAGCTCACAGCTTGGCTACTCCAATTCCCTTGATTGCCAGGCAGAATGATCTTTCTTTACCAGTATGTGATGTTCTCATTGCTTCTCATAAGTCTTCCACTAGAATTACTTATCTGGGCAAGTGGAAAAGATTTACCTGTTGGCTGAAAGATAAACAAGTAGATCCCTTTTCAGTACCAGTGTCGATAATACCAGACTATCTGGCCGACCTGTTTCAATCGGGTTCATTTGGCTGCAATTTCTAATTTCCATGAGGGTGTCCAAGATTCCTCTCTTATGTCCCATAAATTGTGCAAGACCTTCATAAAAGGTGTGAATCATCTGAAGCCACCTTTTAGAGAACCTATTCAACCAGTGGATTTATCATTAGTTCTACAAGCTCTGACAATGGCACCTTTTGAACCAGCCTCTTCTTGCAACCTCAAGTATTTGTCATGGAAAACCTTGTTTTCGGTCATTATTACTTCTGCCAGACGTATTTCTGAACTTCAAGCTTTATGTATCAAGACTCCATACTTGATTTTTCATAGAGATATAGTGTCTCTGAGAACTAATCCATCATTTCTGCCTAAAGTAATCTCTGAAATGTCCATTAATCAAGCCATTGAATTGCCAGTTTTCTTTCCCAATCATTCAAACAGAGGAGAGTATTGCCTACATACCCTAGATATACACAGGCAAATCCATTTTTACTTAAACAGGACTAAACCCTTTCATAAATCTAACCAGTATTTTTTGGCCTTTTCTGGACCTAGATTAGGATCTGCTATTGCTAAGGTCACATTAGCTAGATGGTTGAAGGGACTGTGTGACCTTTATTTATACACAACGTAATATCTCATTGCCTCCTACCATGAAAGCTCATTCAACAAGGTCGGTGGCAACTTCTGCTGCCTTCCATGCCAGAGCTTCTTTACATGACATCTGTGCAGCTGCAACTTGGGCTACGCCTCATACCTTCATCAATCATTACAAATTGGATTTGGCCTTCAGGGGAAGAGCATCTTTCGGTTCTATGGTGCTCAGGAATGTCCTTCCATGAGAGCCTCTCAGGAATAGAGGTAGCTGGGGACTCTGTCCCATGTGTAAGGAATGAACGAGGATTAACAATATCAGATAAAGAAGTTATGTCTTACCATAACATTCCATCTGTATTGTTAATCCTCATTCAGTCATTACGACCCTCCCTCCTTCCCCCTCCTGTGGTTTCTAGTGGATGTCACCATCCAGTTCTCTTAGGTTTTTTGACCAGAGGTAGCCTCTACCTTCTTTAACTTGCAAACTCAATCTAAGGTAACAGGGAGAGGGGAATTGTGGGTAAGAGTTTAGCTCGAGAGTTTGAAGCTGACGCGAGCTTGGAAAATGGCCGGCTCAGTTCCGAGCTCGGAACTGATACCCATACGTGATGACTGAATGAGGATCAACAATACAGATGGAACATTATAGTAAGGCATAACTTCTTTTTTCACATTTTATGTAGGAAAGACAGATTATTTAAAGAAAGGATCCTACGTCATTACAGTGACATTAAATTGAATGTGCAAACTAACTCTCAAGCTAACCATATACAGACCACTCTCACACATAAGTTTCTGTTTTCATGTCTAGAAAAAGTGAATATTACTACCAGAGGAGGAAATATTATTAATAAAATTGAAACAAAAAAAATTAAATGGATAGCGAACTTATGAGCTGATAAGAAACCTGGTTTAACTGGTCTGGTCCCTTTAAAACCCTTACTGAAGGGCAGGAACCTTAGAAAGTGATCTGATTGGTTTCTACCGTTTATTTAACTTCAGCTGTGTTAATGGCTTGTTACGGATCTGAAGAAGGCTTTTTGCCAAAAGTGGTTATCCAATTGAAGTCTATCTGTTTGGTGTTATTTTAAATTCTTATTTAATAAAAATGTATACAGGTTTTATCTGCATTATTGCAGTCTTTAGTGATTTTAACTTAAATGGTCTCTCCTCCCTATGAAAGAACAATGATTTATTTTATAATAATTAACAGACATGGTTGATACTAACATCCATATTCACACAAACCAAAATAAAATATTTTCATGTTCATGCTCAAATATGATGCTTATGAAAGTATATTCTGATGACCACACAAATTTTCATACTCCCATGATTGTGCTACAGATATCTCTGAGTTGGATATGCCCTGCATATTACTTATTGCAAAGTTAAGCCTTACCCAGTGTGCTAGTTTTAATTTCTGAATACCCGCGTTCTGTGTTTTATGTCCTTTAAGAGTACCAATAATGTACACAGATTACATGGTACCTGTAAACGATAATTTAATTGTATATTTTAATAAAAAATTCAAACAATGGATTTGTACTATTCTCTCTAAGTCTCCATCAAGTAAACTAAATTTCTGTATGAAATTATTTAATTTACTCCCATTATTCAGCTGTTTGTTTACATATTAATTTCAATTTGGTAACTACGTAAGTGGACTGGCTAACAGACTCTTCTGACTCCTAACCTGACCTCCACAGTACAAGACACCAACAGAAAATGGAAAATAGAATAAAGTATTATACCTCTTTCTGAACGAATGTTAAACAGTTTGGCAAAATGCAGAAGTGGAATTCAAGCAAGATGATAGATAAAATATAAGAAATGGAAGTGAAGGCAAACTAGAATCAGAACTTTGAAGACCAAAATAATACAAGTGGTCAGACAAAGTACACATACGGTGAGACAAGCTCAGGAAAATGTTGACAAAAAAAAAGCACTTAAAGATATTGTGCATAATAGAAAATTATTTCATATACATATACAGTATACACACACATACATACATAGAAGATATGGTAGGACTGAAAACATACCTATGAGAGTTGATTGACATCGATTGAAGGGTGAGTAATTTAATACAGTACAAGGTGATTTACAATGTGGACTCATTTAAGAACCTGGATATATGGGTAGATCCAGCTTTGCGAGTTTTTTTTCCTGATCATATCATCAAATTGGTTAATGATCGCTTTTTAAAACTATAGGCTGTAAAAAAAAAAGGTTAATAAAATCTAGAAAATCATAAATGATGGATTGTAAGTTACACTAGACCCAAATTAGAGTATGGAATAATACTTTAGAAATCTTAGCATAACATTTGCATGAGTATATTGAAAAGACCACAGAGAAATATACCATGGCACTCATGGATGTGAAAGTTTAAGTTATTATAAACTATTGAAATATTTCAACTTTTCTTGCCATCTCACATTGATATTTAAGTGGATATATTAAGTACAGAGTAATCAAAAACAACTACCTCTAGGAATGTTTGGAGTTATCAAGAGTAGTAAAGAATCTTTAGACAATCTGTCTAGGAGATGATACAGGAATGAGAGATATAGCAACTTATTCTCTGTAAGACTAGCTGACACAAGGAATAACATTTCTAATTATATTACGGTAACACAATTGTTGATTTTTTTAAGACCGTCTTCTTCACTTATATGGAAATGACTGTTCTGCTATATTTACAAGCTAGAACCGTGCCTAAAAAATTTAATTTATGTGCATGTATGTAACATATTTAATTATACATAAGACCTGTACTTGAATGGCTATGTTACATATACAAGGATTTCTGCAGTTTTATTTATTTTTTTAGTTTTAGGTGCAATGGTGTTCCTTAAACTAATGCATATATATTACAGACGTCTTGCATTGTAGTGACTGATCAACAAAGTGTTGGCAACAAAGTATCACATTCGCTCACAATTGCAATTTACCTGTTTCATTATACAAGTGTTGCATTATATCACAAACAGCTATGTATGCCTAGATATGTCATTAAGAATCGTCAAATAAATAAAATCCTGACTTGACATGAAACCTGTCTGCTTGTTAATATATTTTGTAAAATAAATGAAATCACAATTTCACATAAAATGTGTCTGTTTACTTATTTATGTATGTATGTATGTATGTATGTATGCATGCATGCATGTATGTATGTGGGAATGTAAATTAAAATTGTACTAGCTAGTTCTACTTAGAAAAAGAAATGCCTGAATAGTCAATATGAATATATATATGCAAAAAAAAACCCATTCCTTTCTTATGAATTCATGGCATTTCAGATACAACTGAAGGCATAGATCTCAGACTGTAAGTATAGAGAGAAATGTCTTGACAGAAATATTGGTATCTACTACAGCCAAGTAAAAGCCCAAGACAAAACAGCAGTGAACAGTACCTTTACTCAAAATTGTTAACAACAAGAACAATAAGGTACAAGCAGAAGACAGAATCCATATTGCTCTGAGATGATCGGGTACTCCCCAGCAAATACCCTCTACCAATTCTCTTCCAACTATCACTAAAGAACAGGTTCTCACCATACTCGTCCACATCTAAAAAACACTACAGCAATGGGCCCTAATAATATCCATGGATGCTTTTTTTAATTTCTCCAAATCTGCTGGGTTTCTAATACCATAGTGGGAGTGGACCCCATTTCTATGTCAAAGTATGATTAAAGTTCATGAAATTAGTACTGTTGCAATCTTTGATGTGAGCCAGAAGTGCTCTTTGCAGCACCCACAATGTGCCCACTAATGACTCCTTCTGCAAAACATATGGACTTACATGTATGGGTAACATATAAATATAATTGTAGATTATTTTTGTATATGACCCATTGCTCCTACTACTATTGGAACTGTATGGGTATCTTTCTTCCACATTGCTCCCATTTCTGCTTGCAAATTCTTGATATTTTATGACTTTGTGTGTCTCTGTATGCAAGACACTGTAGTCACTGGGTGTGGTGATTTCAATGATCAGTGCTACTTTTATCTTCTTTTCATGGACCACTATATCTGTTTTTCTCGCATCTTGGTAAAGGATGATCCCATGTGATATAGACTTCATCATTTTCTTTGATGCTTTGTGGTTCATGTTTCCAGTGTTTTTTCAGCTACTCCAATGTTATACTTTTTGCACAATCCCCAGTGCAACAGTCTTACCACATTATTATACCTTTCAGTATACAGTCCTTCTGTCATTAATATGTTACAACCAGCAACAAGGTGTGCAACTGTTTCTAATTCTGTTTTACAAAACATACATTTGTCTATTTCTCCCACATGTTCAATGGACTTTGTAAATCAATGTATACATAGTCGACTATCTTGGGTCGCCAATATTAACCTTTCTTACTTTGGTTTGAATTAGCCTCGCCTTAACCGTTCCTGTATTCAGTCCTAATCAACATGGGGTTCTTCCAGGAGTTTTCTATACTTGCAACTGTATTTATGCATTTTTCACATTTCTTGCCTTCTCATCTGATCCTTCACCTTATATTCTTTCTTTTGTTTTTTGCACATTCAGTTGCTGCCTGATTTTTATCTACTTCTGGTTTGATTTCCATCCCCGCTTGACACCGATGTGCTCCTGCTAGACTAAAAAAAGTTATCTTAGATTTATTCTCCTCATGTTTCGAAACATTCACTATGTTTGGGACTTGTGAGGTCAGCAGATATGTGTGCAGTCCCACAACTGCAGATCTATACATGTAATCATTTTCAAGGAGACCCACCCCTTCTTCAGAATGGGGAATAAATAGTCCTGGTATGCAATGAGTTTTATAAATCATTTGGTGAGCATGAGGCATCCTTCCTGTTTTGCTGTCTAATCTATCCAACACCTTTTGGGGCCACTGAATCACTCCAAAACTGTAAGTTAGGACAGGAAGAGCAAATTGCTTTATAGCTTGAATTTTGTTCCTAGATGTCAATGCTGTTTTCAGGATTAGTTTAAGTCTTCAAAAATATTTCTTACTGATTTTTTCACGTGTTCATGTTTTATTGTTGATCATTCATCAGTTCCCTAGTATTTATAAACTCCCACTTGCTCAAGTTCCTTTATATCACATTCTTGTCCTAAATTATTGTTTTCTTGATGCTGCAGCTTTCCTGCTTTAAAGGTTGCTTTTTCACATTTATCAACACCAAATGACATTCTTATATCATCTGAAAAAGTGTTGACTACTTGCAGTTATGCTTTCAGTACCTCATCTGACGGGTTATATAGTTTTAAATCATCAACAAAGACAAGATAAGAAGACTTTACACATTGTTGCTTTCTGGGGGCCAAATTATATCCATGACCTAATCTATTAAGCAAACAATTTAATGGGTTAAGGACAAGGCAAAAGAGCAGTGGTAGCAGAAAGTCTCCCTGGAATATCCCTGGAATAATAATTTGTCCTTTAACATGGCTTAACTTCAAAGTGGTTTGCTACTGTTTCATGGTCACTGTAATATAGGTTATCAGTCTAGGGGGTATCTTATGCATTTTAAGCACTCTTTTTTTTCCATGAATGTGGGATACTCTCAAATGCTTTTTTTGTAGTCTATCCATGTTATACTTGGATTCTTCCCCTTTTTACAGTTCTCCACTATGACTTTATTTAACAACAAATGATCCTTTATTCCATATGACTTTCTTTTATTACCACTTTGGTCTATTGCCATAATTGAGTTTTCCTCTAAATGACTATAAACTCTGTCTGTATCAATTCTGGTGTATACTTTATACATCATTGGAAGGCAAGTTACTGGTCTATAAATTTTAGGGTAGCTTGCAGGTTCTCTTTTAAGTAGGTGCATTGTTTTTCCTGTTGTTAGCCAGCTGGTGTCTGTTTGGGGAGCTCAGATAAATAGTTCTTACTCATGGCTAAATCTTTGTGCAAAGGTGTTAATTCTTTTAGCCAGAAGACAGGTACTGCATACGGGCCTGGAGTTCTCCAGAGGCTTTTCTAAAAATTGTTTCAATCTCCCTGGCCGGTAATTCATCCCATTTCATATCCTGTACATTTGAACTTCTTATTCTTTATTTTACTTTTTCTGTCCATTATAATAATATTTATAATCCTCCTCCATCGCATTATTGAAGCCTTGCTACTACATATTTCATTTATTTGTGTGTGTGCATATGTGTATATGTATATATGTATACATATACATATTTATTTAATTTAACAAAACCAACAATTAATCAGGTTTCAGGCATAAATCATAAAGGTCCAATACAGATGCACACAAGCACCAAGCTCTCCTGAATTTGGAAGATCACATCTAATTTGTTCTCAAACTTTTGTTCCAGCCCTCCTACATACAGAAATTATTTTGAGTTAATAGCACCACCTAATGTGGAAGCTTTTCCCTAATTGTTTTTTAGTTGTCCATAATTCCAAGGTAAAAGTTGAAAGACATGACACATACATACACAAACAGATTGTGCTAACACATATGCAGTTGTTTACCACATTAGAGAAGTGGGCCACTTTTTCCTTTTTTTCATGACTCCAGCTTCTTACTAAACAAAAAAAGTATAATGTTTATTACAGTCTTTTGCAAATCAATGCTTACAATTAAAAGTGAGTACACTCAACAAAACAAATATGTCTGCAGCTGTCTAAATAATAAAACAGGGTCTGTTGCCATTGATATGAACTTTCCCACTATCTCTATTTCCACCTTGGTGGATATGGGCATCCTGAGGCAGTGTAGAAATTGCCTTATGCTTAGTGACAAACCGTAATTCTCAAACAAACTGATATTGTATGTGAGAGATATATTAATACAGTGTCATTGAAGCCAAAGCTCTCATATAAAAGCACTCCTAATGTCAGTAAAGTTGTCAGTGGTACACACGGTGCACCCATCACACACAATTCAAAGCAGACACATAGACTCACATATGCTGAGGCACTTAAATGTAACCTTCCTAAACCCCAAAGATGACCTAGATGAAATACACTTAACAAATACCCTCAGCAGTCCTGAAAGCACTCTTTCAAAACACCCACATCAACACATACAGCCACATCTCATGGGACCACTATTTCTAAGCACATAAGGGAAGCCACCACAGAATACAACAGTGTAGTCATTGGAGACTCCATTGTGAGACACACCTGATGTCCCTCTCACCAGGCTGAGTAAACAGAAAGTCATGGTCAGCTGCTTATCAGGGAACAGGATACACCACATTATGCACATACTCAGGTCATTGGATCACAAGTAACAGTAGGATTCTGTCACAGTCCATGTGGGTGTAAATAATCTGAGATGTACATCCCTAGACTACATGAAGAGAGACATCGTGAAGCTCTTGGAATGTGCATCCCAGGCGGGTATAAGTCTAGTACTGAGCAGCCTTTTACTTACTCTAAGGATGATGTCACAATATGAACATTTTAAATATATATATATATATATATATATATATATATATATATATATAAATGGGTTACCTTCATTTGACTGAAAGATCATTTGACTGACAAACATTTTAGTCGGACCAAATGACTGAAACTTCATTTCACTGACACTTCAGCTGACTGACAATTAGTACTGGCAGTGTCTTGAGCACTGTAAGGCAAGTAAAAGGAATATATCCTTTTCCCCACTGTAGTGCGACCCTGGAGTTAGTATATATAGTTAGGGAGGTGTGGGTGGCACAGCCTCCCACTTACTTTGTTTTTACTAAACAATATAAAACTACAAGCAGAGAATATAACATGAAACTAAGTGGAGGTTACACCCCACATACCACCCCAGCTATATATACTAACTCCAGGGTAGGTAAGAGTGTGAGTGTGTCAGTGTTGAGAGTGGTGGTGTTTGTATGTATGTGATGTGTGTTTGTGGTTTGTGCAAGGGGGGTGTAGAATATGTGGTGGTGGATTTTCTGTCTTTCGGTGTTTAGTGCAGCCTCAGGAGTTAGTATATATAAGTAGCTGGGGTGTGGGGTGCAGGGGGGCTTGACCCCCTGCTTACAGGAAGAGTAGGTTTGTGTGTGTTTGTTTTGTTGTGCTCGTATGTGTTGTTTTGCTTTTTTGTAGTGTCGGGAGGTAGATGTATTTGTGTTTGTATGTGTGGTGTAGTGTTTTGTTTACATTTGCAGTTTTGAATTTCACGGTTTTGGTTTTCGGGTTTGTGTTTTTGGCTTTATAGTCCGAGATACTGAAATTCAATATTTCAGTATTTCGAGATTATAAGGTGAATCCATGTACACAGCCACCCACATACACATATATACACACACACCCACACATATATCAATATATATATATATATATATATATATATATATATATATATATATATATATATATATATATATATATATATATATATATATATATATATATATATATATATCTATATATACACTTTTCAATCCCGTATTACCACAATGCCCAAACCCATAATGTCGAGACTACAATAACAAAATTCAAAAACAACAATGAACTTCATGAAATCAAAGCTCACAACATCGAAAAAAAAAACTTATGTAAAGCACTCGACACAACCAACACCAGAAACACCACAACAAAAAGCTACAAAACCATAGCCACAACACATCTGAACAACTAATAACTAAAATTATATCTACCTTTCCACTTAACTTCAACATTACAAACACAACTCCACCAAACAAAATAAATTAATTCGCCAGAAAAATGATTCACCTTACTTTACAAACCTCCATAGCAAACCAGGAAACAGTAACACCAGCTAACATAACACGTAAGAAACTTCCCATAACTAAGATTAACATTGTACAAAATCTTAAAGAGACACATTCATTTTATATGTAAAACTAAATACAGAACACTTAAAGTTATACAACATTAAACTAAACTCCTTAAAAAAACAATAATAAAGTTTTTGCAGGGGTACAGGCTGCTCTGCACCCCCACACCCCCTGCTATTTATATATACCAACTTCGAGATCACACTACACTGAGGGAAAGGACAGACTTCCCGATCTGTATTACACTGGCATCCTCATATGAAAACAGAGTGGTACATCGATCTTCTCAGGTACGATCTTCTAAACTTTCATGATAATGTATTTTCATTAATGCGGTCTCAAATTTGTGGTAATTCAGGACTGAAATGTAGATCTATATATATATATATATATATATACATATATATATATATATATATATATATATATATATATATATATATATATATATATATATATATATATATATATGCATATATAGATTCCCTATTTAATTTCGAAATACTGAAATCATGAATTTCAGTATTTCAAAATTAATATAGAGAAGTCTTGAAATACTGATAAACCAGAAGTGCAAAATTCAAAATCCCGAAGTACAGAGATTTTGAATCAGCGCTTCTGGTGTTGTGGTGTGTGAATGGTAAGATGTAAGTTTGGGTATGTATGTATGCGTATGTGTGTTGGTTAGGGGCTTTAGTGTATGTCAGTGTGTGTTTTGACTGTGATGTGTGTGTGCGAGGGTGTGTACAATGTGTGGGAGTGAGTTACCTGTGTGTGTCTGATTGTGCGATCTCAGTTAGTATATATATGTAGGGGGGGGTATGGGGGCACAGCCCCCCATATGGGGGTGCAGGGTGGCTTGCCCCCCTGCTTATCTGTAGTGTAGGATATTATATTTGAGTTGGGGGGGGGGTTGTGTGTATGTGTTTGTGTGTGTTGTATCTGTAGTGTACCGTTGGGATTTTGAATTTCGCGGTTGTAGGGTTTTGGTGTTTTGTGTGTTCGGCTATGTAATTTTGAAATACTGAAATTCGGGATTTCAGTATTTCGAAATTACATAGTGAATCTATATATATATATATATATATATATATATATATATATAGATACATACATATAGATACACACACACACACACACATATATATATATATATATATATATATATAGAGAGAGAGAGAGAGAGAGATACATGCATTAAAAGCCATTCATTTCTTGTGATTTCATGACATTTCAGTTATAATTGAAGGCATACCTCTCAACCTTATAGTATAGAGAGAGAAAAGCCTTGACAGACACATTTCCTTGGCTTAAATAGTTACTAAAGTCCAGGATAAAACAGTAGAGGACAGTAATTTTTCTCAAAAGTGTTACACAAGAGCAATAAAGTAGAAGCAGAAGACAGAGTCCATATGACTCACAAATGAATAGTTATTCAGTCACAAACCGGTCAGAGAACAAAAGTGATGTTTATTACAGTGTTTTGTAAAAACTGTTTACAATTAAACTATTAGTGTACTCAGCAAAACAAATAAAATGTTTCCAACTGTCTAATCACAATAAAAATGGGTCTGTTGCCATGGATATGAACTTTGCCACTACCTCTGTTACCAAATTGGTAGATATGGGCATCCTCAAGTAATGTACAAATTGCCTCACGTTTACTGACAGCCAGTTAAACAAAGTCAAACAAACTGATATGGTATGTGAGAGATGTATTTACACAATGTCAGTGGTGGCAAAGCTGTCACATAAAAGCACTCCTAATATCAATAAGGTTGTCAGTAGTACACACCCTGCACCCATCACACACAATTCAAAGCAAACACATAGACCCACATATGCTGCAGCACTTAAATGTAACCTGCCTAAACCCCAAAGACCTCCCAAACAAAGTACACATAATAAACCCCCTTAGCAACCTTGAACACGCTCTTTCCAAACAACACCCACATCAACACATACAGCCACAACTCATAGAGCCTCTACTTCTAAGCCCATAAGGCAAGTCACCACACAATCCAACATTCTAGTCATTGAATGCTCCATCATGAGACACACTGATGTCCCTCTCAACAGGCCAAGTAAGGAAAAAGTCACAGTCAGTTGCTTATCAGGGTCAGGATCCATCACATTACACATGCACTCAAGTCATTTGACCACAAGTATCACTGTGACTCAGTCATAGTCCATTTGGGTGTAAATTAAATGAGATGTAAAGAAAGACATCATGAAACTCTTGCAATATGTGTGCAAGGCTGATATGAGCCTAGGACTGAGCAGCATTTTACCTTCTCCATGTATGACGCCACAATGTGAAAAAAAGATGATGACCAACTTTAATAACTGGCTTAGTTGCTGGTGTCATTCTAAGGGGGAGCAACATTTGTCATCCTGGAAGGAGATAGTCAACAGATCACACTGCTTTGCCACGGATGGTTTGTACCTCTCCCCTCTAGGCTTTTGAATATTAGCTAAAACATTGTCTTTCCCCAGAATGCGTTTTTTAGGCAATACCAAACTGAAAGTACTGCCAAAAATAGCAAATCAAAACCGAGAACATCTAAAGGTGTTACTGCTCAATGCTAGCAGTCTAAACAAAAACATCACTGCCTAGAAGGTGTCTCTCTACCCTAAAGAATGCTGATGTATATGCGATCATTGAGATATGGTTTAAAGCAACAGATACAGACCAGTTACTACACAGATAGGGACTAAAGGTACAGATGTCTCGATTTACATAATAAATATACCTCAGGGCTAGTCAAACAGGACAATGTACTTGAGCTCTCCATGTTTATATCACCATAGACAAAATCCCATACCATTTTCTTGCAAGATGTAGGCCCCCCCCCCGTATATGAACCAGGAAACCCATAACATGTATTTAAGCTTACTGAAAATGCTCACTATCCAACCAATACCATATTCATGGGTGACTTTAATTACCCCAGTATTAATTGGGAATCATATACAACATCAAATGGGCAGGTACAGAGACTCTTAGATTTAGTAAACACAAACTACCTGGACCAAATTGTCATTACGCTAACCAGGGCCACAAACACACCGGATCTTGTCCTCACTAATATGGAAGGCTGCTGCAAATCACCTGGTGTAATGTCCTCTCTGGAAAGATCAGACCACAAAATGGCCTCCTTTAAAGTAAAAATAAACCCCAGAACCCCAGCTAATACTAGAATAGATAATACTTCACAGCAAGTGGTAAATTGACCTGATTATTCACTGTCATGCCCGGCATTCAAGTTCAGCAGCCTTATGGACAGAGGGAAGAAGCTCCTGTTCAGTCTTGATGTTTTGCAGTGTAAGTTGCAAAACTGTCTCCCTGAGGAAAGGTGAAAGTACATGCCATGGGCAGGGTGAGTGGGATCGTTGATTATCTTCCTAGCCCTTCCCGCACACCGAGTCTCATGCAGATCATCCATGGATGGGAGTGTGGAACCAAAGACTTTTGCCACTATCCTCACTACCTTCAGGAGAGCCTTGTGGTCAGATGCTTTGCAGTTAGCATACCAAACTATGATGTTATTTTACAGGATGCTCTCGATGGTCCTCCTGTAGAAGGCTTTGAGGATGGACTGAGACAGGTTTTCCTTCCTTAGTTTCTGTAGGAATAGCAGACATTGCTGTGCCTTTTTCACTGTGTGGCTAATATGAATGGACCAAGAGAGGTCATCTGAGATGTACACCCCCAGGAACTTGGATTTTTTTACTCTTTCCACTGCCACCTCCTTAATTTCCAGGGGTTGATGTATCTCCTGAGTGCTCCTGAAGTCCACTATTAATTATTTGGTCTTGCTTACAATTAAGGCCAGACTGTTGCTGTCACACCAGCCTATCAAATTTATTTTTATTTTATTTATTTATTTATTTATTTTACATTTGTTGACCGGGATAGTCCGACTGGATGCATGTCCATTTTCAGCGGATGCACGGGGAGAAAAGCTCCAAGGGTAAGCAGATACAGCATTACATAATACCAGAATTATATACTACAAACATACTATTTACAGAGATTACATAAGTAAGCAAGTTAAACAAGTTCCATAAATTAGAGTTAATCCCGAGCGTAAATCAGGATTAAATTAAATTATACGGTAAGCTGGTTAACAGATTTTTACACATTCTAGAGAGAGTTAGCCAGGCTTGATACATTGACATAGCCAGTTAAGTGACAAATGTTGCTTGAGTCTAGTTTTAAATTGACCTAAGGTGGAAAGTAAGGTAATATCAGCTGGAAGAGAGTTCCAGGATCTACTTACAGAGTTTGCAAAGAGAGAACCAATGGCTGTGTTATTAATTTTGCTAGTCTGAATTAGTAGCTTGTTAGAGGATCGAAGTGGTCTAGGATTGTTATAGGGGGTGATAATATTTTTAAGTGCAGGAGTATTGTCTGGGTTATAGAGGATTTTATAGGCCATAACCAGTTAGTTATACTGGATTAGGCTGGGTAGTTCAAGCCACCCAAGCTGATTTTGATTGATGCAATGATGTGTCTTAAAAGGCAGCCCAGTGGCAAACCTGGCTATGTGGTTGTAGCAAATTGAGAGTTTGTTAAGGACAGTCTTGTTTGAATTAGAGAGTAGAGGGGATGCATACAGAAGGGTTGAAAGAAGGTGAGAGTGAGCTATGGCAATTTTAGCTGGAGGGGTTAGGAAGGCTTTTATTCTGTAAAGTGACCTTAGTTTTTTATTGATGGTTTTGATAGTTTGGTTAACATGTAGGTCGAATTTTAGATTATTATCTATGATGACACCTAATAGTTTTGTAGAGGGGTCAGGGGAGATTATTGTGCCATCATTTGAATTTATGGTAAAGGTGAAAGTGGTAGACCTACGTGTTGGTGAAAATAACAGCATTTTAGTTTTTTTGGGATTTAGGATGAGACGATGTTCAGAAAGCCAGTTTTCTATTGTATTAAAGGTGGTCTGGGTAGCTGACCATAACTCTATTGGAGATGTGGCTGAGCAAATCAGAACAGAGTCATCAGCATATTGGATACAGCTGACTTTTGGGATGACAGTATAAAGGTTGTTAATGAAGATGGAGAACAGCAAGGGCCCTAGTATAGAGCCTTGTGGTACTCCAAGGGTGTTAGGTAGAAGGTCAGAGAGTTTGTTCTGCCAGAGGACAGCCTGCTGTCGACCATTCAGGTAGGATTGAAACCACTGAAGGGCTCTAGTATCTAGACAAAATGTTTGCAGGGTGTGGATTAAAAGTTGGTGATCAACCATATCGAATGCCTTGGAAAGATCCAAGAAGAGGGCTGAGGATATATAATTATTGTTGCGATTATGGTTTATGGTGTTAGTAAAGGCTAGGAGGGCTGAAGTAGTGCTGTGATGTCTGCCATAAGGTGATTCTGGATTAGGTGGTGCATGAGTTGTCTATGAATACATTTTTCCATAATCTTTGCAAGTGGAGAGAGTATAGCTATTGGCCTATAATTGGAGAATTCAGTAGAGCTGCCTCCTTTGTGAAGTGGGATTACATAGGATATTTTCCAGATGGTGGGAATTTTAGCTTCTACTATGGTTTGATTGATTAGTATTGAGACGGGGTAAGCAACAGCATCAGTTGTTTTTTGTAGGTACTCAGCAGGGAGTTGATCAGCAGAAAGTGTAGTGGGTTTTAATTTTTTGATCAAGGTACGGATAAATGAAGTGGCGACTGGTTGGAAGCAGAATGCGAGTAGGTTTCTAGGGGTGCTACTTTCAGGACCAGGGGAGCTAGGAGGTAGTTGGCTAGCTAGGGCTTGAATTGTCTCAGTAAAGAATCGGTTGAAACTGTCAGAAACATCTTCAGGGGTTTTATCAATAGTAGTAGCAGGGATTGGGGTTGAAGTTTGTCCAGGATGTAGTAGATTATTTAAACCTGCCCAAAACTTCTGAGGGTTGTTTTGATTTACTGTCTGTAAATTACAGTAGTATTGTTTTTTGTCTTGTAAAATGGATTTTTTAATTTCGTTCCTGGATTGCCTGTATTTAATGTGATTTTGGGGGTCTTTAGAAGAACGCCATAAAGCCCATGCTTTGTTTCTAAGGGTAATTTTGAGCTTAGACTCTTTAGAAAGCCATGGCACAGTTTTTGCCTTTGTTCTCTTTGAACGAACAGGTACATGCAAATCAAGGATCTCAAGGAATTTGTTGTTAAAGTATGCTACTGCTTCATCTAAGGGGAGGTGTTTTAGAATAGACCAATTACATGAGTTTAGTTCTTGTTAGAATTTGGCAGGGTCAACGTTTTTATTATTTCTAACTTTCTGAGTAAGGATTGTTGGGAATTAATGGCTTTGTGCTTAATTACATGTGAGAAGGTGATCACTTAGGCCATCAGGGAGGGTACCAGAGGTGTACAGTTGGGGGTGACTATTTATGAGTACCCAGTCAAGTATGCTTTCTTTTTGGTTGGGTTTACCTATCCTGGTAGGGGTGGATATGATTTGTGTAAATGCATGCAGGTTAATATGGGTGGTTGGGGATTCTGAGGAACAGGTGCCCCAGTCTATGTTAGTGTCTCCAAGTAGTAGGGTTTCTTGGGGGTAGTGACATGATAGCCAGTGCAGGATATCTTCAAGTGTAGATATATTGTTACCTGGGGGAATGTACATACAGATGTTATTAATGCATTTATTTTTATTAAGTTGCAATTTGGTGGCAAGAATCTCTGAGTTATTAATCTGAGGTGGTTGTATTACATCTATGGTGACATTCAACTCAGATTTATAGAGTACAGCTACCCCACCCCCCTTCCTCGAAGTACAATCCAGCCTGTGTATGTTGTACCCAGGTGGTAACACTTCATTGTCTGTAGTGTTAGGTTTTAACCAGGTTTCAGACAAACAGAGAATCTCAGCGGAGTGGACATCCAGAAGTGCATGCAATTCATGTACCTTGTTATTAATGCTTCTAATATTGAGATGACAGGTTAGGAGAGAGTTAGTTGGCCTATTAATTGATTGTAGGTTTGTAGCTTAGATTGCAAGTAGAGGGGGTATGTGTATCTGAAGTGGGTGGGCCAGGGTTGGGGTGAATATCACCACCAAGTATTAGGTTAAGTCTATACTTGGTGATGAACTTCAGGAATTTGTTTATTAGTTTGTGGTAGTATTTGGATCTAGAGCTAATGTGCCTGGGTTTGAGATGTTGATAGACTGAACAAGATGTTGGATAGGACCTGGTACTGTAAGTATGGTTCAAGGTGGGAGGATTTACAGTTTGGGTGACAGTATGGCCTTTCGGGACCTGAAATCCTGTGAGAAACTGGTTTTCATACAAGGTAAGGAGGTATGGTGCGAACAAGAGGGGTAGTAAAGAGGAGTATATCATTATCTGTGATTCAGCTAGTGAGTTAAGGAACTGTTTTACCTGGTGATGCAACACCAGAAGATAGAGTGGTGAGGTAAAGGTACTGGAACGGGGATGGTTGAATGCCAGATGAAAGCTAATAGGTGCTATTAAAATGTAGGTAGAAGAATGGGGTTGGGAGGAATTATCCCAGATGAAAGCAGATAGGATCTAGAAAGTGGGGGAGTGGCTATAGTACTATAAATTTAGAGGTACTGGGGGTGGGAGGAAATTGGGATGCTCCACTTCATCCCTGTCGGCTGTTTCCTCACCATTTCTGAAAAGACCTACGACTGTGGTATCATCTGTGAACTTGATGATTTTGTTGGATTCATGTGTGGCCATGCAGTTGTGCATCAATAAGGTGAAGAGGACTCAAGACGCAGCTCTGAGGGACACCCATGCTCAATGTATATTTGATTGAAGTGTTATTTTCCACATATACTTTTTGGGGTCTGTTGATGAGAATATCCAGTATCCAGTTACATAGGAGGGTGTTGATGCCCAGCTGGATCAACTTCAATATCAGATTCTGGGAGATAATAGTGTTAAAGGAGGAACTAAAATCAATGAACAGCATTCTGACATAGCAATTTTTGTTTTCTAGATGTGCCAATGATTCATGAAGTGCTATAGCTATTGCATCAGCTGTGCAGCAGTTAGATTTGTAAACAAATTGTAATGTATCCAGTGTTGCAGTTAGGCTTGAAGAGATATGGTTCTTGATGGACCACTCAAAACACTTCATTACTGCTGATGTAAAAGCAACTGGCCAGTAATCATTTAGGCTTGTTGGTTTGGATTTTTTGGTAAGGAAATGATTGTTGCATTTTTGAAGCAACTTGGTACAATGGCTAGTTGAAAGGATGTGTTGAATATATCTGTTAGTACAGTGGACAGTTGGGCAGCACAGTCTCTTAGTCTCTTAGTCTCTTAGTCTCTCATAATATTATCAGGACCAGCTGCTTTTCTTGGGTTTGCTCACCTCAGGGTCTTCAGAACTTCAGATGTTCTTAGACATAGTGCCTCCTCACCCTGTTCGACAGGGAGCTTATTTGGCACAATGTTGTTGTCCATATCAGATCTGCTGAAGTAGGTGTTTAGTTTGTTCAGAAATTCAGTGTTGTCATCACATGGGGAGGATGCAGGCCAGTAGTCAGTTATGGCTTGTATGCCTTGCCGTAGATGTCTGGAGTCTCTTTGTTCAGAGAAGTGTCCTTGAATTCTATGCCTGTAGGTCCTCTTAGCCTCCTTTATACCTCTACTTAGATTTGCTCTGGCCTCTCTTGGGGCATCCCTGTCTTTTGATTTAAATGCAGCATTTCTTGCCTTTAGGAGCTCATATAATTCAACCAGATAGCCAGGGTTTCTGATTAGCATGCATGATGATGCATTTGATGACTGTTATGTTCATAGGTTCATAGGTAGGTATTAGGCTATTGGCCCTAGGGCCTATATAAGCATATCCAAAAAGGTACCCTGGCTTTTGCCACCCTAGATAATTATTTTCCTGTGCCCCTATCGAGCAGAGCCACAGAGGTGATCCCTGGGGTGAATTTCCTATTTTCCATTAAATCATCAAGATTTTTTCTTGAAGAGTGCTAATGAGGAGCTTTGTTTGATATAGATAGGTAGTTTGTTCCAGAGTATGGGAAGTCTCTGGGACAGGAATCTATCCCTCCAGCATGTTCTGTTTATTGTAGTGACAATGTTTTGGCCCTAGAGCATGTAGCTTGGAGGAATTGGGATTTCTTTAAGTGGAGCATGTCCAACAGCTCTGGGTTTGACATAGCTTTGTATGTTAGGCAGAGATCGCCTCTGAGTAGGCGATATGCGACGGAGTAAAGCTGGAGTTTTTTGAGACATTCTGCATAGGGCATCTGTTTAAGGCTGGTAATCCTCTTTGTGAGGTATTTCTGCGGCCTTTCCAGTTGTTGTAGATGTCTTGTGAGGTACATACCAAAAGGGGTGTTGTACTCTATAATGGGTCTAATGAGTGATGAGTAGAGGGGAACAATGACCTCTTTTTTCCTGGATGAGAAACCTTTTGTGATGAGGTGTGCCACATAGAAGGATTTCCTGACTACTGTAGCGATGTGATTATCAAAGGAGAGATGAATGTCCACCTGTGTCCAAGGTCTCATCACACTTTCGGTGTTAAGTAGACTAGCACCTATGCGGTAGCTCATGGGTACAGAGTTTTTACCAAAGGGGATGAGAATGCACTTTTTGGCATTGAGCTTGAAGCATGGCTTTGACACCAGGCATCTGTCTCCGTGAGGCCCTTTTGTAGGATGTCCACATCATTAGGAGTTTCAATTATGGCTCCTGGTTTGCAGTCATCTGTGAACTTCATTAGCCAAAGACCTTCTGTGTTCGCCTGTACTTCAGAAATGTAGATACCAAACAGGAGAGGACCCAGGACTTAACCCTGTGGTACTCCACTTGTCACTGGTCTGAAGTCGGATTTGGAGTCTGCTACTTTCACAGTGTGGGTTCTGTCAGTAAGCCAGTTGGCAACCCATCTTGTGACATAGGGATTTATACCTAGTTTAGTGAGTTTATCTATAATTCCAGAGTTTGGGATGGTGCCAAAAGCCTTGGCAAGATCTAGATAGGCTGTGTGAACCACCTTACCCTTGTCTACGGCTTTGGTGACTGCTTCAAAGAAGTCTATCAGGTTTAGGAGACATGATCTGCCTTTTACAGACCCGAACTGGGTGGGGTCCAGAGTTTGGAGATAACCATTGTGTTTGTCTATAACATCCATGATGATATGTTCCATGGCCTTGCAGACCAGACTCGTTAGGTTAATGAGGTGGTAGTTCCCAGGGTCCATGGTGGCTCCCCCTTTGTGTAGTGGGATAACCATCGCTGTGCACCATTCAGTGGGCACAATGCCTGAGGTGAGACTATGACTGAACATGGTGCTTAGGTGAGGTGCCAGTTCATTCTGCAGTTTGTGTAGAACGCAGCCTGGGATGTTGTGCTGTAACTCAGAGCAGATCTGAGTGTTGCCATTGAGATTCTTGACATAACTATAGAATGCTTTGTGGTTGTCTTTAGAATAAGTGGCAATTCTGTTTTCATACCTAGCTTTGGAGGATTTTATGAGGGATCTCAGCTTATTAATGAGGCTGGCCATGGAGATCCTCCAATCATGGGATTTTACTCTTTTTTGCAACAGTTTCTTTTTTCTGTTGTAGAGTTTGTTTATGGCAGGGGACCACCAGATTGGCTTCCTGTTTTTGGAGGATAGCATCTTGGTTCTGTTAGGGATAGCACGATCCATGCACTCGTGCAAGTGCTTATAAAGTGCATTTGTTTAGGATTCAGCAGTCGTACCTCTATTGTCCATCTGCATGGGTGTCGTCAAGTTTGCCACTTCTGTCTTAAGAAGCTCGAAGTTGCCTTTGGAGACATTTTTATGGTGGTTTCCCTAATGGGGGGTGGCAGCGGGATGTGGATGTCTAGGGTGATTAGCTTGTGGTCGGATCTGACCAACGAGGAATTGACCTCTGGTGTGGAACACTGGTTGCCCATGTTGGTAATGACCAGGTCTAGGATATTGCTACCCCTGGTGGGGGTGTGGATAAGTTGATCCAAGGCATTGGAATTTTTGAATTCCAGAAAACGTTGAGCAAAAGAGTTGGTACATGAGTAGTTTTCCCAGTTAATGGTGGGGTAGTTGAAATTGCCCATTATTAGGGTGTTGGGTTGTACCCTAATATTTTCCAGTGTATAAAGAAATGAGGAGTGGGAATCCTGGGGCATGGTGCGGGATCTGTAGCAAGTTACAATTTGGATTGCGGTCTTGCCCAGAGTTAGTTGCACTTGGATAATCTCAGATGCATTATGCTGAGCAACTAGCCTGGAGGTGTGGATATCCTTAATGAATATGGACACGCATCCACCTTTAGTGTTTCGGTCCAGGTTAGGTGGCCGAAAGATGTGGTATGAATTATAGCCTGGTAATGCAGGGGTGCTCTCTTGAGCCTTGAACCAGGTCTCTGACACTGCACAGATGTCTATGTTCTCCATTTTAAGGAGTGCCTCGAGTGAATGCATTTTGATGTTTAGACTTCTAGCATTGAGTAGCATTACCCTCAGATTTTGCTTGCTTGTACCTGTTAAGGTGGTGAATTTGTCATTTGAACCTTGCCTAAAAAGGTACTATAGGAGTGGCAAGAGCCTTAGCCAGTATCCAGAATCCCAAGGGCGACAGGTGCAGGCCATCTCTGGCAAAGCATCGTGGTCTGTCGATCATGTCATCCCAGGCAGACAGATATTGGATCCCCTTAGAATGACACCAGAAGCTTAGCCAATTGTTGACGTCAATCATTTTGTCCTTGTACTGTGGTATCATTCTGGGTGATGGCAGGATGCTACTCAGGGCTAGGGTCATAGCTGCCTGAGCTACAAGATCATAGAGCTCCTCCATGTCTCTTTTCATGTAGTCCAGGGAGGTATGTCTCAGGTCATTCACACCAACATGGACAATGACAGTGTCATATTTGTACTTGTTGTGGTGTGACCTGAGTGCTTCTGTTATGTGGTGGTGGATCCTGGCACCCAACAGGCAGCTGACAGTAACTTTCTCCTTGTTTAGTCTGGTGAGTGGAACATCAGTGTGCCTGACTATAGAGTCACCTATGACTAGAGTGTTGGGTACATTGTTATGCCTTATGAGCTGTGGTTGAGTGGCACACTGAGTTTGTGGGCTATGTGTCATTTGGTTTGTGTTGGGGCATGGAGGTTGCTTGCATTTCTGCTTTGGAGGTCTCTGTTGCTTGAGCAGATTTTTATTCGGAACCTCTGCAAATATAGGTGTGTGTTTCATGTTTCTATGTGTGTGTATTGATGGTGTAGCTTTTGAGGGACTATGTGATAAGTGTGGTGTGGAGTAAGTGTTTACTTTCTCCTCTTGACTGTCTACTCCAGTCTTGGGTGAAGATAGCTTTGCTTCCAGTTTGGCTATATAAGTGCATCTCTCACAGGTTGTAGTGTTGGGTGGTAGGAGGAGAGGGTTGTCTGTGTACATGAGGCAATTGCTGCATTGCCCAAGATGCCCAGATACATCAGGTAGACAGGAGAAAACACTGGGAGCTGACCCTTAAGAAATGCCTAGATAGGTGCTTATTTCTTAAGTACTAAAAACTGTTTTCCTCTAGACAAGTACATTTTGAAATATAGGCCATTACAGATTCTGTATACTCCTCCAGATCATTATGGTAGTTCTTTACGGCTGCCGCTCTAAACACCGACCAGTCCGTACATTCAAAGCAGTCATGTAGTGCCAAGACTGCTCCCTCAGGCTATATCCTTACTTGTTTGGTTGTAGGTTTGCCTCTTTTCAGTAGTGGTGTGTATGTAGGAAGCAGCATGATGGCCAAATGATCTGAGTTGCCCAGATGTGGATAAGGTACTGCTTTGTAGGCCAGTGTTATAGACTGGCCTTAACAATCTCATGGTCAATAATTACATATTACCCCTAATGAGAGTAAATGGGATCAAACCTTAGATAATTTGATGGGACCCATGAATGTGATAAAGCATTTAAGAACTGCATCTGTCCATTAGTAGTACAGCAGGCAGTCTTGAGGTAAATTTTCTGTTTCCCATCCATACATCTAAGTTGGCTTGAAAATGGACAAGGATAAACTTTGGTTTATGTGGATGGGAGTCCCATGGCACAGCAACCTTTAAAAGTGACTATATAAGTATTGCCTATGATGACAGAAGAAGAGAAGAATAGCACTAAGGAAAATTAAGTCAGGGAAAGAAGCAGGCTCAGATGAGGTCAGAGCAGATATGGTAAAGATGCTGGATGAGAAATGGCTCCTGAGGATACTCATAGCAGTGTGGATAGAAAGGCATATCCCAGATGACTGGAAAATAAGCATATTCATGCCAGTGTAAAGGGGACATCCACAGCTATTAGCAGTACAGAGGTATCCTACTCCAGTCACATTGCATGAAAGTTCTTCAGAGGGTGAATGATAAATGGATGTGCACAGTGATACAAAGTAAGACGGGAGATGGGCAGTTCAGATTCAGTTCAAAATGTAACACAAATGGCCTGATGTTTGCAGTGAGAGAGATACTGGAGAAGAAGCTAGAGATGAAGAAACAGTCCAACTGAACATTCCTAGACTTGGAGGAAGCATATGACAAGGTCCCAAGAAAGCTGATTTGGGCAGTCCTGTGATGATTCAAAGTCCCAGAAACATTGGTAGAATTAGTGCAGGCTATGTACAAAGATCCAGTGTCTCAAGAACAACCAGTGTTAGTTCTCAAAGGTGGGTTCCCAGTGGGAGTAGGTGTGCATCAGGGTTCAGTCTGAGCCCAATGCTGTTCATACTGGTCAGAGGGGACAGATCAGTAAAGTTACTGTATGCAGGCAATTTAGCATTACAGATGGACTCTTGGCAAGAACTTCAGCAAAGGATATGTGAATGGAATGCAAAATTGAAGGTAAAAGGGATGAAACTGTGTACAGATAAGACAGTTGTAATGGCAGCAAATGGGGGAAATCAGAAGAAGCTGAGAATTGAGACAGTGGAACAGGTGAACAACTTCAAGTACCTAGGAGGGGTGGTTGAGGAGAAGGGAAGTCCGAATGAAGAGGTCAAACTAGAATCAGAGGGGATGCAAGCAACTGGCATAGAGTGTCAGAGATAGTGTGTGAAAGAAGAATGCCAAAGAAGCTAAATAGTAAAGTGTACAAAACAGTGGTGCTACTAGTACTACTGTATGGTACAGATGCCTAGGCAGTAAAGGCAGAGTAGATGAGGAAGTCAGAGGTGATGGAAATGAAGTGTCTGAGTTGGGTGGTAAGATGCACACTGTGGGACAGAAGAAATGAGGACATAAGTGCAGAATCCAAAGTAACTCCATTTGCAGAAAAGATCAAACAGAACAGATTATGGTGGTTTGGGCACATGTACAGAAAAGCAGAAGGCAATCTGGTAAAAAAGATTTGGGACATACAGGAAGAAGGTAAGAGGAAATGAGGACATCCAGCAAAGAGTTGAATGGATTGCAAGAGAGAAGATCTGTGACAGGCAGGCATGAGTGTCAAAGAAGGCAGTAGTGTGACAGTGACTCAAGAGAGATGGCAACAGTTAACATGACACCCTGACCCCATGTAGAAAATGGGAAAAAGGGGGTTGATGATGATGATGATGAGGATTCTGTTCTACAGCAGTAGCAGTATCTTCTGTGAAATATACTTGTCCCTCCAAACCATTCTGTTGATGTTGCAGAAGAGGTGTAGATCGCTTGGTTGAGTATTTCTGATAGCATTTCACTTGCTGATTTGCAGTAAATCTATCAGTAATGGGTTGGAGGATGTCTTTTAAGCCAGACACAGGTCAGCTTTTAGCAGTCTACAGGATACTGAGTATAGTGACAGGGCTGTGAGTGGTCCATATAGAACACGTTGTTTAGGCCTTGTATCCTTTTAGTGAGGTATCTCTGTAGGCCAGGGGTGTCCAACCTTTTCAGTTGCAGGGGCCGCATTGAGTCAACAGAAATGGTCTGGGGGCTACATGTAAAATATATCATGTAGACGGCAAGTGAGGACAAAAAAAAAAAAAAAAAAAAAAAAAAGGTCTTTAATACAGGAAACATTGCAGTTCCGCATTCAACAGAAGTAGCTCCGTATTTAGTGGTTTTTGATTGGCCCGTACACCGGCATACAAGCCAATCAAAAAGCACTAAACACGGAGCTACTTCTGTTTTAATGCAGAACACAAGAAGCTCCGTGTTTAGTGATTTTTTGATTGGCCCGTATGCCAGGTATACGGGCTAATCAAAAAAAAAAAAAGCTAAGCGGAGGCTGGCCGGGATTTCAACCGGCAGGGCGGGACTCGGGATCAGGCTGCTGATCTCAGGACAGTCCCGCCCAAATAGGGACGTCTGGCAACCCTGTGGACGAACAAAGTCGACTGCCTGGCTGTATCGTAGGTGAATTTGAACAAAGAATAAATTAATACAGGGCTAGATTGACAATTAGTGCAATGATTTAAATTTTCTCTCTTCAAAAGACAGTATGGTACTCCTCCCAACATCCTTATTGCAAGAGACCCAAGAAAGGGGTCTGTACCTGGGTCCCCACCATGATCGACCAACTCAATCACCCTCCACTGCCAGGAATAACGTGTACAGATGATCTCACAAATTTATAACCAGTTCCTGCCTCTGTACCATAACCACCACACATCTCATTTGAGAGCCAAAAAAAATTATATTTGATTCACCTCCAAACTACTACCGATTTTTTTTTTTAATAAAATCATCTTTATTTTAATTTTAGTAATATCTCAAATATCTCAAACTCGTGTGACATCATCAAGCCTGATATATTTATAACACATTTAAACCAAACCTGATAAAATGAGCTGGACACATCCTTTGTAAGAATCAGCCTTAAAACATGATCTTACAGATAATTAATACCACTATAAAACCACTATAAACAAATACTATGTCCATCTCCATTTTTAGTGACACAAGGCTTTGAAAATGCAAAGCTGCCCAACGTAGTATGCAATAACACACAACTTATGATGTATTTGTATAATATATATGGTCTCAATATGGTTCAATCACTGCTTATAAAATCATGGGGAAAGTCAACTAAGTGCAGTGACTGTATTCTCTTTAATAACCACCTACAAATGTGACACTGCAAATGGTAGCACTCTAGCAGTCAGTAAATTTCTATCCCTTTTATTCTGATGCACAAAGCACCTCAATTCCACTCTTAAATTTTTCGGTTATAACACCTTAAGACAAACAGAAAAATACATTTTAGCACTTTAATACTTCTGATTCTACAATGATGCGGTAATATAATTCAGCAAATAAAAGTGCTGCAGCTAGAAGAATTAGATATGAAGTACAAAAATATTTAAAGTGAAACATCCAATGCACCTGCCATAAGTGACAGTGATGAGTTTCAGTCACAAGACCAGCAGTACATTTTAAACTTCTGCTTGCTTAAGAATCAGACATCTCCCATTTCAGGTCATTCTTGATCCTCTCTAGTACACAGCAGCTACTAATGCAACTGTTGCCTCTGTTAGCAATGTTCGAGTCATGCCAATCTTTAATGGGACAGACCATAACTGCTAAAGCTAAGAAACACCTAATCTACATAAAACATTTTAAAAATTTAAATAGTGAAGTCCTGTCAGTGTCCCTAACTCATTTAATGTCAAACACTCTCTCACAGTCCACTGCCATCAATCAGCATATATCAGATAACAAAAAAGATTCATAGTGCCCAACAACATGCATGTGGTACCTAACAGTCTGTAGTGCTCCAGTCTTCTTTTCTAATACTAAAAACCAGATACTCCCATTTGAAAATACATACATTTCCATTCCAAGAATAGTCATTCATTTTAGGGAAATCCAATCAGTTAACCTCAATCTTTTTTTAATATACTGTGTCAGCCACAGGTATTCGACATGAAAAGCACATGTATATGTGCTAAATAACTCACTTACCACACAAAGCTATAGAAACCTGATATCAAACACAGCATGGCCTCCATGACAAGCGTACTACCAGCTTCAACACCAAGCAATATAACATCATTCCTGCTGGACTCGTACTGTGACACTACTCTTTAGATTAGAATACCTGCTCTCATTATTAGCGTATCCATTAAGGGAGCTGTAGTGACACCTATAATTCAATATTGTGCTTACTACATACTTAGCTTACCTGGTGTAGTAGTCGGTGTGTAAAAATTACAAATCCCCCTCTCTTTTCTTTGGCGCGATGCTGTCGTCTTCCCTCAGCTCTTCTTTGCCGCGAATGCAACTATTGGCGCGAAAACTAACGGAAGGGTGCTTTTTGAGCAAGCACACACCAGCTAAAGGACGCAAGTCACCTCTTCCTTTCCCGCAAATACATCTATCGGCGCGAAAACTAACCGGAGGGTGCTTTGACGCATGCGCACACCAGCGAAAGGACGTAACCATAAAAAAAAATGGAAAAAAGTAAAATTTTAATTTAAGGGGTCGCGGGCCGCATGGAAGAGGTCTGAGGGCCGCATGCGGCCCACGGGCCACGGGTTGGACACTACTGCTGTAGGCATTCCAATTGTTGCATGTGGCTGGTCAAACAGAACATTATATTCATTGATTGGCCTAATGAGGGCTGACTAAAGGGGGGTAATGACATCCTTAGATCTAGACACAATCTCTTTGTTTATAAGCTGTGCAGTATACAAGGACTTTCTTACAACCATAGACGCATGTTGGTCACTGTCCACATTCCCAAATTTTATTTATTTATTTAACATTTGTTTACTGAGAAAGTCCAACTTGGAATGATGACAATTTTCAGTGGAGACCCAGGGAGAAACACTCCAAATGCATGTCTTTGTAACGTGGGAGGAAACCGGAGCAACTGGAGGAAACCCACATGAACACAGGGAGGACATATACACTCTGCACAGAAGGCACTCCAGCCGAGAATTGAACCGGAGAACCTCTTGCTGTGAGGTGACTGCTACCACTGCACCACTGTGCCATCCAGATCCAAATCTTGAACAAGCGGGTCAACTCTTAGGAAAGTATTGTCAAAGTGGTAGTTCCCTGTGGTAACTGACTTTCAAAAAATCCATTAATGCATTTTTTGGCATTTATTTTCAGACCATAATTTTGACACCAGTTATTTACTTGAGGCAAAACTTCCTCTAGGATGACTAAGTCATTTGTGGATTCAATGACTATTCTTAACTTGCAGTCATCTGCAAACTTAGTCAGCCAGAGCCAGTTGATATTGGCTTTTACCCTCGTCCTTTTTGCCATACTATTTTTGCTGACCCTGCTCAACATAATCTCTACCAATGTGGCTACATCATCTGATAGGCAAAAACATTCTTGCCTGAATCCTTGTGCTTAAACCTGATAAAAAATGTACCATCTGATTTGGAATTAGCACCTTCAGTGATAACCTGCCAAAATATATTATCTACTTCAGGGCAATAGCCACAAAACACACCATTACACATACTCAGTAAACTTCCAAGATGTCAGTGCAGATGCATTTAATAATGTACACAAACATGATGGCAGATATTCCCCATTTTCCCTTTTGTTTAATTATCTCCTGAAATATTTCAGTCCCACATTATAAACCATCCTCAACATCAATGCTCGCAAAGATGTAAGAGGATTAGGTCAAGAAATTTATTTTGGATCATATCTGAAATAAAATGCAGATACTTCAGAGGGATACACTGTGGGATGAGTACCATTGACTTGAATGTCCATCTCACTAAATAGCTTTAAAAACATAAAAATGATTCTAAAGCTGTATGGCATAATATTAGAGAAGTACTTTGTGCTTAGTTCTGCCCAGAAATGGGTGTGTTGGTAGTGATTGACAGGGAAAATTGGCGTGGAAAAGCCCGATGACTGGCAGGCATGCTAATTCACACGTGACATCATGTATTTAATATTCACGCACAAAACCAACTCCAACCCCGTAAAGCAGCTGTTAGTGAATAAGCGTGTTGCATGGTAATAAGGACATGAAATTCACAGTTAACCAGGAAGTAATTACTTTTTCTCTTTGTTTTTTCAGGGGGCAAGCCCACCTGCACCCCCCACTTCTTTACAGATGTGGAAACTTTACGTACAGGTGGCCACTTAAGCACTGAACAAGTGCTGTGCAACAGTGTTGCAACTGGCTTGTTAAAACATATTCAGCTGGTAAAATGAAACAGTCTGCACTGTATACAAGAAACTGTTTTGTGGTGTTGTGCTGTACCTGAATGAAATGTGAAAAATATGTCAAATTAAAAAACATATAAATAAAAACCAAAAAGCCACTCCTGTATCATCAATATTCATTTTGACCCAGGAATGAATATTCAGTAGATTCAACTTGCCACCAGGAATTGTCGGCCTGGAGGCATGGTTAGGGCGATATTTGCTACTGTGCCTCTTGCGAGGTACTTTTCTAATATTATACCAGCTGTACTATATACAGTAAACCCTCACTTAACCGGCACCCATGGGGATTCATAGATGCCGCATAAGTGTAGCTTCTGGTTGATTTAGAGTTACTACTACAAACAGACCTGACAAATACTGTACCCTATACTATACCACAGCACACCATAAACACTGTATTGATTTTATTTTAATATTAAAATACAGTAATTAAAAGCTTGGCTGGAATAATATTTTAAACTTATATTTCCACTAAAAGCATGGGATGCGGAACGGTTTTCAGTGGCACGCTGAGTGGATTGGAGTTGAATGAATTGAATAGAGAGACAGCATGAATGCATGTATGAAAGCAGAAGAGACTGTGTGCGTGTGTGTGTGTGTGTGTGTGTGTGTGTGTGTGTGTGTGTGTGCATGTGTGTGTGTGCGCGTGTGCGTGTATGTATGTGTGTGTGTGTGTGTGTGTGTGTGTGTGTGTGTGTGTGTGTGTGTGTGTAAGATTGGAGAGAGAAACAGTGAGTGAATGCACGTATGAAAGCTGAAGAGACCGTGTATGTGGGTGTGTGCGAGATTGGACGTAGAATGTGCAATCTGATGCAAACTGACTCAGTGAGTATGGAGCTAATGTTGACATTTTAGATGTTTAACATTGTTTGGTTTGACTTGTCCTCATATTGGGGAGAGAAGGAATATTATTTGTATCTTCCTTTTTAAAACTCTAAAACTCTAAAAATGTAAGGTATGTTTCTATGGGGAGAAAAGAAAGGGCAACATATGAAAAACTGAATTGTTCATACTGTACTGTATTTCTTTGATTTTTTTTCTGGTTGCTTGAGTTCTGGTTAACTGAGAGTTTACTGTAATATAAAAATGATTACTTTTAGTCCCATTGGTGTGCTAATTATAGCAACCTAGATAATACTGGTCAGCTGTCCAAGAGTTCTCATACTCTAGCAAAACCAAACAACCAAATCCTTATCCTAACATAGGGCCATTTGAGCTTGCTAAACAATTTACTAATTACTTGACACAGTAATTTCAAAGTCAGTTCCCCTCCTCTCACCTCTGGAATGTAACAGCCTATATGCCATCTATACCCAGTTTCTAAAATAATGAATACATGTGCCAATCTTCAGTTCTTTTAGTATTTGAACTCAAGCAATTTATTTGCTTGCTCCTACCATGAGTTCCCTCCAAGTCTGGGAAGCTCATTTGGACTCGTTCCTCATCTTTAGCTTCTTCTCCACTATCTGTCTCGCTGACAACATTGGACTGACCATGCTACTTCCTGAGTTGAAGCCAAACTGCTCATCTCCTATCTTACTTTCTGTTTATTTGTCTATCAGTCATCCTTTCCTGCACTTTCTTAAAGTGTTACAGGGGTTTGCTACCTCTATACTGCCTGCAGTTGTGAATGTGTAAGGTAATGAGGAAAAAAAAGCCAACAACTTTAGGAACTTGATGTGAGATGATATAACAAAGGACAGGGTAGCAACATTACAACCTCTTGCATCGCCATACAAGCTTAGACTGCAGTTATAGCCACACTAATCTATGAATAACAGCAAATTGGTTGAGCTCCACATAAAAATTGCAAAAACACAAGAAATCAATTAATCTCTCAGTCTTCCACTGCATAGGATAATTGTCTGTGACTGCAGGTTGTCTGTATCATGCAAATCAAGTGTTTAATAAACTGTGAGACACTAAGTGCTCTCACCATGGAGCACTGCAAAAACCCTACCTAACTAGGCTAATGGGGGCTAATGTCACTAAAACCTGAATGTATACAACTGTAGAGCATATGTGCAGAAAGCCTTACTGGGAAATTACAGTTAAACATGCACGTTCCTTGACCTTTAACCTCAAACAAGACTGGACTAGTCTAAAAGTACACAAAGTACAAACGCATACACACATGTACAAGCAAATAGTCAGTTAAATCCATCCCATCAATAAACAAACTGACCAACCATGATGTATTCTGTTAAAAGAAACACAATTCAAATAAAAATAAATCAAAAATGATGGATAATCCTATCCAAGAGTAAGTAACCACCCACACACCCACATCAAAGTTAAAATAGGAAACTTCTGAAATAAACAAAGACAATGTTACAACACCTTACTGTTTATTAAAAAAAATACAGCAGAAGTACACATAATACATAATTTGTATCCATTTATTCCTCACCATGCACCCACAGAAAGAGGAACTCAAACCACTGACTTATCACAGCCTTACAATATCTCAAAAAATGTTTCATTACCTGTAATACCCAGCAGCTATCTGGTACATTTATGGTTCACACAGCCTTCTGGTGCTAGTCTTCCTCTACAAAGATGACAATTTCAAAATAATTCCTTCAAAAAAATAGCAACGTAGCCAGTATCCATGTAACAGGGCATGGTTCAACATGACTATTTCTGCTTTTATAAGAGAAAAGATTAGCAAGAAACTAACCTCAAGCTTGTCACTCTGACTGTGTGTTCTGAACTGTGCCAAATATCCTGCAGGAGTTCAAACCATGTCATACCTATAACAGAGCCATACCCACCAATAATGGCTTTTGTTCCACTTTTCATAAATTAAAATTATAATCCCTTAATTGTGAAGTATTGATAGAATGAGAATCTGTCAGACCTGAGGAATGAATCTCTGTCTCCACTACCTTGTTAATGTGAATGGGGACATTTTCACCTCTTTTCACCCATTGAGATGAATGGAGAAGTTTTTACCTGCCTTCACACCTACTGTGGTATTGTCTTTGCCACAGAAGTTTTGTTTCAACTGAAGATTTCAGTGATTAATAAACTACAACACTTGGCTATGAATAATGAGGCCACATTTACAGTAAATCTCTTAAAAAACTCAATTACTATGACTTTCTTACCGCAGTGTTACATTTCATGAAAATCCTTATAGTAATTATAAATATTAGTCAAAATGTAGGTAATAAATGTAGCTACCTCTTTCTAAGTTTTTGTAATGTAAAGATTCTTTGTAATCAATTCATGTAATTAAACTATGCATTGTGGAGCTTTTCTCCCTGGGCCTCCACTGAAAATGGGCTCCCCGAGCACAGTGGACCTCCCCGGTCATCAAACTGGAATAAATAAATAATACATATAATAAATAAATAAATAAAATAACATAATTCATAAAAATTGCGAACTGTGTGTGAAGACTGAGATGAAAGCTAACAACAAACGTTTAAAGTCCTGTATATGGGCAATGGTGACACAGAGTGAGTGACTACTTCAGAATACAAATGATCATCAACACATTCAAAAACTGTGAAAACTAATAACCTCATGCATATCAAAACTAGCCCTATGTGGAGACATCCACCCCAACCCTGGCCGTACCATCTCCAACCCCAATCCTCATAATCAGACTATAAACCATAACTTCTCCCATATTATAGCCAATAGAAAGCCAAGTGACTTCCTTCTACTAAGCCTAAATATTAGAAGTATATCTAACAAAGTCCATGAACTCCATGCCGCCATAGACTTGTACTCCCCAGATATAGTCATCCTGACAGAAACATGGCTAAAACCTCACATTACCAGTGAGCAAATACTCCCTACAGGTTACTGCATACTAAGAGTAGACCGGCTAAACAAGAAAGGAGGCAGTCTAGCTATAATATTAAAACAGCATCTAAACATCCAGATCTTAAAATCATGAGCTCAACAAATAGGCAATGAAGAAATAATATATACCAACCTCAAAATAAACCAAACCAAAACCATCAACATAATTGGATGCTACTTCCCACCTGGCCAAAACATCCCTCCACTAGAAAACCTCCTCAGCTGGTCTACCCACCATCTCCCCCAAGAAACTATCATCTTAGGTGCTTTCAATATTGACTGGCAGTCCTGTTCTGGCAACAATCCAACCCATCATGTACACCTTCATGGCTTCACCCAACTAGTCCAGTCACCAACAAGGATAAATAAAAACTCCAGCAAGCACACTACCCTGGATTGGATACTAGTCAGTAAGAGCCCCTAGTCATATATAACAGGTTGCTTATCAGATAGCCTCAGTGATCACTCCCCAACATTCCTACTCAAAAAATACCTATACCAAGCTAAACCTGTCATCTACTGTCAAATACGTAAAAAACTAAATGTTAACCCACTCATATTCATCTCATCCCTCAAAGAATGTAACTGGCATCCTCTAAAGTACCTCAGTCTTGATGATGGTGTTGAATTTTTTAATTTTACCTTCCTGAGCATCCTTAATTACCATGCCCCCATAAGACTTTCCAGAATCAAAGCACAACAACAAGAGGGTTGGGAGGGTGGCCTAATGGTTAAGGTGTTTGCCTTACAAACACAAGGTGCAGGGTTTGAATCTCCCAAGGGATAACTGACTAGGCTTAAAATGGCTTGCAAGGGCAGTTAGCTTAGTACTAACCTATGAACCTATGAACCCTGCCCATGGCTACAGAAAACCACTAAGTCAGAAATGAAAAACAGGGATAAAGCCTGGGAGCACTGGCGCAAAACCAAAACCCCCTTAACTAGACAGAAATTCCTAGAACTACACAATAGAGTCAAAATGCTAATAAAACAGGACAAATTCCAATACTACCAGTCTGCCCTAGACTCCTCCCAACACAGCCCCAAACAATTCTGGTCCTCCATAACCTCCATCCTCCACCCAGGTAAAGTCAGTAACCCTCCTCCTAACATCCCTCACTCCTCAGAAAATATTGCTACCTCATTCAACACACACTTCACACAAACCATACTATCACTAGCTAAACAACACAACCCCCCTCCTCTCCAACCCACACCTTTAACTGGTAATCTTCCCACTACCTTCTCTTTTTCTCCTGTACCTACCTCCAACATAAAAAAACTCTTAACTAAACTTAAGCCCACCAAATTAGCAGTAGACAACCTCCCAAGTGAATACCTACAAATCACAATTGATGCTCTGGCCTACCCAGTATCCATCTTGATTAACCTATCTCTGTCAGAAAGTTACATTCCCACACTGTGGAAAGTATCACATATAATTCCCCTCCACAAAGGCGGACCCTCCACAGAACTAACCAATTACCGCCCCATAGCTATTCTCTCTCCACTCTTCAAAATACTAGAGAGATGCATACACTCTCAGGTCTCAGACTACCTCCATACTAACAACCTCCTTTTCAATACTCAGCATGGATTCCGACCACACCATAGCACCACCACTGCCTTACTCTCCTTTACTAACACTATCCTTCAGAATAAAAACAATGGCTATCTCTCCTCTGCTACTTTCCTAGACCTATCTAAAGCATTTGACATGGTCCCACACAAACAACTTATCTCTGTCCTCAATAACCTATCCTTCTCTCAATCAGTCACCAACTGGTTTCAGAGTTACCTGTCTGACCGCCAACAATCTGTTGTATGGCAGAATGACATATATCCCCAACTACCTGTCTCCATAGGGGTTCCCCAAGGATCCATCCTTGGACCCCTACTCTTCCCTGTTTTCACCAATAATCTAGCATCTGCCACCAAACATGGCACACACATACAATACGCAGATGACTCAGCCATCATCTGCTCAGCCCAGTCCCTACCCAAACTGCAAAAAGTCACACAGGAAGCCTTTTCCTCTGTTGAAACTTGGTTATCCGATGTACAATTAATACTCAACCCAAACAAAACTAAACTACTCATCTTCCAACCCACCAAACATACTCAAAACAACTCTCACTTTAACATCACAGCAAAAGACAACACCACTTTATACCCAACTGAACACACCAAATTGCTAGGAGTGGAAATAGACAATAAACAAAAATTTGACATTCACATATTCATGACCATAAAAAAGTCCACAAAAAAACTAGGAGCGTTATACAGAAATAAGCAACTTCTCACCAAAGCAGCAAAGATTTCAATAGCAAATTCCCACCTTATCTCCACCCTACTTTATGCCTCTCCAATATATACCAACCTAAGGCAATGCGATCTAAACAAGCTAGAGACCTGCTACAACAAAATCGCCAAATTCACCACAGGGGCATCCTACCATAGTCACCACTGTCTCTCATTTGCTGAACTGGGCTGGCTTGAACTCCCTCACCTCCTTCAATGGTATCAACTCTCACTCGCCCACAAACTAGTAAACCATCCACTAAATGTCCCATCCCTCCAGAATCTACTCCAACCCTATCGCACTACCAGACCACTAAGATCCAGCAACAAAAATCACTTGCAAATCACTAAAGCCAATAACTCTGCTGGTGAAGCACTATTCTCTTGCACCATAGCCAAATTATGGAACTCCCTCCCACCCACAATTACCTCCGTACCATCATGCACCCACTTCAAAACTTTACTAAAAGTGCACCTAAAAACATGCTGGCAATGCCCTTGCAACTCCCACTCTAAAATCACCCACCCCATCCAACCACTACCTTTATTTCCACTCCACTAACTACCTTGATTATAGCAAGCTCAGATGCTCATAAGCCTAGTACTTATTATACAGCAGGAACTTCTTATTGTAATATTTGCTAATGTCTGTTATGTACTTCACAGATAAAGGTTCTAGTTGTCTACTGATGTACTATGTTCTTCATCTGTAAAAATGTTGTAATTGCTATGTTATATTGTTAATCACTATGTAATCCAATATAACTACTGTCTGTTTATTTTAACTGTGGAGCTTTTCTCCCCGGGCCTCCACTGAAAATGGAGCTACATCCAGTCGGACACTCCCGGTCAACAAATATAAATAAATAAAATAAAATAAATAAAAATGTTTTACTAGGATCCATGCGGATGACTGTATGGTCACTGTCCCTCATTAGCACATGGCAAGTGATTAAAAAAATAATTATTCTATAGTGCCGGAGGCATTCTGAACTAGACTGTGTGACAACTGCAGCTGTGACAGAGTAGTTTAGTAAAATCATGCATGCAAAATAATCAGTCAGTCACCTAAATTAGGAAGGTTTGTACCAAGAAATAGTCTGTCAGCAGCAATTAAGAAGTGTCAGCAAACTTCTGCACAACATAGTAACACCTAAATAGTGGAAACTTTACATGCCCAGTGTTGCCTATTATAGAATGGTATGCAACTGAGGGGAAGATGCAGGTGTTGCATCCTGCCAGATGACAGAAATTGGGTGCTGGATAACAACATTGTCCACAATTTAGAAGCTGATAACAAATGGAAGTGGTGAAGAAAATGGTTTACTAAGTCAATGTCTGGTTGCTTGGTAGAATGACAGTCACAGTTGGGTCACATGCCCATGTATGGCTTGTTGGCTTAGAGGCACAATTCTCACTTTGGGTGTGAGAGGTGCCAGGTTCATATCCCAGCCAAGCCCAGTGTTTTACCCAGCCTTGATGGATCTGTTGCACATGCACAAAACAAACAGCACCAGAAATGCTAGATCCAGGGATATGAACTTCTCTTGTGACAGAATCAGAATGTACTGTAGAGACAAATATGTGTCCCAAAGGATCCCTACACTATGGAATAGGCTCCACAACCATGTTCAAACAAAACATTGACATTTTGATGGGAAATTGTTAACAGTCTGGCCTTTATGTCACTTAAGGATAGAGGTTCTCAATAATAAAAGTATTAACCTACCACACCCTTTACAAACATCCAAACATAAATACACACATATAGACACAGACACCCATCCATCCTCAACCCTTTTTTCCCATTTTTTGCACATGGGGTTGGTGTGTCACTTCAACAGTGACGATCATCTCAAGCCAAGGTTTACACCACCAGGTGGCTAGCCCTGCTCGGGTACTTCATTTGCACCACTCACTCGCACACTCTCACCTAAGGCCAAATGAGAGTGCCCGGTCCACCTACTGCATGACTTTGGAAGGTGGGAGGCACTAATCCCAAGATGACTGCTGAGAGGCACAATGTGGGCTCTCTAATAATTGGTAGCCTTGCAGTAGATATTGTAGATTTTAAAGTAACATGGAAACATGCGTTAATATCCTAGAAGCTGCAGTGTGCACTAAGCGGTTAGATATGAAACAGGGGGTAACTTAAAGCTTTAGCTATTTATGTGGAGAGCCACTAATTTTAAAAAGCAAGACAGATTGGAAGAGGGTGGTCACTTTCTATTCTGGTTCTATGAACTACACTGGGATGACCTATAAATGTAAATACTTGAAGGGGAATGATTACACAAAAATGTTAATTTTGTGCATACTCACAAAAGCCAATGAAAGAGAAGAGGGAAGGAGATATGTGGTGAAATTAACACAGGCAGCAGGCAACTAGAAAGACAGTTGAGTTTAAAAACAGATCACCAAGGAGGTAGGGTGAGTAAAAACTTAATTTCTGTATGACTCACAACAGACACAGCTGTAGGCTCTTTCCTAGTTTAAATATGCAGTTAGAAGAAGAATACAAGTAAAACACAGTGCTAAGCCAATAAATCACATGACACAAAATAGAGGAAGGCAATAAAGCAATACAAAATATAAGAAAGCAAAACAATCTAACCTTTCCCCTCACTGCAAGTTGTGGCATCTGGGTGAGCTTTCCCAGAGAGTGGAAACTATTTGTGCCTACACTGTAACACAACATAACAGTATGTCACTTGGTGGAAGATCCATGTTTCAGTTCTTGTTTGGTCAGTACCAGGGCCTAGTGAATGACATCATGCTTTCCAAGCTGCAAGCTGACAGTATATGGGAATGGTTACATGTTTAACTTTTAGTTGAGTCACCTCAAAACAGAACCAATTAGTGTAAAGAAAAATTATGTCTGTTGAGCATGGACACCTAAAAGCTGTTTGGAATCATTAACCCTGTTAGAAATAGTTGGTGCATTGCTGTATAGGGTAATCTGCTGAAGACTTTAAGGATAGCATTAGAGAGGGATATACCTGACGGAGTATGACTGGCACAGTTTGTCTGACTTGACTTGAGTGGTGAACTATTTTCAAGACTTTTACTGTTGTACAGCAAACATGTTCAAGCAGAAATACCCTAAAGTGTACTTGATAGTGGAGAACCTTTGTTCAAAGACTACTGACTGACTTTTTAGTTATGTCATCAGAATTGAATATGCATGCCATGGGTACTCAGGCTATGAGACTAATACTCAAATAATCATCATTTTGAGTTAAGTTGAGCTGCATGACTTGTTAAATGTGATTGCTGGACAGATTCAGGAAGCCATAAAATCTAGTAAGGCTTTACATGCAGTGTCATCAGATGCTACTGTAGTGGAAACATAGTTGTCACAATGGTTAAGTTCGTCGTCCCCATGAAAGAGGTACAAAATTTGATCCTGACCTTTGTCTTATGGTTATGTAGAGTCTGTATGTTCATATTTTGTCTCTACGGGGTTCCTCCTACCTCCCCAAAACATGCTGGGTATTTCCACCTCAAACCTGTGCAAGAATGGAGTGGTGGGCAGCAGCACTGACTCTAGATGGTGGCTATCTAGACCAACCATTGTAGGAATCAACTGTGGTTCACAGTATCTTCTAGATACAAGGCATGGATCCTAGATTGCATGCCTTGTCAGGGCTAGCATTTAATGGTTAAAAAATTGTATCTAAGCAATTGGCTAATGTTGCGAAAAATAAGCATAGGTATTTGCCCGTGAAAAGTAGGTTGAGGATCTGGCCTGCACTGACTTACACCACGGACCTATGCTAATGGTGGAAGGGGTCTATGTGCCTGTCATAAAGCACAGCAGCTCTGTGTCAGTAAGCTACTTGCATGGCCATTGCCCAGTTACCAAGTTTAGGTTAGCTAGGATAGTGCTGTTGATCAAAAGCTGGACATAAACCAATCAACATGTCAAACATACTAAGGTTTTCTACAATCAGTATAGGTTTACAGACAGGAAACAGCTTGGAAGTGGATGACATGATGGTAAGGAGGAGGCTAGACATCCTCTGTATCCAGGAGACAAGATGGAAGGTCATACAGCAAAGCAACTTTTATTTTATTTATTTTTATTTAACATTTGTTGACTGGGAAAGTCCGACTAGGTTCCACAGATCCTGTTTTCAGCGGAGAAATGCTCCAGACGCATGTCTTTAGAATGTGGGAGGAAACCGGAGTACCCGGAGGAAACCCACATGAACGCAGGGAGAACATGCAAACTCTGCACAGAAGGCACCCCAGCTGAGAATCGAACCAGAGAACCTCTTGCTGTGAGGTGACAACATTAACTGCTGCACCACTGCGCCACCCAACTTAGCTTGGGATCCAAGGTCTACTACTCAGGGGAAGGACAAACTAACATGGTATGGGAATTATGGTGAGGGTGGGACTTTAGAAGACAGACGGTGATGTATTCAGCATTAGTGACAAACTCATAGCAGTCAGACTCCAGTGTAAGAATAGGGCATTATTCATAATCTCAGCCTATGTCCCACAACAGGGTTATGATATACAGAGGAAAAGAATGCATTTAGCACATTCAGGTAACAGTTAGAGACCACTAGATCAAGAAGGACAAATTGAATTGGTGTTCATATTGGGTGATCAGAATGCACATAAAGGGACAGACAGATCAGGGTCTACATGGGTTGGGTAAAAGGAATAAAGAAGTAGAGGGCATTCTAGACTTCTGTCTAGTAAATGACTTAATGGTGACCAATACATAATTCAGCGAAATATTTACAAGAGCATAAACAAAAATGGCCAACCTACAACTGCAGTAGACTTCTGTTTTGTAAGAAAATGGCACTGAAGTAGAATCAGTGATTGCACAATTACTCCCAGTGAAACATTTTTTCCACAGCATAAATCAGTGGTGGCTAAAATCAACTGCAAGCAGTGGTCAGAGAAGGTGGTCAGATCAACAGAAACTTGGATGAAGACCTAGAAGTTAACTGGAGAGAAAGCATAAGAGTTTAAAGAAATACTCAGGATTCTATCACCTCACAAAGAGGTGGAAATATGTGGAGCTGAATAAGAACAGTAGAACCTCAAGACAGCATGTGTGAGGACTATAGAACAGATCTGTGGCTGAGCCAGGAAGAGAAATAAGGCACATAAGGAAAACTGGAGGTAGAATGCAGAGGTTCAAAAAGTCATCAAAAGAAGGGAGGAGTACAGAAAAAAATGGAAAACAGAAAAGACAGACAAGGTTAGGAAGGAATGCTGGTCAACAAACAAAGAGACTAAGAAATAAATTGCAGTAGGAAAGAACAAGGCATCAGAGGCACTCTACCACCTTTTGGAAAGTGACTTGGTAGATGGCACAAAGAAACTCTATCAGGTTTCAAGACAGAGAGAAAAAGATAAACAAGATAATCAGACACCCTTCATGAGGGATGTTAGCAACAACCTGCTTACCAGTCCAAAGGACGTCAAAAGGCAGATGGAAGGAGTACTGCCATCAGCTTCTGAATAAAAAAAAAAAAAAAACTCCACAGAAGCTGTACTGCTCAGATAGCCTACAATGAAAGAAGAAGAGGATCCCACCATAGAAGAAGAAAAAATGCCAAAAAGGAAAATAGTCATGGAAAGCAACAGGTTCAGAAGAGATCTTGGTAGATATGATCAAGATGTTGTGCGAGTTAGGGAAGAAATGGCTCTACTGAGTATTCATAGCAGTATGGAAAGGCATATTTGACAGGACTAGATAATAAGCAAACTAATGCTATTGTTCATGGCAAATGGGACATTTCCAGTTGTGGTCAGTATAGGAACATCAAACTCTTGTCCCACTGATTGAAAGTTCCTGTGACAGTGACTGATATATGAATACACAGAGTAGTAGAAAGTAAGATGGGAAATGTTTCTGTTACAGGCTTGGTGGCTATGGGAATCCTGAGGCAATGTAGAAATTGCCTCATGTTTACTGACAACCAGTTAATTCTGAAACGATATATAGATAATATAAACGTAGCATAAAGGAAAGATAGAGCAACATTTGTCAAGCAAAAGTAGTGGCTAGTTTATACAGTACTAGTTGTTTACAGAAGTTGTAAGTGGTATAAGCTAACCTGGACTAGCATGCAAATATTTACACACACACACACACACACACACACACACACACACACACACACACACACACACACACACACACACACACACACAAAGTGTCATAATCAGATACTATCACATTTGTAGTTATTTACAGATGAGTGAACTGGACTGCTTTTTTCACTTTCCAGCCATGAAGTACTTAAAAGTCAAAGAATCCAGATTACATAATTTTGCAAGAACAGTTTACAAATAAAAAAAAGTAGTAGAACCAAGCTTTTATTAACATAAATAAAACAAAGAACAAATAAAAAGAAATTGATAGTATTTATGGGTGAGGGTGCCGAAATTTCAATAGAGAGACAAAATAAAACTTCTGTTTTGGTTCATGCACCTGTTTGTCATTAGAGGAAACCAATTTGATCCAACTCATTCAGGTCAGAACCCTCAGACTTGAACCAGGCAGTAGTACAACCACAGATGATGTTTCTGACTCTTGTTTCATGCACAGATGTGGCACCAGTACAACATCACAAGACCTGGCGGGAAAAGAAGGCAAGTGATCTGATAGCCTGCCCTTGGCTGAGGCTACTGCAGTCACAAGCCATAGGCTGAGGTATATTTTTTGCTTTAGTTTTAGGTTTTTTTAAGTGTAGCTAAGGTAGATGGTAGTTTGGGGAGCAGTATCAAAGTCCATCGGGGGGGGGGGGGGGGGCAAGAAGTCAAGTCAGAACCAACCGCAGGTGGAACAATAAGCTCAGTTTCCAAAAGAACAAAATCCCAATATGCACTTTTAAATAACTGTGAAAAGGCTGTGTATATAGGGAAACAAATTGAATACTGCATTGAGGAAAAAGACAGTAATCTCAGTAGTCCAGAACTAAGCACTAGTACATATCATGACCCCCCCCCATTAAATAAAAAAATGCCTAATTTCACCCACGTATGAATAAAAACAGCCTAAAGTTGCCTTAGATAAAGAACAGAATGCAAACTTAAAAAAATGCCGTCATAAACAAAAAATAGTGACAAAATTGCAACTGAATGGTCATTATACTCACCAGAGTCACAGATGAGTAATGACTTTACCCAATATTACCACAGCTGACTATTAGCTGTACTCACCAGTACCACAAATGAACTGTGATTTCACCACTAGTACTGCAATTAAGTGATTACTATATCCACCATTTCCAGGGGTAACTGTTAGCTGCATCCACCAATAAGATGAGTCGTTGGAGGATGAATGAATGTTTCTCTCTCTCTCTGAAATCTACAGTTCATGAACTCCAAAGTTGAATACTGTACAAACTGGTTTATGGGTTCTAGACTCAACTACATCAGCAAATGAAAAAGGCGCTATCAAACCAATTTTATCCACACAGTGTGCATGTGCATGCAATGTTGATGACAGCAGACACCAGGGATTCAACAACAGAAATTTCTGTTGTGTGTGAAAGTTTCTTCTGAAAGCATTGCTAAATTACACTTTTCTGCAGTTTCCTGTATTAAATTTCATATTTCAGTTCTGAGGGGACAGTCTGTACCGAGTGCAGTGTGCTTTGGCAAATAACACACTTGGGTATTCTGCCAGAGCAATTGAGGTAAATGGAATTAGCCAAAGGCTCCCCCTGGTTTGTCTTGTGAAGACAGTGTACATATTTTCTGACATGAAAAAAGGTAGCATTTTACTTTTCTTGAACCTCTCTTTCTGCTTCTCTATTTTCTTCACAAAAGTACATGTTAGAGCCAGTTTCAGAGAAGCAGTACTCAATCCAAACTTGGATTTAGAGCAGTGTCTTATGGCACCCACAAAAGTGTCCAGCAGTCTCAGAAATAAAATGGTTGAAATCTGTAATATAACTTCAACTTGATTTCAAAATGCAAAATGCATACCCAAAGCTGCCTGAAATTAATCCTACATCGTTAACAAATGTAAAAGTAAACAGTTGCAAAGTAAAGCCCCTTTCATTGTTTCAGATGTATCAGAACAGGTGGCAGTGGCTCTATGTTTTTGAAAGAACACTTAATTCAAGAATACATCTTATTTTAATTGTCAGTGTCACATCACCACCATCTGCATGAATGCTGCCTGATTCCATGTCTTAACCTGGTGCACAAGTTCTTTTCTCTTGTAGGCGTGCTGTTATTTTAGCATAATGTTTATCCAAGTATTTTCAAGTGTAGTAACCTAAATGCTCACTTTTCATTGTATGGCCTACTTTGTGCACAATCTGCATCCATCAAGCATGTCTATGTGAAGCTGTTTTTTTTCCCTAAAGCGATTCAAGCCTAATTTGGAGCAGTGGATGGAGAATCTGAAGTTTACTCCTGGTCTGTCAGTGGCACCTATAACCATAATGGACAGATGCAGATTGTAAGTGATTGCCCACCCAAGCCCTAGCCTCCACATACCCCATATAATAATCTTAAGGTCTTCAAACTTGTCAAATACATTTGGGGTATATGGCTAAACTTAAAAAAGGACCCTGTAGTCGTTGGTAACTAACAGCCTAAATAATTGTACACTGCTTTAGTAAATGTGGTGGTACATCATGTGTGTGCTGTAGTTTAATTTAATTTGAGGGGATTGTGATGTATTTCATAGTCTGCAGTTATTAAATTGCATGTTGTGTTTCATCATTTTTTTGTGCTTTTTCTTCTTGGGTTTCCTCTGGAAATGTAATTTGCTCCTTAGACATACAAATAACTAAACAAATAAAAGTTAAGCAAGATATGCAGGTCTAGATGTTTTTCATACAGTAATAAATTTTAGGACTGTGCCACACTTCATCTTTCACTTTGGAGTACAAGGATTTCTCAACTCATCTACAAAAATAAATAAATAAACTATCAGAGAATACTGTTTATATGGGGAATTTTAACTCTTCCATCAATGCCTAGCTAAATTAGTCAACGACATGTAAATATGCCCAGTTGGTAACAGAGTCTGTCAATTGAAGTATAGAACAAATAATACAAAATCATAAATGGAAACAGCAGTATTTTAATATACTGATAAATCTCTGACTTTTTCTTCCATATATCATGATACCATCATCATTAAGCTAAAAATAAAACCAAATTCTTTTAAAAACAAATCACCTTTATTCCGAGGGAAATTCTGATAAATGAACACTTTAAAAAAGGCAGATTTGGGATAATGCCTTTTATGGCCAAGGTGAATCTGACTAAGAAGCAAAATTGGTTTAGTACACTGATTTGGCAATTCTTTCTGCACATCACTACCATCAGCAGCCTGTCTCAGTATGGAAGATAGTGTGCTGTGCCCACTAGATGGGCCCATAGCAGGGAAGTCATGATTGCCTTAGATAAAATACTAAGATAAGAGATGCTCTCAGATAAGTGGCTTTCACGAAAAGATTCAAAAACGAGTGACATAGAAACATTTATACATCAAATCAAACAAATCAATTGCCTAAGGCCTTCCCAGAAATGTGAGCATGTACAATGAAAAGAGCCCATCTAAAAAACTGAAACACAAAGTAAATCAAGATATGTGAGATTTTTTTAAAAAAAGTAATGATTTAATGTGTGTTAATTGAGTAATCAAGCCGTTCTTTTCTGTTTTATTATTTTTTTGGACCTTTTCAGAAAATCTTGACCAATGAGTATGACAGGTATTGCAAAATTGTGGCATTTAGTCATGCTTCTAGGCAATTTTTATGTGACCCCATCCCTCACCACTGCCGTCGGTCTCGCCCCAGTGCTAAAGTTATAACTAGATTCTATTTTTTTCCATAAAAAAGCAATGTGAACTTTAGCCTGCATTCATCGTCTAAACCAGTAGTGTCCAACCCGCGGCCCTCAGACCTCTTCCATGCGGCCCGCGACCCCTTAAATTAAAATTTTACTTTTTTCCATTTTTTTTTATGGTTGCGTCCTTTCGCTGGTGTGCGCATGCGTCAAAGCACCCTCCGGTTAGTTTTCGCGCCGATAGATGTATTTGCGGGAAAGGAAGAGGTGACTTGCGTCCTTTAGCTGGTGTGTGCTTGCTCAAAAAGCACCCTTCCGTTAGTTTTCGCGCCAATAGTTGCATTCGCGGCAAAGAAGAGCTGAGGGAAGACGACAGCATCGCGCCAAAGAAAAGAGAGGGGGATTTGTAATTTTTACACACCGACTACTACACCAGGTAAGCTAAGTATGTAGTAAGCACAATATTGAATTATAGGTGTCACTACAGCTCCCTTAATGGATACGCTAATAATGAGAGCAGGTATTCTAATCTAAAGAGTAGTGTCACAGTACGAGTCCAGCAGGAATGATGTTATATTGCTTGGTGTTGAAGCTGGTAGTACGCTTGTCATGGAGGCCATGCTGTGTTTGATATCAGGTTTCTATAGCTTTGTGTGGTAAGTGAGTTATTTAGCACATATACATGTGCTTTTCATGTCGAATACGCCTGTGGCTGACACAGTATATTAAAAAAAGATTGAGGTTAACTGATTGGATTTCCCTAAAATGAATGACTATTCTTGGAATGGAAATGTATGTATTTTCAAATGGGAGAATCTGGTTTTTAGTATTAGAAAAGAAGACTGGAGCACTACAGACTGTTAGGTACCACATGCATGTTGTTGGGCACTATGAATCTTTTTTGTTATCTGATATATGCTGATTGATGGCAGTGGACTGTGAGAGAGTGTTTGACATTAAATGAGTTAGGGACACTGACAGGACTTCACTATTTAAATTTTTAAAATGTTTTATGTAGATTAGGTGTTTCTTAGCTTTAGCAGTTATGGTCTGTCCCATTAAAGATTGGCATGACTCGAACATTGCTAACAGAGGCAACAGTTGCATTAGTAGCTGCTGTGTACTAGAGAGGATCAAGAATGACCTGAAATGGGAGATGTCTGATTCTTAAGCAAGCAGAAGTTTAAAATGTACTGCTGGTCTTGTGACTGAAACTCATCACTGTCACTTATGGCAGGTGCATTGGATGTTTCACTTTAAATATTTTTGTACTTCATATCTAATTCTTCTAGCTGCAGCACTTTTATTTGCTGAATTATATTACCGCATCATTGTAGAATCAGAAGTATTAAAGTGCTAAAATGTATTTTTCTGTTTGTCTTAAGGTGTTATAACCGAAAAATTTAAGAGTGGAATTGAGGTGCTTTGTGCATCAGAATAAAAGGGATAGAAATTTACTGACTGCTAGAGTGCTACCATTTGCAGTGTCACATTTGTAGGTGGTTATTAAAGAGAATACAGTCACTGCACTTAGTTGACTTTCCCCATGATTTTATAAGCAGTGATTGAACCATATTGAGACCATATATATTATACAAATACATCATAAGTTGTGTGTTATTGCATACTACGTTGGGCAGCTTTGCATTTTCAAAGCCTTGTGTCACTAAAATGGAGATGGACATAGTATTTGTTTATAGTGGTTTTATAGTGGTATTAATTATCTGTAAGATCATGTTTTAAGGCTGATTCTTACAAAGGATGTGTCCAGCTCATTTTATCAGGTTTGGTTTAAATGTGTTATAAATATATCAGGCTTGATGATGTCACACGAGTTTGAGATATTTGAGATATTACTAAAATTAAAATAAAGATGATTTTATTAAAAAGAAATCGGTAGTAGTTTGGAGGTGAATCAAATATAATTTTTTTTGGCTCTCAAATGAGATGTGTGGTGGTTATGGTACAGAGGCAGGAACTGGTTATAAATTTGTGAGATCATCTGTACACGTTATTCCTGGCAGTGGAGGGTGATTGAGTTGGTCGATCATGGTGGGGACCCAGGTACAGACCCCTTTCTTGGGTCTCTTGCAATAAGGATGTTGGGAGGAGTACCATACTGTCTTTTGAAGAGAGAAAATTTAAATCATTGCACTAATTGTCAATCTAGCCCTGTATTAATTTATTCTTTGTTCAAATTCACCTACGATACAGCCAGGCAGTCGACTTTGTTCGTCCACAGGGTTGCCAGACGTCCCTATTTGGGCGGGACTGTCCTGAGATCAGCAGCCTGATCCCGAGTCCCGCCCTGCCGGTTGAAATCCCGGCCAGCCTCCGCTTAGCTTTTTTTTTTTTTGATTAGCCCGTATACCTGGCATACGGGCCAATCAAAAAAATCACTAAACACGGAGCTTCTTGTGTTCTGCATTAAAACAGAAGTAGCTCCATGTTTAGTGCTTTTTGATTGGCTTGTATGCCGGTGTACGGGCCAATCAAAAACCACTAAATACGGAGCTACTTCTGTTGAATGCGGAACTGCAATGTTTCCTGTATTAAAGACCTTTTTTTTTTTTTTTTTTTTTTTTGTCCTCACTTGCCGTCTACATGATATATTTTACATGTAGCCCCCAGACCATTTCTGTTGACTCAATGCGGCCCCTGCAACTGAAAAGGTTGGACACCCCTGGTCTAAACCCTAATGAAAACTGACAGGAACAGAAAACTAAAGCAAAGTTGACACAGGGAGGCAAAGCGGGATTGGAACTGAACATATTCATGATATTTACGAGAAAATCGAGATTGTGGGTAGGAATGTAAGTGATATTAGACTGGATTCTTACAAACAAACCAGACAAACTGCCAAAAGTAGGCTGCCTGTCAGCATAAGTGACTTCATACCAACATATGCTATTAGAACTCAACATAACCTAGGTAAACATATTATCTATGATCAAATACAAAATACAACCAATTTCAGCAAAGATATTTTCAGTGAAGCACTAAAACAATATAACTGTAATGTGCTTAGAACAATGCCACCAGATACTGCTGTAGTACACTTTAATAACGTATTCTTACAGACCTTAAATAATCTAGCATTGGTACATAATAAAAGAGTAAAGTCCAACCCCACACCATGGCTGACAAAAGAAAGAAAAAAAATTGTGACAAAAATGGACAAAGCGTGGAAAAATGGTATAAAAATAGAATTCATAATAATGCCTTCTAGCAATTTAGACCTCTTAGAAACCTTGAAAAACTCAATGTCAAACAGGATAAGCAAAGATACTATACCATCCTACAAGACAAGCATATAAATAACAAAAAAACATTTTTGGTCATCACTAATTAAACTACTCCACCGAACACGACTCTCACTCTCTCTCCAAAAATAGATGATACAACAGACTGTTTCCCAACACAGTTTAATTGCTACTTTATACAATCAATTTTCTCTCTCTTAGACACCAATACATCTGCCCCTCTCTCTCTACCCTTGTCCAATCAAAATCATCCACAGCTCTTCAATTTTAGTCCAGTTCCTACCTCACTCATAAGGAAGTTGAACCTTAAAGTAAAAAGTACTTCACTAGCTGTAGACAACTACTGTCAGACTACTTAAAAATGTCCTTAGAAGTCATAGCCTTCCCTGTGTCCATACTAATTGATAGGTCCATAGCAGGAAAAAATACGTCCCGTCACTGTGGAAAAATCCTATATCATACCACTGCACAAAGGTGGCACACCTACAAGTTTAATAACTACGGACCAATAGCGATTCCCCCCCCTCCAAAATATTAGAGGAATGCATCTATATGCAGTTGATGCAATAACTAACCTCAGATAACCTGATCTCAGAAACACAGCATGGCTTTAGGCCCCAGCACAGCCCCACTAATGCTCTACTACATTTTACCAGTATAATAAACCAACATAAAACAATGGTCTGCTTGTGTCCACCATGTTCTTAGCCTTGTCAAAGGCAACTGCTCATTTGACTGTCCTCAGTAGGACTTTCACAATACTCCTTGTCGTGGTTTTTTGTTACCTATCTAGAAGGCAGCAAGCCATTAAATGGTGTCCCTCAGGGCTCTATCCTAGGTCCTCTTCTGTTTGATATATTTATTAATTCCTTCCACTCACCATGCTAGTTTAGGTCAGTATGCAGACAACTCAACATTAATATGTGCAGCCTCAACAATAAATAAGCTCCAAGACATTACCCAAAATCTTTCTCCTCTGTAGAAACCTGGTTGAAGGAATTAAACTCCTACTCAACCACAAGAAAACTAAGTTCACACTTTTTACTTCAAAAAGTTGCCAAAATCAAAAGCATTTTGTACCATAAAGTCAGCAAAAATATAAGAAATATAGTCATAGAAACTACCTCACAGTAAACATCTGGGCATTATAATAGATCTCAAATATAACAGGCATATACTGCACACCATTACATCTACTCACAGAAACTAAACTCCTTTTATAGGATTAATGGATTCCTTACAGATACTGCTAGAAAAACTGTAGCCACCACCTTCTTATTGCTGATTCTCTTATACACTGCTCCTATCCTAGCAAAATTAAACGATACTCAAAGAAAGAAAATCGCCTCCCGCTATAATAAAGTAGCTAAATTTGCCACCAATGCCTCTCATGGGACACACCATTGTCATAGCTTAACGCAATTAAATTGGCTTGAACTACACAACTACCTGACATATTCACAACTAACTACAGCACACAAACTCATTCATCATCCAGAAAAATGCCCTGCACTGCATAACTTATTACTGACCTACTGTCCAGCAAGGGACCTCTGCTCTGGTAACAAATTCTTATTACTTACAAATAACACAAATAATGTTTCAGGAAACTTGCTGTATTCCCAATATGTTGCTAAACTCTGGAATAGTATCCCCACATAAATAAAACTCTCCGACAAACTCACTAGTTTTAAACCATTGATTAAACAACATCTTAACCAGTCCTGGTCCTGCACATGCTCATCTCAAGGTTGAGACTTTGTGTTTACCATAAAATACACTCGTTAAATAGAATACACTCAATCTCTCACTGAAATTACAAAACAATTTTTATACATAACTGTTGCCTGTACAATCCACTAAGTTGCACATAGGTTTTCTTTTCGTAACTTCCATCTCTGTAAAACCTTAGAATGTATAAATGCAATTACTGTTTGTGCAAAAATGTAAATAGAAATGTAACTGCTGTGTCTTTAACTGGAACTTAGTATAATGCAATGTAAGGAAGTGGAGCTTTTCTCCCCGGGCCTCCACTGAAAATAGGTATTACCTAGTCAGGCTTTCCCAGTAAACAAAGACAAATAAATTAATAAATAATGTGTTTGTGAGTTTTATTGAAGATGTTTTAGAGGAGATGAGGTTTGTATATCTGGTGGGTTTTAACAGTACTTAACAAGAAAGTGTACTTTATTTTCAATCATGTCCAATATGGTGCTCCATAAAACAATTCAGACATAGTGAACTTACAAAGAGTATATAAATACTTTATATTTGTTGTGAGTTTGAAAGTTTAAAAAAGTCATGTGAGAATGCTGTATGTGATAAATCAGCTACTTTCCCCTGTGGATTATGGTATGGGTTTACAGGTAATGTAAAATCAATGTCTTCTTTCATAGGCTATCAGCATAGGATGAGAGGATTATCAAATCATAGCTTGCTGCAGAACACCCTCAATTTCCCCAAATGAGACTACTAACAGTATTTGATGAACTGCCTCTTAATTACTCCGTAATACTATGAAACATTAATTACCTATCAATAAATTGGAGCTCATAAAGCAGCAATGTAGGACATGCCTTGAGGTTTCTAGACTTTACAGACAAAAATGCTTTGAAAATGTTAGTTAAGGACACCACTAGAAGACATAGCATTCTCAGCTTGGTCCTCACAGTTATAATTGCATCATGTACTAATTCCATGGTTTCTCCATCCCTAGTCTAGCTGGACGGGTTCAGGCGCCTAGGCAGTGAGACATTTCCCTGTGGTAGATTTGACTGGGGATTCATGGCTGAAATGACATTCAGCTGCAGAGAAATATGGCTGTTTGCAAATTCCTTGTGGGCAAAGAGAAGCACAGCCTGCCATGCTCACAGCTTTAATAACCAAATGAATGGTGGCAGAATAAGTGATGAGTGTTGTGCTCAGTGTACAGTACATACTTATGTAACTACAACATGTAGAAGTGTGCTACAGCATGGAGGAAATCCTGCAGGCTACTGTAGTCACATTTATGCTCCAGTATGTGTTTTAGGTAATGTTCCCTAGACACTGTGAAGGGGGTAGTGGTCCACACACTCCTATTATAAAGGCACTGCCCATTGTGCACTGTATTTTTACTGTCACTGACATGCCCTCTGGCCAGCCTGCTGTTGATGCCTGCCATATTGCCTGCTGTCTCATGTTCCGTTGGGGACCATGGACATTATTTTCCCCCTGTGCATTTGGTTACTGAAGTTGTGGGCATGCCAGCATATGCTTCTCTTTGCCCAAAGGGAATTTGCAAACAGCCATATTTCTCTGCAGCTGAATGTCACTTCAGGCATGTACCCCCAGTCAAATGTTCCACAGGGAAATGTCTTGCTGCCTAGGTGCCTGAACCCAGCTGGACCATAAACATGTGACATATACATTCAAGATCCCTAAACCCTAGCTGCAACAACCACTGTACTTAAGGATTTCAGTACCAGTTCTGATGCTCATATGGCAGCCTGCTTTACTAAGGAACTATATACCCATGTATACAAACACATAGAATCAACTGTCTCAATAAAAATAGAATATAATGGGAAATTCAAAATCAAACCTCCCTTGTGGTCCACAAACAATGGAAAATACTTCTTAAATTATACAACAAATCCAAACCTCCTCATGTCAAGGTTAGTATAAAAATATATTACTAAATACTTAAAAAAATACCACTAGAGGTAGTAAAGAAAACAGTGAACTTAAGCTAGCATACGAAGCTAAGAATAATCAAAAATATTTCTTTAGCTATGTAAATAAATTGAGTAACAACACCCATCAATGTTTGGAACTTATCCAAAATTACACCTCCCTCTCCAACCCAATGGACATCGCTAATGTATTAGCATATACATTCAATGCTAACTTTATCCCTGAAACATCTATCCAAATCCCACAAAACTTCAAAGACCTTTCACTTCCTACTATCATTAAAAACGTCTTTCTTGGGACCAGACAACATACAGGATTGTCTAATAAATATCATCAAACATGCCCTTGTGAAATCACTCCATATTCAGTCTAAGCTTATTCACTGGCTTTATCTCTGAAGTATAGTGCCCTACAGTGGAGGTACATCTACAAAATGGTGACTATCACTAATCCCGGAAACTACAGGCTTGTCCACATGACAAGTCTGATATGTAAAGCCATGAAATGTATTCTAACAGAATTCATAAACTTCAGTATCAGAAATCATGTCACGCTCATCCTTCAACAGTTTGGTTTTGATAAAGGGAGATACTGCCTAATGAATTTAGTCAACTTCTTCAAGAGGATAATAAAACCTGTTGACAGTGGTCATGCTATTCTGATGGTATATCTTGTTCTGGCCAAGACTTGCAGCACTGCACCTCATGACAGCATTGTATGCAAGGTAAATGCTCAAAAAAAGAAAATCTGATGTATTTTTCATCCATCTGAACCTCTAGGTTACTTGATCTGATTTGTATCCAAGGATGGCATCTCCGATTCTTAAGTCTTGAAGCTCTGCCCCCCCCAGCTATAATACTCCACTCTGTCTGAATCTCCCCAGATCTCGTTTGCCATCATTAGCATTCAGACATGGTCTCAGCCCATGCTTTTACTCCTTAGGCCTTCCCATGTTACAAGGCCTCCTGCTTCTTAAATATATCCCAGGTCTTCTCCTCCTAGGGAGAGTCTCTAGAAGAGCAGATGCAAGAAGAAGCATCTGGACTTCCCTGAGGAGTCACTCACTGAGAATACCAACCTCAATGAAGGGGAGGAGTCCCCAAAATACCCAGAGGAGATGCTTTCTTTGGTCACTAATTGGAATTGATGGGACAGAGCAGGGGATGGCCAACTAAAGCCTCCATCCCTGAGGAGTCAGTATTTCTGAAGGAATTAGGAGCTGGTACATACGCATCCTAGATAGTGCCCTTTCCATATGTCTTTGTTGACTTGGTACCCCAGAAGATGTGGAGAGAATCTGATGTAGTGGAGCCAATCACCGATAGTCATACAAGGTACTGCTGTCTCCCAAGGATAGTCCTTTTTGGAGCAAGTAGTCCAGCAGTGGATGCCTCTGTGGTTACATCCACCACCAAGAAGGAGATTTCTGAGAAGAGCTCTATGGTTCACCTCAAATAAGGAGTCTCAGGCATTGAGCCATCTAGGAAAACGCACCTATGCATAAGCCCCCCCCCCTCTTTGCTTTGCATGCACTGAACTGTTTGGCACATCTGACAAGACTCCAGAGAGATTTGGTTAAGGAGATGTCAAATATGTTGTTTTGATACTGCAGCTGTAAGAATCTCAAAAGTCTCTGCATGCTCAGCTGTCCACTATGCAGTCTATTTCTAACACGTTTTGATGATTCTTTGAAATGCTGCAGATGATACAGAGAGCACGGCAGACACTGGTATTACAATGTGTTATTGTGCCTTGATGCACTTATGTAATTTTGCTGACTGCTTTAAGACATCCTTTCTAAACATCCCATATTTTGGTTCCACACTGTTTGGCCCAAAAGTCAAAGATACCCTGACCAGGATTGAACAAGAAGGAGAGACTCGGTCTGCCATTGACATACATTTCTCTAATCCTCAAAGGTCCTTTTCTAGGAACCAGAATGGGGAAACATCTCTTTTTTTTCACAAGTCACAGCAGTTCTCTCAGGACGGTCCTGGTGAATGTGCCCTCATGGCAGGGGGGGGGGGTAACTTCAATTGATGCTGCCCCAGGAGCAAGGCTAATCTGCAAAATGAGGGTTTCTAGGGTCCTTCTTTGGAAGGCCCTTTCAGCTTCCTTGAAGGTTTGCCCAACTACTGCTGTCTACAGGCAGTTGGGAGCAGTTGTCTCTCCATCCACAAGTTTTTGGAGGCCATCACTTCAGATGCTTGGGTGTTTAGAATCATTTCCAGAGGTTATTCAGTCACTTTTCTTTATATTCCAAGGCAGCATTAAAAAATTGTTCCTGACAGTGAAGGGAAGCAACAGTAGAGATAAGAAAGCTGTTTCACAACTGAGTCATCCAAGAGGTCCCACTAGACCAAAGAGGATCAAGGGTCTTCTCAATATTCTTTTTAGTGCCAAAGAAAAACAAGGGCTTCAGGCCCATTCTGGACCACAGTGCTTTGAATCACTTCATAAAATAGACCAAATTCCAGATGGTGACAGTACTGTCTGTTCTCCTTCTGTTGAGGAAGGATGACTGGATGTTTTCAGTAGACCTCAAGGATGCCTTCCATCACATAACAAAAGCAAGGCACTCCAGGAGTTTTCTGCTGGGAGCAAGACATTGTCAGTTCCAGGCACAACCCTTTGTGCTCACTAGGGTTCCTACCTTTTCAAATGCCCAAAGTGGGACAATTGTGGTACAAACATCAGATTTTGCAGATCAAAACATACCCACAGCCAGTACAAGGGACAGAACTTCACTTTTCTACCTAAATAAAAGCTTAATCTTGTAGCATTTTAGTTGCTTATTCTGTTTCTTATAACATTTAGGTGTTTCAGATACAGAATAACTGTTTTATGCAACTATTACATAAAATATAGGAAATATTTTTGCCCTAATATCTCAGGACATTTGCCATTTTTACAATTTTTTTGCAGGACACAACTGCCCAAAGAGGGACTGTCGCTTGCAAAGTGGGACAGGTGGTAACCCTACCACAGCCTCACAGGTGTTCACTGAGTGCATGGTAGTGTTTACAACTTGGATCTGGCTGTAGGGGTTCCAGATCTTTCCTTATCTGGGTGCCTGGCTACTCACAACAACCCCAAAGGTGTCTCTAATACAGAACAGGGAGTTTTTGTTTCAAGTATGTCTCTCCTTAAGCACCAATGTGAACTATGAAAATTCCAACTTGCAATCAGTACATACCATGGTATTTATCAGATGCCATACTTTCAAGTGCCAGATTTCCCCCTTCCAGTTTATCTTTTCTGTGAGTTCAGACATCCCAGGCACTAAACTCTCACAGGTCCATAGCTTCCTTGATCCTCTACTTCTAGGCTTGATGACCACATCAGTTTGTCAGGTACCCATGGCAAGGTTCCATATGTGAGTTCTTCAATTGACCTATGCCATTCTGTGATCAGTGGATCACCTGTTTCACCTTCCCCAACACCAGCTCATGGTTACCATGGGCATTTCTCTTCTGGGAAGATTGGAGAATTTCAAGGGGAATAAAACGAACAGCACTCCAGGAATCAGACAGGTGTAATGCATAAATTTAATACTTTAATAAATCTTATTAAAAGAAAATAAAAAAAAAACATAAACACTTAGTGTTTTCTATCTTAAGACTTCATCAGATGCACAACCCATTACATAACTTCCTGCTTAAATACCTTTTACCTTTACCATTTAATTAATCAATCCTCATCTATTAAACAATTAAAAGATAAAAGGAATATTATCAAACATGGCAACCATAAGTTCAGTAAAAAATAATAATAATAAATAGTACCATTTAAATAAATACAAAAACATCAAAGTATATATAAAATTATTTAAAAATCCTGCTTAAAAACGTTTGACATGAATCTTGGAAGCTTGAGGTTAAAATAAATGCTGCCATAAAATACTTACATAAAACAATAATTTTAGTGCTACATCATTAAAAAAGTTGAACTTTGGTTCAGCGAACATGGAAAGTCGAACAGCAGTTAGTCGACTTTCGTCATGCCAAACATTAGGAGATGGAGACTACATAGCGAATGCAAGTGTACATTCACTGATATGAACTAGATGTTATGTGTAGAGTCGCAGTATTGGGAAATGTATCCCTTTCCTCACTGTAGTTCAATCTCAGAGTTAGAATATGGGCGGCGCAGTGGTGCAGCGGTTAATGCTGTCGCCTCACAGCAAGAGGTTCTCTGGTTCAATTCTCGGCTGGGGTGCCTTCTGTGTGGAGTTTGCATATTCTCCCTGTGTTTGCGTGGGTTTCCTCCGGGTACTCCGGTTTCCTCCCACATTCTAAAGACATGCTTCTGGAGCGTTTCTCCCCGGGCCTCCGCTGAAAACAGGATCTGTGGAACCTAGTCGGACTTTCCCGGTCAACAAATGTTAAAAAATAAATAAATAAATTTATTTTGAAGGCTAGTTTTTTCAGCAGGTTAGTGGTGTTGCTATTGTGCCCCAACATGCGCAAACATTATTCTTTCTATTTGGGAGGAGAAATATGTATTTAATTCACCATTTGCCAAGTGCTGGGGTTTGTATAAATTTTTTTAGATTATATTTGTAGTTTTTGGAGAGAAACAGAGGAAAATTTTAGAGATTTTATGAGATATATTAATAGTACAACAGAATTTCTGAAATATACATATGAGGTAAGCTATGATAAGGTTAATTTTCTAGAAGCCACTATCCATATTTTTTTTTGAAAGTAGGAGATTTAAGTCCACTATCTTTTGGAAAGGTACATTTTCAAACTCCTACTTTTATTATACCAGGGCTCATCATTTTTCACAGAAAAGGAGTATTGTTAAGGGGCAGCTAGTTAGGGTTAGTGGATGACCTCTGAAGATAAAGTTTTTTAAAGGAATGTGACCTTGTGAAGGAAATATTTTTAGAAAGAGGTTATCCCTTCAATTAATTGAATCTATTAAAACTGAAGTATTGGGTGGGAGACGAGACACATTTGTCCCCCTTACTGGCAGGGATTGATTCTGATACACTAGATACGGTTACCTTCCCTAATAGTAAGCTGAAAATTTATGAAGAGAAAAAAAGAGTTTAAAGGGGCTTTCGTGATCGATTTTAATGGGGACACAAATGTTATTAAAATATTATTATGAAAGAATGGACTGAATTTGCATGTTGTTAAGATTTGCATGTTATTTTTGAATGCCTCTTAAATTTATTTATTGAAGGGGTCCCAGTTTAAAATATAAATTTGAACATAGTATATTTGGGTATAAGAGGAGTCAGAAAAAAGAATGGACATTTAAATGTGGGGGGTGTTCCTCTTGTACTTATGTAATTCAAGGAGAAGATATATACTGTACATTAAAGGTAGGAAGAGACACATTAAAAGTAAGACTTTTTCCAACTGTAATAATGTAGGAGTTATTTATTTATATGAAGCTTGTGAAGTATTTTACGTTGGAAAAATGGAAAGGAAATTACAAGAATAGGATATATGAACATTCTTATGATATTAAGAGGAGGAATGATAAGCATGCTCCTTAGTTTGTGAAAATGATACATTTAAGTTTTTTGTGTTAGAAGAAGTCTTAAATGATACCAGGGGGAGGACTATGGGAAACTACATTAGAATATAAAGAATTATATTAGCAATTGGCGGTAGAAGCTAATAAGTTTCCTGGGCATAATGAGAATGTCTCCCTTGTCCCAGTATTAAAATTAAGAGCAGTGGAGTTATAAGGGGAAAGGTTCCCTTTTCCTGTTCTCCCATCCCTGTTTTTCCACCTATTCCCCTTCCCTTTTTTCATGAAGTTCTTTTTAGTGAAGCTATACCTATATATTTATTATTTTTTAGTGATATAGCACTGAAAGTGTTCTATGGAAGTATTTTATGATAGGATTTATTTTAACCTCAGGCTTCCAAAATACATGTAAGAAGTTTTTAAGTAGGATTTTTAAATAATTTTATATATACTTTGATGTTTGTATGTATTTAAATGGTAGTATTTATTATTATTTTGTACTGAAATGATGGTTGCCATTTTTCCTTTTATCTTTTAATGTTTAATAGATGAGGAATGATTAAATAAGTGGTTTGGGTAAAAGGTCTTAATTGGAAAATTATGTAATGGGTTGTGCATCTGACTGATGAAGTCTTAAGATAGACAAAAACGTGGTGAGGACGTTAAGTGTTTATGTTCTATTTATTTTCTTTTAATAAGATTTATTAAAGTATTACATTTTCACATTAAGCCTGTCTGGTTCCTGGAGTGCTGTTTGTTTTATTGCTAGTTGGATTTCAGCACCCTTTTCCAGTTTTAGTTTTGCATTTCAGGGGGAAGACTGTCTAAAGTAAATGTTAGAGACCAGTCTTCACATCACTGTCTTGGAAATGAGAGTGGTCTTCCTAGTATTGCAGGTTTTCATGATCTTCCCCCAAAGATGTGATTTCTATTCAGTTTGATAGGACATCAGTGGTTTGGTATATAAACAAGCAAGGAGGAGCATAGTCTTATCCCTGATGACGAGAGGTAGAGGTTATGAGAGTATGACAGTAGGCTGTATTCTCACAATGATTGCTGATAGCAATGCATATCCCAGGGAAATCCAACATTCTAGCAAATAAATTGAGCAGGAGCATCCTTTTGCCTCATTAGTGTTTTCTGAATGCAGATATAGCCACATGAGTGTTCAGCCACTGGGGCTACCTGCCACTGCAATCTTTTCACATCCCCCCACTAACACCAAGTGCAGCAGTTTTTTTCCTAATTCTCCCAGAGGGACAGTCGCAGAGGGAGGCTCTTATCCATGCTTGGTCCCCAGGTCTCCTTTATGGTTACCCCTCAATCCCTCTAATAATAAAGTTTCTTTAGAAATCAGCCATTTGCAGAGTGAGCGCCATCCTCATTGCCCCTTTGGGTAGAGACAGGTCTGTCTAGTTTCCCCTCCTGTGACCTTATTTGAAATATCCTCCTTGGAGTCTAAATCCAGTTCCAGCTTTAATATACCATATTTCTTTCTAAATAAGACCTAAACAGAGAGTAAGGCCTAGCATGGTTTTTCCAGGGTGTTCATGATATAAGCTCTACTCCAAAAATAAGCCCCAGTTCTGATTCTTACTGTAACCCTAATCATCACTCACACTTGATGGTTGAGATCCTTGGCCCATAAACCCACGCAGGTGTACTTTGATCGGTCAAAGTACAGTCAATGCGTGGGAAGCGTGCGCTCATGGTAGCAAGCAGATGTGGTAGCGTCTTCTCTTCATAACCGGTGCCATTTTGTGCTGCAACTCTATTCGCATAAGTCTTCAATTAACCCCCCCCCCCGACAAGATGAGTGCAAAAAGAAAGAGTTATTTCGTCTAGTACAAGAAAGGAATCATGAAGGACTCCCATGGAAAGAACCTGATGGCTCTCTGTAAAGAGAAGAAGTTAGATTTCCGAATGGTCCAAAAATGGCAAGCAGCGTACGTTAACCTCAGTCAACAGGCTGATGAGGGAAACGCTAAGAAGTGTAAATGTGGATCAGGTTGGCAACCATTATTTCCTGAGGTTGAAGACATCATCTGTGAGTGGATTGCTAAAAGGAGAGCAAAGGCTTTGGTTGTGTGCAGGGCTGATATTCAAGCATTTGCCCTTGCAATAGCACCACAGTTAGAAATATCCCCAGAAGAATTCAAAGCATCACAACATTGGCTGAATGACTTCCTTCAGCAATATGAACCGTCTCTAAGATCAACAACAATGTTCAAGCTGGAAGATAGTGAAATTATTAAACGTGCACTTGCGTTCAAGTCCTTTGTTGATGGCATTGACTTTTCTAAATACCAACTCTCCAACATGATTGTTATGGATGAAACTGCAATGTTTATGGGCCAAGGATCTCAAACAACAATTGATCAGAGGGGTACCTCATCAATCTACATTCCCTCCACTTGTTAAGAGAGTGTATGTGTTACCTGTATTTTGGCACTTCGTCTAGATGGAAAGAAAACCCCACCTCTAATCATTAGTAAGGGCAAGAAAGATAAGATTGAACATGTTTCAGGCATTTACATTCTTGAAACTGAAGAAGCCTGGTGCACACAAGCAGTTATAAGGAAGTGAGTCGATTTAATGCTGCCACTTGTTTTGCAAGGTGGCAAAAGAGGTCTGCTAGTCTGGGATTCAGCCAGCACTCACCGCGCTAAAGAAACGAAGAAATTCTTAGCATGGAGGAGAATAGATCAAATAATGATTCCTGCAGGAATGACTGCCTGTCTGCAGACTCTTGATATTGCAATAAACAAGCCATTCAAGGACCATTTGCACGGGGAACTCAATGACTACACTGAAAATAGAATGGAGAGAAATAAGCATGGAAACTTTGTGAAGCCTAGCCTGCAAGAGGTTGTGACTTGGGTGAAAAATTCATGGGATAAAATCACTGACAGCTGTTTTGCCAATGCACTATGAGCAGGTACTTGGACAAGCAGTGCTCATTTAAGGAGAGCTCAATTGTTACGCCAATTGGTGGGGCCAATGGTGCTATAGGAAATGGAGTCGCAAGAAATTCAGGGGTTAGACACTTATGACAATGTTCCAGAAGAAGATGACATGACTGCATTTGAATAACTGTGAAAGCCAAGGTGCAGATATTCTGGAGTTGAAATGTTTGTTGCACTGTTTATGTAGAATTTTCACACAACTGTCAACCTGGTATTAGAACTGTTGTCCAATAATAGAAAAGTACAAAATAAATGTCAATTTGTGTACATGAAGAAATGTTGATTTGTGTTCATTAATTAATGTCAATTTTTGTACATGAATAACTGAATAAAGGTAGATTGTTGTATGGTGCGGGTAAATAAGGCATCCCCTGATAATAAGCCCTAATGCACATTTCGCCGGGAGAAAGAATATAAGAGCCGGTCTTATTTTTGGGGAAATACGGTAATATTGCATCCCTGTGGTCAACCTCACCTGAATCTCAAATACCTCAAATTGACAGCTTGATTCCTTCAGTTCCAATGATGGCCAGAGATCCCAAGTTTTCTAAGAGAGATGTCATTATTATTTTGTCTTCCCAAAAGTCATCTGTCTGGAAAACAAATGAAAACATTCACGTGAAGCTGAGTTAATCTATTACCCAGTTTTAAGTGCAACCTAGATCAGTTGATGGGGAACAGGAAGTTTAGACTGGGCCTGGCACTTTTTTCCTTATGAACAGAGGTAGCTTATAAATGCCTGGCCCTCGGTGTCCTGTTTGGATAGAGGACATCATTACATCATTATTCTTTCAGGAAAACTTGCTTAGGCTTAGAAAGGCCTCTCCACCCAGGTCATTAACCTAGTAACAATCTATGAATCTATTTGGGCATCTTTCAAAAGCATGGACTCTTTCTGCACTCCCTAGAATGCAATTTTAGATTTTCTGGTAGATTTATTTCATTTTGATATCAGCTATTCTGCCATTAAAGTCCAACTAGCTACTGTACCTAATTTTCATGTTGGCTTGAACAATACCCCTATTGTTTCATTTAGATTGTCAGAGGCCTGCCTAAAAAGCACTTTCCTCCTTAGACCTCCTGTCAGAGATCTGGTTCTACCTTGGAATTTAACTCTTCTTTTACAGACTTTGACTAGACCCTCCTTTTGAGACAGCTACCACCATAGATTTTAAGTTGCTCTCTTGGAAGACCTTGTTTTTGGTAACTGTTACATCTGCAAGAAGAGAGTTAAAGCTTCAGGCCTTATCTTGTGTTCCATATTAACTTGTGTTTCATAAGGATAGGGTTTCCTTATGTACTGATCCTTCCTTCTGACTTAAAGTGACCTCCAAGTCAAATCTAAATCAATCTGTTCTTTACTGCCTTCTTCCCCATCTTCAATAACAAAGGAGAAAACTTGCTCCACTGTTTGGATGTTCATCATCAACTGAGATTTTTATTTGGACAGAGCTATGACTTTTAGGAAATCTAATCAGCTTTTTTTTCTCTTTTTCCAAAACTGGTTTGGGTAAGCCCGTTTTGAAAGTCATTCCACCCAGATGACTTTCCAATTGATTTTTATTACCTGGTAAGCCTAAAGGTCATTCTATATGGGCAGTTTACTTGTCAGTTGCTTTCTTTGCTTGGGCCTCAGATGAAATTTGTGCAATTGCTGTTTGGTCTAGTACTCATACCTTTGTAAAACCATTACAAACTGCGCATTCAGTCCAAATTGGTTCATCTTTGGCTACACTGTTTTGAAAAATGTTCTATCCTAAAGCAATCTTGGGGTTTTATTGGCTGGAGACTGTGTCCACAGGTTAAAACAGACAGAAAAGACAACATTGGATACAAAAGTTGTGTTATTATAACACTAGATAAATCTTATGTTCTTCTGTCCATCTGAACTATCCCTCTTTCCCCTCCCAAATTGCCATTTCTATTGTGATACTTCTGGCTGACTGTGCAGACCTGCTTGAAGCTTGTACTTGAGCTACTTACATAGCATTCTTCTTTTTTCATAAGTTTTAGGATATTCTCTTCACCTTCTTTTGGAGAACCTCATTTTTCATTTACAGTACTACTCAGGAATATGGGATGGGCAAACTCAATCTAAGGAGTTCCAGAGGGGACAGAGTATTATGGGCAGAGGAGGTGGAGTTTTAAGCTGACAAATCTGAGATATTGGCCTCAGATCCAGTAACCTATAGGTTATGACAGATGGAAGAGGACAACACTGATCTAGAGTTTTGGTAAGAACATAGCTGAGTTCCCTATGTGGTTAAATGGATTGCAAACTGGCTTAAAAACAGAATGCACACATAGCCCAAGTAGCAGGTGCTTCTTCAGAAAGTATTAAAGTAACCAGGGGAGTTCCCTAGGGTTCAGTGTTGGGATCCCTTCTGTTTGACATCTACATCCCTAGTCTTCACACAGGGAATCAAGACCTCTGGCTGACTAAGTTTGCAGATGATTGTAAACTCATTGTCGTTGTGAAACTCGCCTCTGATACCTGCACCCTCCAGCAAGAGCTTACTCTCATAATTACTAGGTGTACTAGAAATGGGCTTAGATTAAACAAAAACAATGCAGTATCATGTTGTTTGGTAGACCATTCCTTCCCTTTCCCTACCATATTGACAATACCCCACTAAAAATGAAAATTTGGTCGGGGATCTTGGAGCATGAGTTAATATGTCCATCTCCTTTAATCATCTTTTCAGAAAGTTCTTCTACTTAACTCAACTAATAGCCAAGGGAATTTAATCCAGATTACAAGAAGTCATTTTCCCTATAGTCAGTCATGATTAGATCAGTTACAGAGAACGAAGCCCCCTTTGGGATGCATCTTACAAGACACATCAAACAACTTGAGAGACCACAGAGGATCCTAACCAAGATGATTATGGTCTTAAAGACCATCAGCTACCAAGAGAGGCTGACAGCTTTGTCTCCACACTCTGTGTCCTGTAGACTCTTGAGGGGGTGATCTATGTCTATTCTACCAAGCCATGTGATACCCTATTATTTTATTTATTTAACATTTATTGACTAGGCAACTTTGACCGGAACAGAGCCCAGTTTCAGGGAGGCCTGGAGAGAAGTACTCTAGACGTGTGTCTTTAGAAATATGGGAGGAAACTGGAGCACTTGGAGGAAATCCGCATGAAGGCAGGCAGGACATGCAGACTCTGCACAGAAGGCACCCCAGCTGAGAATCAAACTGAGAACCTCTTGCTGTGAGGCAATAATGCTAACCACTGCACCAGTGCTCCACTTACCATAGGTCTTTTATATCTCCACAAGCCAAACAGATCTACTAATGCCAGAGCTAGGCATGTAAATCTTCATTAGCAGATTATTAAAACATGAAGCAGAGACAGAGTTATCATGTAGCATCTCCCCATATGTGGAGCAGACTGCTACTACAGAGGTTAGGCAATGCAATGCTCTAGCATCCTTCAAACATTGCTTACTTGACTGGATGGGTACCCTCAAACTGACTCCAGGACTGATTGGTCTCACATTGCTTGATAAAGAATGCAGACCTAAAGATGCGTAATGGCAAGGCGCCAATGTTTGCAAGAAAAATGTCTTTGCTATTCCAATGAACCTAGGCAGTTCTGTGTCTTTTCTAATAATTTCACAAAGTGACATATCTTGCCACTGCATAGTCCTTCAGATTCCTATGTAGCAATTCATCTCACAGCCATGGGTGGAACCATACTGGGGCATGCTAAGCCATATGCCCCAGCTGTGAAATACTACACATTGATGAGTGTCACAATCAAATATAAAGATTTTTCTTGGTGTTTGTGTTAAATCCACCTCTGCACCACCACACGATTAAAGTAATAAGTAAGCTATTTCCTATCACATTGCAGTCTTCTTCTTCTGGCTTTTCCCGGTTAGGGGTCACCACAGCAGATCACCTTGTCTGCTCATGATTGGCAGAGGAGTTTTACAGAGTCAAGTTGCCAGTCCGGCGCCCAACCTTCCACAGAAGGCACACACACCCACGTACTCACACCTAGGACCAATTTAGAGTGTCCAATCTACCTACAGCATGTCTTTGGGAAGAAACCGGAGAACCTGGAGGAAACCCACACAACCACAAGGAGGACATGCAGACTCTACACAGAAGGCACCCCAGCTGAGGATCGAACTGTAGAATCTCTTGCTATGAGGCAGCAATGCTAACCGCTGCACCACCACAGCCGCCCTGCCCAACCTTCCACAGAAGGCACACACACCCACGTACTCACACCTAGGGCCAATTTAGAGTGTCCAATCTACCTACAGCATGTCTTTGGGAAGAAACCGGAGAACCTGGAGGAAACCCACACAACCACAAGGAGGACATGCAGACTCTACACAGAAGGCACCCCAGCTGAGGCTCGAACTGTAGAATCTCTTGCTATGAGGCAGCAATGCTAACCGCTGCACCACCGCAGCCGCCCTCCTATTACAATGCAGTCTAATTGCCTTAAATCTCTAATGAAGTAGTCATATTACTAGATCCTATCAGGAACTGCAAAGTATGGCTCTTGAGGGATCATTTTAACTTTGCAAGTGTGTGTTTTATTTTTCATTTCTGACAAAAAGACCAAATAGAACTGTGGGCTGTGGTAACAACAGAGACTACCCACTACCTACAATCAAAAAGAGATTTATTTTTAGCTTACCTTTACTGCAACTTGATATGGAAGGGGCCCTTGTATACTTCTCAGTTTCTTTGATCAAGAAGTCTAAACAAAGCCAAACATAATGGAAAACAGACTAAAACAGAGACAGTTTTAAATATTATTCTAACAGACAACAGGTTTTGAAATTTATGAACAATAAGAAGTATGAAACTGTAATGACTCTGGCATTATTGACTCACTATAATCGTCATTGATTTACCAGAAAATTAAACACATTGGGGTAAAAATATGAGACAACATCAGGGACTGCTGAGAGGAATGGCTCCCCTGTAACAGTACTATACATTATTTGGATATTTTTATAACTTCTGGAAATCATGGATGATTGCCAAAAGTGTCTCTGTTTGGGGTTAGGGGAAGCAAAGCTATGGTAAATAATTTTGAGTCATATTACTACATCAACAGAACATTTTAATATGTGCAAAGACAGCAAATTATTTTTTTTTTCAAAATGCCTTTATTGAATTATCACTTGTGACACAAGCAAGCTTACATTTATATAAAAGTAATCAAACTATTAACAAGTTTACATTTACAAACATTACACATCTGATATATTGTTTTATACAATTTAATCAAAACAGCATTCTGTTAAGCCTCATTCCTCTCCCAAAATATTTTTCTGCATGTATTGTTCACACAACTTCCATTTTCTTCTATGTAATTTACTCTTACCCTTTGCTAAAGGTCCCACTTCCTGTTCTTTTATCTCCATTATAATATTCATGACTTCAAGTATGGTTGGCTTAGACTTGGATTCCATTTTCTAGTAATTGCGTTTTTGGCAGCCACCATAATTAAACTCAACATGACCTTACTATGTCTAGGAAATTCTGATTCTGTATCATAGCTCAAAAAAACAATTTCCTTAGTTGCACGAATTTGCTCAATCAGTATCTTTGACAGAGTAGTCTGTAGGGAATCTTTAAAGTCTGCCAACTCATTACACTCCCAGAAAATATGTTCCCAATTACCTCTTTATTCCCCCATCACACCTCTAACATTTGCTGTCTAACTGAAGAAAAGTTCTTTGGAGTCTACTTGGGTTATAAAAATACCTATGTAAAGCCTTCCAAGCAAAGCTCCTAAATCTTCTAGACTTTGTTGCATATTAGAGAGACATACATAACCCCCCCATTGTTTCATTGTGAATTGCTTATCTGATCTCTCTTCCCAATCCTTTCTAACCTCCTCTGATGGATTCTTATAGTTATCATACAATATTTTATATGTGGTATTAATTATTCTTTTTTAACAGCAGGTTCTGTTCTAGATTTTAATAAAAACTCTACCAGTGCTGGTCTTTTACTTAGAATCCCTCTATTTCTTTCTGTTTGCCTATATTCTGATAACAATCCTTGGTAAGGAAGGCAGTCTCTAACCTACAGTCCAAATAAATTATTGGCTTCTTCCCATTCTTTGCCCATTATTTGCTCCCAGTACCTTTGTTCTTTTGCCAGTTTTCTCCAATAAATTCCTTTCCCCTCTTGCTATTGCCTGTGTGCCTAATTGCAGTCATCCCTATCGGCAGAATCTCCTTTCTCCATTCCCGTGTTAACTTAGTTCATAGAATACTGTCTGCTACTTTATGAATACAATGTTCTGTATGGTTATTGCTATTCTCCTTAAGGATCTGCATCCAGATTCCTAGTCTCTCCTTGTTTCTTGAGCCCCCCCCCCCCTTTTCATCATCATCCCTTTTGACTTTGAATTATAGGTTTCTGCTTGTGCTATGTAGAGGAGCCTTAACTGTGTAGCTCTGAAATACCCCTTCAGATTGGGTAATCATATACCACCTTGTTCTATTGGAAGAACTAGCTTGTGCCACTTGACTCTTGCCAGATAAAATCCTTCAGGTGCTTGTTTATTGCTATCCACAGCTTCTCCTCTAGTTGATAAAAATATGTCTGCCCTGTGTATAAAACTAAAGGGACTAAAACCATTTTAACTGCTTGTATCTTGCTATCTACATCCAGCTAACAGAGCTTCCAACTTCTCAGTTTTTGTATTATCTTTTGTTTAGCCTCTTCCCACGTATCCTTAGCTGCCATACCAGAATCCTTTTTAATCCCTACTTCTAAGTGCTTCATTTTATCATGTCCCCATAAATATGGATATCGCTCAACCAATTTGTGTGTGGGTACATAATTTACAGCTATTGCCTTTCTTTTAGCTTCATTAATTTTGTATCCAGAAAAGATATGAAACTACCTCAAAATATTCAGCAACGCTAAAATATCCTTTTCTGGTTTTATCTGGTATAAAATAATATCTGCAAATAGAACCAGCTTTTCTTGACTTCCATACTAATTGTATCCTTGAATTTCTGAGTACCTTATTTTCTTTGCCAATGGTTCTAAATATAATGCAAATAGCAAAGGGGGAAGAGGACACCCCTGCCTGGTTCCTCTGCTCAAATAAAAATTATCAGAGAGGAACCCACCCACTTTAAGTTTCACCTCTGATACTTCATATATCCTCCTAATCAACCTTATAATTTTATCAGGGAATGCAAATGCCTCCATTGCCCTGCTCATAAACTTCCAGCTTATTCTGTCAAATGGTTTCTCTGCATCAAGACCCACCAACAACAGTGGTACTTTTTTAAGTTCTGCTTCTCTCTGTATCATCAATGTTCTGTTAATGTTGTCAAATGTTTGCCTCCCCTCCACAAAACCACATTATTCCATTTCTATCAATTTTGGCACTTTGTCTATAATGGCTAAAAGAACGACAAACACTCTATAATCATGGCTTAGGACTGAAACAAACCTTTATGAAGCTGGATCTGATGGGTGTTTACCCTTTTTAGGTATTACAGCCATCACTGCTTTATTCCTGGATGTTGATGCTTCTTCTTTCCCTAAAATACTGTTAAACAAAACCTTCCAGATATTTATCAGTTTTTTCTCTCCTAGTTTCCATTCTTCCATAGGAATACCATCTTTTCTTGGGGACTTTCCTATGGATTGATTATAAATCACCATATGTGAAGTTGTTAAATATCACCGTTTATTCTCACTGATGGGTTTGGAGCCGATCCTCGGCTCCGACACGGCCGATAGCAAAGCTCAAGGTTTGCCAGTAGCTCAAGACCAAGTCCCTTATCCCATGATGCACTGCTGGAATCATCTCAGATCTAGTTTGCCACGGCACAGATCTCGGTGTTCCAGATAGCTCGGACCAATATTAATCGATAGATTCATCTATTTGCAAGTTTAAAAACTTTTTTTCTTGACTTTCTTGATAGAATAGTATATATATATATATATATATATATATATATATATATATATATATATATATATATATATATATAATCTCTATAGTTTTAGACTTAGACTTAGTTTTAGATAAGTGCCCTGTGTTGGCTTGTGTTTTTCTAAAGTGTTAGCCTAAGAGCTGGCCTTGTATTTAACCACATTCTTAGGAGTACTTTGGCGGATAATTTCTTGACTGTGTTGTTTCAATTGTTTAAAATTGTTTAAATTGATAATAGAGATGTCTGACGAGAAAGAGAAGCCACATCCTAAATCTGGCTTCAGAAAATGTCCCGATTGTGGACAAAAAAATGTCAGTCACTGATGGGCATGTTCAATGTGTTTATTGTCTGGGGGCTAAACACCTTCAAGACTCTTGTAGTATCTGTCACTCCTTCTCTTCCAGGGTACTTTTAGAATGAAGGAGGAAATTAGTGGATATGGGTTTACTTCAGCACCCTTTCTCTGAAGCGCTGGGTGACCAGGATGGTGCTAGTAGAGCCTCAAAGTCTTCCAAGTCTTCAGGTGACTCGAAAGCATAGAAAAAGGCTAAAAAAATGGAGGGTGTAGGTTCATTGGTTCTACTGTCCTCAGAACCGAGTGTCCCTTCTGTTCGGAGTCAGCTCACAGCTTTGGAGCCGGTCTCTGAGATTCCCTCATCTTTTCTGCTCCAATCAGCACCCTCAGTGCACTCCTCAAAGTCTTCTGTCAGCCTCTCAGATCTGGATATGCACCGGTTGGTGCAGAAGCTTTTATGGGCACCAGGCCTTCCCAAATTGTTGTCGGCTCCGACACCTTCGTTGGAGCTGCTGAAGACCATTATCCTGGACTTGACTACTCCTCCTCCGAGCCATACTGGACTTTTGGAGCTGAAGGAGCCCAACCTGATGGTTGTTGAGCCTGTGGAGCCGAGACCTGCACTGGTGTTATCGGTTCCATCTACTCAGATGTCCTCGGCACCGACCGGGGACTCTAGGAGATGACACTCTCCTGTCAGGTCCGGGGAGGATAGTCGTACTGATTTGTCAGTGCTGACTCTTCCTCTCGGGGCTTCAGCTCAGAGCTTGACTCCTACCTCGGGCTCAGAGCCCATGGCCTCTGTGCAGGAGGATTGGATCGTCCCTTCGGATCTGTCTACCCCTTCTCGTCGGAGCCATGGTACATTCGATGCCATGAGGAGAGTCCTGTCTCCAAAGACATCATCAGCATCAGGTCTGGCTTCCTCCTCCCCTCAAGCACCTGTGTCCACTCCTGCTTCTACCAGTCCACCCAAGCGTAGAGACCCTGAGCCTCAAGTAGCCCCACAGGGTGCCCCCTGCTCTTCCGAGACCTCCCCAGATCTCCCCACTGAGGAGGTACCCAAGAAGAGACTGTGCAAGAGGAGGCACTTGGATTCCCCACAGGAGTCTTTGACATCTGACACTGACTTGGATGAGTCAGTAGGGTCCCCTTGATCCCCCTCTGAGGATATCTCCTTTACGGAGATATTAGAGATCCTTAAACAGAGGGGCGGTTGGCAGTCCAAATGCCCTACTGAAGATGAGTCAGTGCTCTTGAAGGCTTTCGGGTCTCAACCTTCCACTTCTTGGGTGTCTCTGCCTTATGATGAGCCCATGGAGCTGATCTCTTGTAAGGTGTGGGAGTCTCCAGAGGCCATGGAACCTGTCCCTCGGAAGCCAAATAAGTTCATCTCTGCCCTAGTGGACAAAAACTTTTTGACTAAGGGAGTGCCTGTTGATGCCATGGTGGTGGCTGCAGCCACCAAAAAGGAAATGTCTGAGATGTCCTCATCTATCCGTCCTCCTAACATTAGTTCTAGGATCATGGATAGATATGGGAAATGCATGTTTAGTTCAGCGACCTTTTCCCTTCAATCACTGAACAATTTAACCCATTTTACAAGACTACAAAGAGATCTCCTGAAAGAGCTAGGGGATACTCTCCAGGGTATGGTAGCTGCAGGGGTTGCCGACAAAGTTAACACACAGCTTGCTACCCTAAACTTGATTGTGAACTCGTCCATGCATCTCATATCTTACGCAGCTGATGGTTTGAGTAGAGCCCACTAGTTCAGTCATTGCTCTGCATAGACAATCCTGGATGCATCTCTGTTCCTATGCGGAGCCTTTCAAGTCTTCCTTTATCAACACCCCATTTGATGGCTCATCCCTGTTTGGGCCCAAGGTAAAGGAAACTCTAACCAGGTGTGAGCAGGAAGTCAAGACTCTATCTGCTGTTGGAGTCCATTTTTCTATCCCTACTCGGCCCTATCCCAAAGGCCCTAAGGGCGGAAAGATGTGGTTCCAAAAAGCACAGGGAGCCTTTCAGGACACATGTGGAGAAACCCCTCTAGAGGCAGAGGAAGGGGTTATAATGGAAGATGCCGCCCGCACAGCAGGGGGGTCCGCAACAGCAGGGTGACAGAGGCCAGTTCTCTGGTCAGCCCTACCAGCGCTCCTGAAAGGAGACCCAGCTGTCCGGCTCTGAAGGCAGTCAGGGGTCATTTATCTTTGTACCCAAAAGCCTGGCTAAGCATAACGTCCGATACCTGGGTACAAAGCATAATTTCCAGGGGGTATTTCATACCGTTCTCTTCCCCTCCCACTCCTGTAAACAGAATCCCAGATGTTTCACTCAGTCTCAGGGAATAAGCAACTATAGAGGTTCGCAAGTTGCTAGAATAAAGAGTCATCCAGCCAGTCCCAGCAGACCAAGTTGGATTCGGAACTTACTCAAGATTCTTTTTGGTTCCAAAGAAAACAGGGGACTGAAGACCTATCTTGGACCTCAGCAAGCTCAACCAACTTGTAAAAAAAGAGAAGTACTGAATGGTCACACTTCAGGCCATTATTCCCTTTTTAGGGAAAGGCGATTGGATGTGCTCCATCAATCTCAAGGACGCGTACTACCACATAAAGATGGACAGCCACTCCAGAGATCACCTGCATTTCTGGCTGGGAGCCAATCACTACCAGTTTCGAGCCCTGCCCTTTGGTCTCACTACAGCCCCCAGAGTGTTCACCAAATGCATGGCAGTGGTCACAGCTCACCTGAGGCATCTAGCATTCCAGGTGTTTCCATATCTAGATGATTGGCTCCTCACCGCTACCACCAAGCATCAATTGATTCAGGCAACACAATCTACTCTGACACTCTGACACCACTTAGGTATTACAGTCAACTTCAAAAAGTCTGCCTAGTCACCATCGCAGCATACCATCTTTATAGGAGCAGAGTTAGATAACCACCACTCTACGTCTTCTAGTCAAAAGGGTCTCACTTCTTCGCCAACACATCAACTCATTGGTGTCAAAGAACAGAGCTACAGCTGCAGAGGTCTTGAAGGTACTAGATTTGATGGTGGCAGCAATTCTAGCCATTCCACTTGCAAGGATGCATATGCAAATTCTTCAATGGCTCCTGTTCGCTCAATGGTCTTACCAGAAATTACCAATGAACCATATGATTCTCATCACAAATTCTTGCAAGAGAGACCTTCAGTGGTGGTTGACGTCTCTTCATGTCACAATAGGAAGACCCTTTGTTCTTCCCCCCCAGTAGCCACTGTGACCATGGATGCTTCCCTGATAGGGTGGGGGGGCATTTTCAGGGAAAGACTGCCCAAGGCACATGGACAGATCAAGACTCACATCTGCATATCAATGTTCTAGAGTTGAGAGCAGTACTTCTGGCGTTGCAGTACTTCCAGGACTCTCTTCCTCTAGGGACAATTGCAATTCAGACAGACAACATGTCAGTGGTCTGGTACTTGAACAAACAGGGTGGAACCAAGCCTTATCCCCTTTGTCGAGAAGCCCACAGGGTATGGTAATGGGCTGTGTCATCCCAGCATTTTCTGTTAGCAACGCACATCCCGGGGAAATCCAACATGATAGCAGACAAGCTGAGCAGGGCAATCCTGTTGCCTCATGAGTGGTCTCTCAACCAACACATTGCGGACTTGATTTTCCACAAATGGGGCCAGCCTTGCTGTGACCTCTTTGCCAGTCAAATCAATACCAAATGCAGAAGCTACTTTGCCCTAATACCACCTCCGGGACATCCCCCGAGAGATGCACTCGTACATGATTGGCCTCCGGGTCTCCTATATGCATTCCCTCCAATTCCATTGATACCCAGGTTTTTATAGAAAGCAAAATCACTGGGAAGGACTGTTATCCTCATAGCCCTCCATTGGCCTTGACAGATTTGGTTCCCTTTTCTTCACCATCATCTGCTGGAGGATCCATGGATCATGGACCCAGTTCCAGACCTCCTGACATACCCGTCAGGGGACCTCCATCCTTCATTGCAGTCTCTAAAGCTGCCTGCTTGGCTGATCCACTTCCCCAAATAGCCAGGCTTTATTCACTCTCAGATGACACAAGACAAATTCTATTGTCTTCTCATAAGCCATCCACCAGAAAACTATATTGCAGTAAGTGGAAAAGGGTCTCCATTTGGGCCAGTATACAAAAAATTGACCCTTTCCAAGCTCCTTTGTCATCCATTTTAAAGTTTTTGACAATGATTTTTAAGGAAGGAGCAGTAGCTGCCACAGTTTGGGTTCAGCTAGCCGCCATATCAAATTTCCACCTTGGATTCGATGGGTTAAATATTATGGCCCATAAGTTATCTAAGGTTTTTCTCAAAGGTGTTTTTCACATGAGAGCTCCTGTCAAAATCCCTTATTCTCCCTGGAATTTGAATTTTATGCTTTCTCAAATAATTCTTCCCACCTTTGAACCAGCATCATCTTGTGATCTCAAATTTTTGTTCTGGAAAACTATTTTTCTAGGGGCTATTACTTCTGCCCGGAAAGTGTCAGAACTTCAAGCATTATCTATCAGACCTCCTTATATGATTTTCCATTCTGATAGAGTATCTCTCAGAACAAACCCCTCCTTTTTGCCTAAAGTCTTTTCTGAGTCCAATATCAATCTGGTCATTGAGTTGCCAGTCTTTCTTCCCAACCATTCCAACAAATTGGAATACATGCTGCACAAACCTGAAGTACACAGACAGCTCAGATTTTATCTTGATAGAACTAAGGATATTAGAAAATCAGATCAACTCTTTGTATCCTTTTTGGAGGCCAGAAAAGGTAGACCAGTGGCTAAAACAACCCTTTCAAAATGGTTATCGGATTGCATCTCATTTGTTCATGCAAATGCTAACATATCTTTGCCACACAAAGCAAAGGCTCATTCAACCAGGGCCGTTTCTATGTCTTCTGCCTTTCAAGCTAAATTGCCCCTTGACAACATTTGTGTTGTAGTCACTTGGTCTAAGCCTCATACCTTTATCACTCAGGGACAGGTCTTCTTTTGGTTCCATGGTCTTGAAAAATGTACTCCTGTAAGCCACCCAGGATTGCGGATGCTAGGGATGCTACCCATTAGTGAGAATAAATGGTGAGATTTGACAACTTCACATAAAGACATTATGTATTTACCATAACATTCCATGTGAGTTTATCTCACCTTTATTCTCACGTCCCTCCCTCCATCCCCCTCCTGGCTGACAGTTGACCTACAGGCTAGTATCATCCTGGTTGTTCAATACTTCTTCTTCCTTCTTGGGCAGTGCTCCCCTTACAGGGGTATATATACATGCAGCAAACAAGATCTGAGGTAATTCCAGCAGTGCATCATGGGATAAGGGACTTAGTCTTGAGCTACTGGCAAACCTTGAGCTTTGCTATCGGCCGTGTCAGAGCCAAGGATCGGCTCCGAACCCATCAGTGAGAATAAAGGCGAGATAAACAACTCACATGGAAAATTATGGTGAGTACATAACTTCTTTTTTTTCTGATCTCCTCCTGTCCTAACTGTTAGTAAGTGAGGCTCATCTACCAATAACCTTGGCATATTTAATTCTTCCATAAATATTTCCATTTGCACCTTTTCTTGATTTCCATATTTCTCTGCTCTGTACAGACATTCATAACATTTCTAAAATATTTCTAGGACCTCTACAGGATTTCTTGTTATCTTCCTTGTTATAGGCTGTCTAAGCTTGGTGACAACCCTTTCCACTTTTTGTTGCCTGAATCATTGGGCTAAAAGTTTTTGTGCTTTGGGGTTATCATCAAAAACAGTTGTTTAGCAATCTTTGTAAACTAGTGCATATTTTCCAGGTAGCCTCTTATTTTCTGTTTAGCATTCTGCAATTGCTTCTTGGTCTGTGACAGTTCCCCTATTCTGTAATACTTTAACATTTGCCAGTCACTCAAAATAATTCTTATATCTTAACCATATCTGTCTTTCTTTTATTTCCACCCTATTTTTAAACTCCACTTTAATTTTATCCCACTCCCTAGCTATATTTTCAGAGAAATTTATATCTCCTGTTATAACTCCCAGATAGTATCCACTACCCATTCCTTAAATTCCTTTATTTTCAACAGATAGGTGGGAAAGCCCCATTGTCTCATTTTTATTTCATTACTCCTCATTTTATTTTAGTTATTTCCACATGATCTTAAATAGTTATTGTGTGCATATCAAAACTTTTAATTAAATGCACATGTTCCTGTGAAATGTAAATGTTGAATAACTTAACACAGTTTTTGTATTTTGGAGAACAATATGTAAATTCACTCCAAACTCCTACTACTGAATTCACATCTTCCATGCTAAATATTTTCATAAATTTCTTTAAAAGTCTACCCTCCCTTGTCATATTTTCTCTTCTCAGCCCCTGCAGGCACATCTTCAGTGCTGCAAACCAAATTCCAGTCTCCACCTATAAGTAATATTCCCTGCTGAAAGCTGATTATTTCCCCCCCCAAATTTATTAAGCTCCATTGCAGTAGTTTTAGGTGAAATATAAATACATGACAGTGTAACCATCCTCCCTTGCCAGTAGCCCCTTAGTACTATAAATCTGCCATTATTATAATTTTTATTCTGTTCTATCACTATTGGTGCTCCTCTTGCAATTAATATAAGAATTCCTGTTTTCCCTTTGTCCAAGGTATTCCACTGAATATTCATCCTGAAAACCTTTCTTTCTCAAATTCACATGTTCATTTCTTTTCAAATATGCATCCTGTAGCATAACTATTTGCACTCTACATTTTATAATATAGTTCACTACTCTTTCTTTTTTGTATAAATCTATGAGAACTTTTACATTTAAAGATAATATAGAAATCATCATTATGTTAAAATGTTATTATTCTCACCTTTTATGTGTAACAGATTTTTGTTAAGTATCTAGCTCCAGCTTTTGTGTTACCTGCACATACTAATATTTGTCAGGTTGATTTTTTAATAAAGTTGTTTTTTTGTCACATCCATTTGAGCCTATGTCACATGTATAAAACTTTTTTTTATTGGAAAACCTCAAAAAAATACATCCCCAATACACCCCTAAAACCTATTAACTTAATACTAACACACAAAATGATGTACAACTTCAGATATTAAAGTTTTACATTCCTAATAGGAACAATTGTCCTAAACTGACAGCCACATTTACAGACTTGAGTTAACCTAAAGGGCAGGTTAACCTAAACAGAGGTTATCCATGTCAAGTCTCATGGTACAGCCTGCACTTCTACTAAGTGTTATCTGGTTTTGTGTTATCTTTATTGCTCTCCTAGATTTGGAAAACACTTGAATGCTTTCAGAAAATATTATCTCCTAGCCATTGAAAGAAGTATTCTGTTTTTATTGCTCCTTATCAGGCTTTCTCCATAGAGATATGAGAACCAGATACAGAGTTGCTTCTACAGGGATTTATTTATTTGCTAGAGAAAAATCTTTATTATATTAAATGTTCTTTTTTATTTATTTCCTTTCTCTTAAAACTTGTTGCTAGATCAAGCCAAGGGCCTTAATCTAGTCATTTTCCTATGCAAGAATGAGAAGAAAGCACATCAATTTTTCTTGTATCATGCTCTTTTGACCAGACTTTTCTTCTTCTACTGCATGCAAATTAGGTGGGGATTACATCACTTTGGGGAAGGAAATGTCCCCGGTAGCTAGATCAAGAGCTCTGGCAGATGTGACATAATTTCAGAGTCAGCTAGAGGTTTTTCAACTTGGTTTTCAAAGTGAAAGTAAAACAGTACAGAAAGGTAGGAAGCCTTACAGAGAAAACAGTTGAGTGGATTCGTTTTTAAAGCTGCATGGGTGATTTTTCGAGGTCGTATCAATGAACAGGGACTAAAAGAGACAGCAGGTTGAGCAATCTGCTTTAATATCCCATTGTTGTCCTTTAAAGTCATATGAAAAACATATTGTGAACATTTTGCAGTGTTCCTTTCCTTAATGTTTACATAAGACTGGATCTAGATTCAATATTGAGCCATGAGCAGACTAGTGTAAACTTCTTTTCATTCTGTGCGGCTTTCATTAAAACCGATGGAAAACCTCTTTTCATTCTGTGTCTTTCTATCACATATTATGATTTTCACTGCATCATCACAGGTCCATAGCTACTTACTAAGCAATTGATGTGTAATGAACTTAAGAAGCCTAGCTTTACATTCCATAGTAGTTTTTAGCCACTATATTTTGCATATAAATAACTCGTATAACAAAGATATATTTGGACATTTACATGTTTTCCCTATTCATGAGGAGAAAGGGGTACTAACAACCAAACTTTTATCAATTATACCAGAGTGTGAGATACTTCTAATCACCCTAATTTGTTGCTGGATCAAGCCAAGGGCCTTAATCTAGTCATTTTCCTATGCAAGAATGAGAAGAAAGCACATCAATTTTCCTTGTATCATGCTCTTTTGACCAGACTTTTCTTCTTCTTCTTCTTTTTTTTTTTAGTATCCACATTATACTTGAAAATAACTGAAAAACTTTACAGCATGCAGATTAAATCATGCATTATAAAAATACTCCTGTTAAGGACAAAATTTTGTTTTACTTACAGTTAACTCGCTCCCTTCTCTTCCCCTCTCCTAGGTGTACTTCCAAACATTAACAGCATGAAGTAGGACACATGCTTTTGAGTCCCCTACAAGTTAAACAAAGTAAAAAAAGTCAAATATTTCCAGGTTTTCTTGTTCTATCATGTTTCACAAATATATTTACTGCTTTGTAATCCCACATTTATTTGTCACTTTCTGCGTTGCTGGGTTTATTCCTGTTTATCTCTGTCTCCCAAATCCAGTCTCTGCTTCACTTCCAAAGTACTGTTTGTTCTTCTCGTCAACTCTTCTGCTTTATGCTGTCTCTCAAGCATTTTCTGTTGAAACATTGGAAAATGTTTCACTGGCACAGTCTTTCTGTGTTCATTATTACCAGAAGAACAAGAAGAAGAATTTCCTTCTGTTTCACAGTTCAGTTTTTGTTGGACAAAATACACATGTTCTGCATTAAAAAATGATCTTCTTCCTCCAGGAAAGAATATTCTGAAGATAGCTGGGTACAGCAGTTTGAATCTCACATCTGCTTCACACCTGCTTCTAAACATTCCCTGAATACTGGAATAAATTTACTCCTCTTCTGCCTGGTATACAGTGAATAATCATTTTCCATAAATACGCTACTGTCTCCCACTTTTAATATTTTGTCCTTCTGCCACAGTTTTGTCAGACTCAACACCTTATGCAGGTTAGATTGTATCTTTACTATTAAAGATCTAGGTTGATTTCTCATGGCCAGGTTTGGAGGCATATTTTTTTTCTGAGGAAGTGCAGCAGGTACCGAAGGAGATGAAAAAAAACTGCTGCTAGGAAATCATAGTTGTTTATGTGGAAAATATTTTGTAGTTGGTTGCAGTCCAAGATCTAGGTTCCTCTTCAGGCTTGGCTGCCTCTGATTCTTAATTATTTGTGTGTTACTGTCCTTTCATCTTTCTTATTCCTCTATAAAGGTATAGTTGTCAACAATTTCTGCTTGTCTACCCTTATATCCTCTTTCTATCCATCCTCAATTTAAGCAGTTTTTTGAAAGGGATGTTGTATATCTGCAAACTAAAAAAAAAGGTGGTTCCTTCTTGGGATCTTCACTTAGTGGCTGAAAAGCTTACTCTCTTTCTATTTGAACCAGATCATCAGGCTGATGTGAGGTTTTTAACATAAAAGACATATTTAGTCATTGCTCTGACTTTTGCTAAGTGAGTATCTGAGTTAAAAGCACTTTTGGTGAGTCAGTCCTACCTCATTTTCACAGGGACAGGGTTTCTTTGAGATCTGGTGATTTTTTTTCTGCCCAAAGTGGTTTCAGAGTAACTTGAGACAGGCTATTAATCTCCTTGTCTTTTTTCCTGAACCCAAGAACAGGACAGTAAATATTCTTCCCACTCTGGATGTCCACAGACAAGTCAAATACTAACTAGACAAAACTCAAGCCTTCAGGAAAGTTGATCATCTTTTTGTAGCCTTTGAAGGTAAGAGTAAAGGACAACCAGTGTTTAAGCAGACTATTACTAGATGGTTGTCTCATACCATTGCTTTCCATTATACTCACCATAATAAGCCACTTCCAGGCAGATTAAGGCCCATTCAACCAGGGCTTTGGCCTATTTGATGGCTTTCTGGAAAGGAGTAGAATCTATAAGTATTCTAGAAACAGTAACTTGGTCCTCTTTACATACTTTTACAAAGCACAACAAACTGGATTCCCTTTCCTCCTCCAGAACAAACTTGCTAGGAACATTGACCTAAAGCTCCTGGTTTCTTAGTTTTCTTGTTCCTCCTTTCTTCTCAATATCTTTGCTATAGTAATCTACTCAAATAGCTTATGCTATTGAAACAGTGATCTAATGCTGAACATGGTACATTTGAGTAAATAAACTTACCATAACTGTCAGTGTTCTAACAGATCATTGTTGCAGTAGCTGCCCCTCCCTCCATTCATCTACTTTTTGTGTTATTTTTTGGTATGGATATGTATACCCTTGTGTATATAGTTTACCTTTTGGTATGCTTCCTAATATGGATACTTTCACAGCTCTTAACTCCATTCCATGGGCAATAAAGAGATGAATATTTTGGTGCTCTAACTGTCCTTTTATATGGAGCTTCTCTCAAGTTCCAGACAGTCAGAGCACATGGAAGGTGTCCTTTAACTTTGAAAAGCTGGCCAATTGATAGACAGAGAGCATAGAGAATGTGGGTGTCATGTTTGGAGGCAGGTGATGTATGAAAGCAAGTGGCAGTCGCAGGATCACATCTGAAAGGTGGAGACAGTATCTGTCAAAAAGCAACACAACTATTATATTTATATGATTCCTTCACAATTAGAGGTAGTGTACCATCCCAAATGGGTCACTAGGTATGGATTTTGATACCAGAATATCTTATTAAAAGTCTCTTTGTGGAACAGACACATGACCTCTAACATACAGATAGTAAATCCAGGTTTTCTGAGGGATTTTGTTTCACAATCTGATACTATTTCTGATTGCTACCTATACTGACCTCTGTATAAAAGACCATGTAAAATTAATCTCCAAAATATATGTGTGCTAATTTCTCATTCTGTCTAAAATAAAAATTCTATGTATTTCACCAGAAAAAAATAAATACGTTGTAACATGACTCGGGCAAATGCCATGCTTTCAAGTAGCCAAAGCTGAGGAGTCCAATTCAGACTTATGCTGTACTGAAAGGCGCAAGGTAAGAATTGCAGTCATATATGTATTTTGCAGCTGAGTACGATACTGATTTTAGCTGAAGGTTTTGTAATGAAATCTGAAAGTGTAACAAAGATATAGCTTTACAAAGATGGGACCCTGTGGCCTTAGTTTAATTCAGAACCTACTGCAATCATGACCATCCTGAGTGAGCTCCACCCATCCATAGTACTGCTTTGTAGAGCCCCATGATGTCACTCACTATAGATACAGTTTAATGTTTCCACCTTAGCCATCACCTCCACTTAATTGTTCAAATTTTCAGTTCTTCTGCTTTTTGTCATCATATCTATCATCCAGACTACAGTTAAGAGAGATCCAACGGCTCTTTTGTCTGGTTGTCTAGATCACAGGTGAGAGAGCACAGAAAGCCACTTCCCCCAACAAAGAGCTGCAACTCACTTAAAGGTCTGTGATAATATACATCATCAGTTTTTCTTTTACACCACAAGTCTACTTTGTCTTGTTTTATTGTAGTTGAAGGTCTTAAAGGACAACCGCACCCACAGACTCAAAGAAACATGTTTATTTGATCATGGTTTGGTGTTTCCTACATTTTAACTCCACTCTAGGACTATTTAGAGCTTTTTACATATTTGTATAGGCAATTTCTGACTCTGACCACATGGGTCTGGCATCATGAAATAATTCTAGTTAGTCTGCCTCTAAGTATCCCAGAATGCATTGTTTGTCTCCAAAAAAATTGCATCAGAACTGCCACGTTTTCCCTAAAGGTCCTGTCAGTTCACTGATTTTACAGGCATTCACTGCTGTGTTATAGTCACCTACTTTTGGTTAAAATGTTATCATTTTTCAATGACTACTTCAAACACAAGCAGTGCAAATGCTACAGAACAGAATTGAAAAGAGCATTTTATATCTATTTCTTCTTACAAATGCTAACTTGATTTCTTTTGTGAAGGCTGAAATCAAGTTCTTCAAGGTATCTCCCCTCCCCCTTCACACCTACCTTCCCTAGGTGTCAAAGAGCTAAGGGTACTTTGACCCATTATCTGCATGTGAAGGACAGCTCACAGCAGGTGATCAGACTAATGTATTGTTTTCTTGTCAGCCTTTTCTTCCTTACAGTGGGAGATTTTTTTGTTGCACTCCTGTCAAATTTAGAACCAAGCTCCATAGCACTGGGAATAATCACTGTTTTGCAAAGCATCAAACTCCCATTTATTTTTCCTTCCTGTTTGGTTAAATAGCCAACAAATGATGCACTATAAACATGAAATATTTCACAGACTTGCATGCCAGCACCCATATGCTTTTTTTAAGTAGAAAGCAAACCTGCTGCTGCCACCCAAGCTGAAGTAAAATGGTTGAAATTGTTAAAATCAGTTCCTTTATTAACAAAATAAAACATAATCCTGCTGCTGCTGTCTGGATGAACGCTTTCGGTTGTTGAATCTTTATCAAATCTTAAAGAAAAAAGCAGCTTCCTTTCATTTAAAAAGAGCTTCCTGCAGCTCATTCATTCAATCAACCAATAAAGTTTTGGTGTATGGACACACCTCTCATTCAGAGTGCATGTTCTATTTACTTAGTGTTAGCTAAAAGCTTGGAGTTTTTAAAGTGAAATAACACAGGATTAATGCATGTGCTTTATTTCTTTAGAGCTCTTCATTTCAAGATGGGTTTGAGGAGTACAATTTCATTTAATCCAGGTTTCTGGTCCGCTCTAAGGTTCATAATCCATTTTGTTTCCTCAGTTTCGGTATAGTTGGCCAGATCCCCTCCTTGTATTGTTTCTACTAGCCTGCTTACGACCATAAATTTAAAAGTGTGGTCTCCATTAACTTTAATATGACCATATAGAGCATTCGTATTTACTTGATTTCTAATGTCCTGACAGTGTCTAAGGATACGCTCCTTGAACATTCTATTTGTTTTCCCCACATAGAAGGCTGGGCAGCATTGACACTGAGCAATATAAATCACATTTTTGCTCCTGCAATTCACAAACCCTTTGAACCTGTATTCCTTCTTAGATGTTGGATGTATAAATAAATTACCCATTTTAATATGTTGACATGCTTTACAAAATCCACATTTATAGGTGCTTACTTTATTTGTGGATGAATGTTCTGTGTCCAAGTTTCAACGATTCCCATGGCATAAGAGCCTTTTCAGATTTTTCCTATTCTTAAAGGAAAAACTGGATGTCTCCCATACAATGCTCCTAAGGTTCTCATCTGAAGTCAAAACATACCAGTTCTTTTTTATGGTCTCTAGTATGAATGCATTGTCACTGCTATATGTAAGACAAAATCTCATCTTATTTCCCTTCTTATTCTTCACATCTTCTTCCTTACTCAACCAATGGGAAAAATATGGTCTTCCTTTGCCAATTCGTAAGTCTGATGTTCTATTCATGCTTTTTATGACTTCATCTTTATTATTCCTCTTTCCATAAAGTTATCAATAAGCCTTTCCTTTTCTTTTTCAAAAGCTTCATCTTTAATGCATAGTTTTGATATACGTTTCACTTGATTCTCCACTATATTTTTAAAAATATGCTTTGGGTGCATACTGGTCCTATGGAGCATGTGATTATGCCATGTTGTCTTCCTGTGCATATCTATCCCATATACATGATCCAATGTCAGTTGGATATCAAGGAAATTAATGGTAGTATCAGAAAAATTCAATTCAAATCTTAAAAAAGATGTGGTGTTACCCAGGAAAGACTCAAAACCTCTGAGAGAGTGATCATCTTTATTTTATGGGAGGGCGATGAACACTCTCTCAGAAATTTTGAGTCTTTCCTGGGTAACACCACATCTTTTTTAAGATTTGAATGAGTGACAATGCATTCATACTAGAGACCATAAAAAAGAACTGGTCTGTTTTGACTTCAGATGAGAACCTTAGGAGCATTGTAGGGGAGACACCCAGTTTTTCCATTAAGAATAGGAAAAATCTGAAAATGCTCTTATGCCCTGGGAATCATCGAAACTTGGACACAGAACATTCACCCACAAATAAAGTAGGCACCTATAAATGTGGATTTTGTAAAGCATGTCATCATATTAAAATGGATAATTTATTTATACATCCAACATCTAAGAATACAGGTTCAAAGGGTTTGCAAATTGCAGGAGCAAAAATGTGATTTATATTGCTCAGTGCCAATGCTGTCCAGCATTCTATGTGGGGAAAACAAATAGAATGTTCAAGGAGCGTATCCTGAGACACTGTCAAGACATTAGAAATCAAGTAAATACGAATGCTCTATATGGTTATATTAAAGTTAATGGAGACCGCACTTTTAAATTTATGGTCATAAGCAGGCTAGTAGAAACAATACAAGGAGGGGATCTGGCCAACTATACCAAAACTGAGGAAACAAAATGGATTATGAACCTTTGAGTGGACCAGAAACCTGGATTAAATGAAATTGTACTGCTCAAACCCATCTTGAAATAAAGGGCTCTAAAGAAATAATGCACATGCATTAATCCTGTGTTATTTCACTTTAAAAACTCCAAGCTTTTAGCTAACACTAAGTAAATAGAGCATGCACTCTGAATGAGAGGTGTGTCCATACACCAAAACTTATTGGTTGATTTAATGAATGAGCTGCAGGAAGCTCTTTTTATATGAAAGGAAGCTGCTTTTTTCTTTAGGATTTGATAAAGGTTCAACAACCGAAAGCGCTTATCCAGACAGCAGCAGCAGGATTACATTTTATTTTGTTAATAAAGAAACTGATTTTAACAATTTCAACCATTTTACTTCAGCTTGGATGGCAGCAGCAGGTTTGCTTTCTACATATACTTGGTTTCCACGTGTACTGCCTTTGGTGGTGAGCTCAGTGAACCTTTTTGTTTCTGCTTTTTTTAAGTGGTAATTTAAAAAATTACGGTATTGCATACTTCTTGTAATCTGATGTAGTGTCGATTAATTGCGACAGACATCTGCTTCTTATGTAAAAACATGCAATTAATGTCTACGCATGGTCATTGCAAATTTATGCTCTTAGTTTTTACAGCTGCCACTGTGGTTCTGCCTGTACTTTGTCACATATCGGTAGGGCTCTTCAGAAAAGTGAGATTATAGTTTGACATTTTTGCTAGGTTAAGAGTTGGCTGGGCAAAGCAGCTTTGACACCAGAATGTGGGAGGTCCACTGGCTCTTCTGTACAGCATGCAAATCAGGCAGGGATTACATCACTTTGGGGGAGGAAATGTCCCCAGTAGCTAGAGCAAAAGTTCTGGCAGATGTGACATAATTTCAGAGCCAGCTAGAGGTTTTTCAGCTTGGTTTTCAAAATGAAAGTAAAACAGTACGGAAAGGTAGGAAGCCTGACAGGGTAAACAGTTGAGTGGATTAGTTTTTAAAGCTGTATGGGTGATTTTTCAAGGCTGAATCAATGACAGGGACTAAAAGAGACAGCAGGTTGAGCAATCTGCTTTAATATCCAGTTGTTGTCCTTTAAAGTCATATGAAAAACATATTGTGAACATTTTGCAGTGTTCCTTTTCTTAATGTTTACATAAGACTGGATCTAGATTCAATACTGAGCCATGAGCAAACTAGTGTAAACTTGTTTTCATTCTGTGTGGCTTTCATTAAAACCAGTGGAAAACCTCTTTTCATTCTATGTCTGTCTATCACACATTATGGTTTTCACAGCACCATCACAGGTCCATAGCTACTTACTAAGCAATTGACGTGTAATAATCTTAAGAAGCCTAGCTTTACATCCCATAGTAGTTTTTAGCCACTATATTTTGCATATGAATAACTGGTATAACAAGGATATATTTGGACATTTACATGTTTTCCCTATTCATGAGGGAAAAGGGGTACTAACAACCAAACTTTTATCAATTATACCAGAGTGTGAGATACTTCTAATCACCCTAATGTGTTGATCAGAAAAATTCTTTGGTAGTCACCTTCTTGTATATAGCCCTGTGTAGTGTCATATTATAAACCACATAATGCAGCACATGCATATGTGTATGTGCTTTTAGAAACATTTTTGATAGAAGGTATGTGCACTAAGTTGTTATTACATTAGAAATTAAAAAAAATCGTAAGTGTTTTACCAGACCCACAACATTTGTGTAACTTTGTATTGGGTAAGCTCAAACTTCATATGTTGACAGAAGAAATGTGTTGGCATGTAACCCAGGACTGAAATGCAGCAAAATCCTCTGGGTTGAATGACATTCTTGAATATGTTCTATATGAATGTCCAGAAACTTGTATAGAGTTTACAAAGTTAAAAAGTGCATTAAATATATAAATATATATATATATATATATGAGTCTACTTTGCTTTATTGAAAGCTCATTTCACTGAATTTGAATTCACCCTGACCAAATCGCTGAAAGCTCAAATTGCTGAAAACTCCTTTCACCGAATCTCATTTCACTGAAGTACTGGCACCATGTACTGTAAGACAAGTAAAAGGTATATGCCCTTTTCCCCACTGTACATGTAAGGTGTTAGGACTATGTCAAATGACAATTCTACAATTTCTGAAGTGAGTTCCTTTATCATACAGTACAAGGTATTTGATTCATTGTATAAAAGAGATGCCTATGTATTGCATGCATCCATTTCTCTACTTATCAAGTCTGGATTAGATCCATAATTTTATTAACATACTGTTAAGAGTGGTTGGGGGGCATTAAGTAGCATGTTTTGTACACATCCAAATGGCAGGCAATTCTTTTCACTAAACTTGCCTGTGGATAGTAGCATACATTAAAGATACCCTGGAGTCATGGTCATTGTCAACACATTTCATAATAATTCAAATTGTACTCATTGGCTTAAAACCTATGGTAAAATAAATGTGAAACACACAAAAAAATGGTTGGTATTTAATGCTGAGATGATAGTAAATGTTTAAATGTTAGGTACTGTGAAATCACTAGTAGTGTTGATAGACAGGAGTCAGTAAATGTACTATGACATCATGACTGAAAACATTTATACTCGATATGTTATTTTCTTCCTTTTTTAAATAATAATTTGAAAAACCTAGTGCATGCATCTACTTTAGTAGTGACACTCAACACTGTAGTGTAACCACTACAGTAAATGCCAAACCATTGCTTCTGTAATGTAAAACACAGGTACTGGGAAGCTTTCACTCTCCATTTATGAAATAATTAAAAGTTAAAGTAGTGCAACAGGGCAGGCTATATACCCTATTGATGAACATCACTTTTTTGTGTCTGGGAATGGCATGCACTACAAGAACTGCTCATATCTAGATAGCATTTGTGCCCTTTATATCAGTGTCACCATGAGCAACAGGGAACAGTAAGGCATATGTGAAGGTGTAGGGTTCAGTAGCCTTTGTGCCCTCTGAGTAAAGATCACCATCATTAATGTTAAAGTACAGCCTAGGTGATATTGTCATCATTCAGGATATTCTTGTAAGAGAGGTACTTCCGTGTATGCAGAAGAGCACCAGCAAAGCACTAGGCAATCAAACATAAATATAGCACCAATACCAGAAAAGGTACTGTTGGTAAACACATTTCCTCTGTAAAGCCTAATGCTCTGTACAATGTTTGATCACAGACATGCATTTATTGGAACTGTAATGCCATACTTATGTTATTGCAGTTCCAATAAATGTCTGAATTGCAGAACTTGTATGGTTAGAGCAACAAATTTACTGTACTTAATTTAGTATTTAGTTGCATATTGTTTGTGTGATTTTTCTCACAGAAGTTGATTTAAGTTCTCTTTGAATTCTGTGGTAACTGATTTTGATTATTCCTTTTATTTTTTTTTATTAATTTGAAGCTGAATATGGCTTCCTTAAATGAGTATGCCATTAATGATTTGCTAAAGCACAACTGTCTTGTACAGTGTAATAAATGCTATGAATATTTAAAGGTAACACCTGATAACACTGGCGATCTGTGTTCCTCATGTCAAAAGTTAGATCATTTACTTACCATTATTGGTACTAAATCTAGATTTACTGATGATGATTGCAGTTTTACAATTGGCACGACTTGGAGAACTGTTGTTACATATATTAATGACTGGACTGGTGAGATAAATAATGTTAGGCAAAGAATAAATAGAGCACATTTAGGAAAGGATGCGTCTATTGTCTATGAAGATCACTCAACCCCTATGAAACAAAATGATGCCCCAGACAAATTTAGAATTCTCGATACAAGTATTCAGCAATCTGAGGTTTCAGAGTGTTTAGAAGGGAACAAATAAAACAACAAAAAAGGAAACGGGGAAGTCCAGAACAAATAGAAGAAAAGGAAACTGATAAATGTCTGTAAAGTAAAGAGAATACATACTTAAAAGGACACTGCTTTGTTATGTAACACGCAGATTACAGGGAATTATAACATTTTTCTATCAGAAAATCTTTAGTCTACAGAAGAACACAGCATGTTTCCAAAAGAGAAGGTAGAAAAAAGAAGCAAGTGTCAGGTGAAAAGGAAGAAATCAAAATTGAATGTGGAAGGACTGAAGAACATCACTGTAAGAAAAAAAGAGGAGAAAGATAGGCATTGAAAACATGGCTCAAGCTGTACATGTACAAAGCAAGCTGGCAGAGAACTGTATGCTTGCACATATAATACACAATGAAAACAATGTGATTAATAATACTAATGGTGATGAAGATCATTCCTTTGTAACAATTGATAGAGCAGATACTATTGAATTAGATGTTGAAGATTCTTAAGATCTGGTCAAAAAAGATATTTTTGTAATTGGAGATTAAATTATTAGAGGAACTGATACTTATATTTGCAGAGAAGATAATGAACTTTGAATCGTGTTATGCTTGCCAGGAGCAAAATAGAGGATGTTAGACAAGCCTTAGAACACCTTAATGTAAGGAAGTATGGATCTGTTTTTATACATGGTGGTACAAATGATCTCATCCACAAGGACTCTCTGACTGTTAGTAGAGAACTTACAGCACTCTTAGATAGTATTGTACTGGTGTTAGGATGTATTTTTCAGAAATCACATATAGAAAGGATAGTCAGGTTGCCATGAATGAAATTAATTTTGGGGTAAATACCTACATGAAAAAAATGTCCTGTTTTAAAAAAAACTGGAAATGTGTAGAGTATCCGAGGCTAATTTTTGGGAATGCATGTTTAGATAGGATGACATGCATTTGTCAAAATCAGGGAAGAGAATTTTTGCAGCAGATATTTTGCAATATTTGACAAACACAAGGCAAGATTTTTGCCAGGATGAAAATTTAACAGTTCACAGACATTTGATGCATCTCTGATGGTTGTTAATGCTCAGAGCATTAGTAATAAAGTTTTATTACTGGAAAATTTGCTACATTCCCACAAGTTTGATGTTGATATTGTTTGTGAAACATGCTTAAAGAACAATGATTGGAAACCAGTTCTGTCAGGGTGTAAATGTTTTTACTGTAACAGACATTCTAACAAAAAAATCAGGTGGGGGTGTTATGATAGGGGTTAAAGATCATTATGAGACCTGTGATTATTACATGTTCAGTGATATTACATGTTCATTGATAACACCAATACTATAGACTGTGAAATTGTGACAGTAAAGACAATCCTGGATCATATAACAATTGTTGGAGTGTGTAGACCACCAAAGTCAAGTGCTGATGACCTAAAGGAATTGCATGAAACACAGGAAGGAAGAATAATAGTGACTGGGTAATTAATATTACTCCAGTCTGTTTCTGGTAAATTTGACTCAACAACTTTGGTAAGGAAATTATTCACAACCTATGTTCATGAGCAGCAATTGCTTCAGATTGTAAAAAAAAAAAAAAAAAACTACCAGGGAAAGGAACATACTAGGCATTGTTTGTGTTCCTAAGAAATTATTGTTACTTCATGTCAAGTTTTACCCAGTGGCGGCTGGTGACTTCAAATCACAGGGGGGCTGCAGGAGACGAATGATGGGGGGGGGGGAGGGGGTGTGGGTGTGGTCAACAAAGGGGGGGAGCTATATGCACAAAAAAAAAAAAAACTAAATTAAATTAAATACCCTGGGCAAACCATCATATTATGAGTCCAATCAAAACAAAAACAAAAAAATAGAGAAAGAAAAAATATTTCAATTCAATTGCATGACTGCATGACAGCTTACTTAATATCTAGATGGAAACAAAAGGTTGTGAAAAGTCTCCAACAAGTGTAATGAGCTTTTAAAATAATGGAATCTGTCCTTTAATACCCAAGGCTTATACATTATCTAGTCAAGTATTCTCTGCATGGCAACAAACAGCAGAGGCTTTCTAATTGTTAACAGTTAACAGTTAGTATACTTATTAAAGCTTACTCTGACAATGTCAGACAAGCTTCACCTATTATGGTCATTTAAAGTAAACTACTTAAACACAGAGCAACAGGCACTTTTAGTAATAAATAAAACCAAAATAACAAAAAAATATAGAAGAAACCAGACCATTCTGCAAAATCAAGGACAGATGAAGCCCAGCCAGTATAGTATGCAGTGTGTCCCCTCCCCAGGTAGATAACTACTCTGCCTCTTGCTTGCACATGGAGTCACAGAGTCACTCACTGGTGGGGGAGTGGGGTGCAACAAGCAAATCTCTTGATGACTGTGATGGCCCTGTGTCATTTTGACACAATTCTCTCATTTCCCCCAACTTCAAGAGTACAGAAGAGTGGACAAAGCAACAAGAAGTGGACAGAAGTGACAACAGGCAAAACAAGAAGGAATATTGCTCTAATAAACTTAGAAAGAATAATAATAGATATAATATTAATTTGACTTGAATTTTTCTGTAAACCAAAAAAAACTCAAATGTCAGTCATTTTCTTACCAGTTTGCTGACAAAATAAAAAAATCTACATGCATTTCAAGTAAATCTATAACTTTGATTTGAGTTATTTCTTAATAATAAACCCTCCATGTTTTTTTTCTTCCAAAATTGCTTATTTAGGGATTATTAGGGGAAGAGGGGAATTTCAACATTTGGGACAAAATTGAGGACAGCTGAGAGGTTGGCTATAAAATAATTTGGTAAGCAAAAATTTTCTCAACTGTACCTCTCAACCTGTTAATGCAGTAAATCTGAACAAAGGCAATATATATATATACATAAAATAAAAAAACTATAAATTGCCTTGTAGTATAAATTGAGACAGTACTTAGAACGCTAACATGCATTTTATGAATGTTTTTGAAGGTTATATTGTCTGAAACTTATTATTTAGAAATGAAAATTATTTAAAATTTAAACACAAACAAACAACAAACCAAAAGAAAAAAAAAAAAAATAAAATAAGAAAATCTATCTATTCATGAGATGATGGTTCAGTTGTTGGCCTGTTGAGTTTGTCTGTCTGCCCCTGACAAAATAATGGTTGAACTGGAGCCTCTGCCTTCTAAACAATTCCCTCTCATTATCAACTATTTTTACCATATCCATCTAATTCAATTTACTATTTACATATCTATTCATTTGAAAGTTTTATTTTTCATTTTATTTTTCATTTTGATTTTTTTAGTATTTGTATTTTACAGCACAAACATTAAGTAATCTGTTAAACAAAATAAAAACTTCTCACATGAAAAAACTCATCATTGAAACCCACCTTCAAAGAAAATACATTTTGCCAGTGGCAGATAAAGGCAGAATTTGATTTATTTTCAAATCAGAAACCTTTATTTTGGGTTGTTTTTATGTGCATTTACATACACCTTCCTCATTGTACTAAATTTTAATACAAAGCACACATACAGTACAAATACAATAACTTTATTAATTTTGTACAAATTTTCCAGTAACTTTTTTGACATTTAATATGCACCAAACAATACAAAACAATGCAAAACTGCATAAACCATAAACATAAAACTAAAAAAGACTCCTCAGACTTTACATTATTACCAATTATATTTAAATACACACACAGACCACCACAGTAATTATATACCAATATACACAATTCTCCAGTCCACCATTATTAGTAAATATGCACAACATTATTAGTAAATATGCACAGTAAATATAACACCCCTATCAGTAAATATGCTCAGTAACATACAGTAATTCTTTATCAGTAAATCTTAGTTGTATTCAATTCAGTTCTACAGTCCATATTCAGTGAATTCAGTTCTTGCCATAGCTGAACAAAGGGCATAAAAACCTGGACGGCTTAAAATAATAAATTCAAAAAAATAAATAAATTTAAAATAAAAAAAAAAAAAACCTATACTATGTATTTCAAAAGCTAGTGAAAAAAAGAATTCAAATGCAACATGAAGTTTGAGAACAAAACAAAGTCAAAACAAAACCAAGTTGAGCAGAGGCAGGGCACCAGAGCAAATCCACACAAACACAGGGAGGAGATGCAGACCAGAAGCCACCCCAAACCAAGAATCAAACAACCCAAAAAACCTAGCGCTGTGTGGCATATCACCACTGCCACACAATCAAAAAAGGAATCAAATTAAATAACCTGAAGAACTCTGAGAAGCCACCCCAACCAAGAATCAAACCAGAAAACCTATAGCTGTGAGGCAACAATACTACCACTGCACCATCAAAATACGGAATTAATTAAAACATCAGAAACCTGAAAGTCTGAAAAAAAAATGCTGTCAATTTTTTTTTTTATTTTTTTTAAGGACAGTCTGACTTGACTTGGAACTGCAGCTGTGAGGCAACAATGCTACTACTACACCATCAAATATCAATTTTTTCATTTTTTTTTTCTTTTTTTTTTTGAGGGGGGGCAGTCGGCAGCCAGCCCTACTTAGCCCGCTTGGTTTTACCACTATTGATGTGCAGTGATCATGTGGTAATAAAAGTTAATTTGTTGCTAGATAATTCTGTCAAATTGATATCTAAACAAATGCACAGTAGGTTAATTACATATTATATGGAAGCAAAACAGTCACAATGTAAAACTAACTGGAGTGATGGGTTCAGTGGAAAAAATGCAGAATTAATGAGGAAAATTTTGAAATATAAATTGTTTCAGTGCAAAAAAAATCAAAGAAATGTTTGACATCAGGATCTAGGCATACGACATCAGGGAGATATATTTCCATAAGAACAAGATACCTAATTAAGGAGAGGGACAAAAAATATAAGAAATGGAAAAGAAGTCAAAATGCAACTTTGAAAATTGAAATAAACAAGCTGAACAAACAAATTAAGCACAGTGTGAGACAAGATTGAGAAAATTTTGAAGAAAATGTATATAAAGATATTGAGCATAATAGGGAACCATTTTATAGATACATCAGATGTAGGAGTAAAGACATACAAATTGCTAAACTGTGTGTAGATTCCAAAATTTATTCTCAGACACAACAGATCACAGATATATTTACAAAATCTTATGCAAAACAGTTTGGCTCCACAAAGGGGGTGATACGTTGTTCTAGGGATATCCAGGTAAGCTCAGATACTGGAATCAAAATAGATTATACTGAGAAAGATCTATGCAAACTGGATCCAAACAAAGCCATGGGAGGAGATGGAATAAGTAACAATGACCTAAGAACACTTCAGCAAGAACTTATACTACCATTATATCTATTATTTACTAGGTTGTATAAATATGGGGGAATTCCTCAAGATTACATTCCCTGGAAACATGCTACACCTTGGAAGATGCTGACATCTGTGCAGTCACTGAGACATGGTTCAAGGCCATGGAGAGCATCCCAGCCATGCAAGGCTACAATGCCTTCCACACATTTAGACCTCCAATGTGTGTGAAAGAACCAGAAGTGGAGGGATATCCATTTTCATTAAAGCCAAGTACACCTGAAGACATGTCAAACAGTATGACTGTCTTTAACTACTCCATATCCAATTAACTCTAGGCAAAATACCCTACCACATCATTGCTAGCTATAGGTCCTCCACATGAACCAAGAAAAGCACACCACCTACCTGAACTTACTGGAATCACTCTCCATGCAGTCCAACACCTTAGTCATTGGTGCTTTCAACTATCCTTCTATCCACTGGGTGACATATACGAGAGCAAACATGCTCACTCAGAGGTTCCTGAACTTTGTTAATTCAAATGTTCTGTAACAGATAGTCTGCAGCCCCACAAGGGGCTCAAATATCCTAGAGATAGTATTCACCAACATGGGGAGTCACTGGACTCCTCTCTATGTGATGCCTTCCCTGGAAAGGTCAGAACATAAAAAGGTCTCATTCGAAGTTACTATTGGACCTGACATGCCCACGGGAGCAAAGAAACTGAAGAACTTTTCCAAAGTTAACTTCAGACTACTAAATGATGGTATAAAAAGTTTTACACCCCCCACACTCACAGACATTAATGACTCTTATGCAGAGGTATGGACAGATACCCTGTACAAACACTTAAGCAGCTGTATAGACTCTGCTGTACCTGACCAGATCAAAACTGGGTCCTTCTGAAAAAACAAGCCACCTTGGTGGACCTCAAGTATAAACAGGTTATATAACAAGAGGAAGAACCTGCTAAGAATAAGAGGGAACTGACTCAGCAGATGAAGGATTCCTTCCTCAGCTCAACCAAGCAAATCAGAAATCTAATGATATCCTCTAAAGCTAAGTATGAAGTTAAAATAACATCTATAAATAAGGGTAATCATAAGGAATTCTTTAATTATGTCCATAACCTAAACGGGAATGGCCATCTTTGTACAGAACTGGTAATAGATGATACCACTCATACTGCACAGGAGGAAGTCACCAATCTGCTAGCTGACAGACTTGGTGTAAATTTCAACCCCCAGGCCCAATGAATACCTGACATCAGTCTTCTGCTTAGTATCTCTAGAGATCAGAGCTTATCTGCCCTCCCCATTGAGGCAAAAACACGGCCTCAGTGGGACCAGATAACATCCCAGGATGCTTATTAAACAATCTAAAACAGGACCTAGCAGACCCACTTAGCACTCTCTTTAACCACAGACTGAGAACTGGCTTTGTTACAGCGGAGTGGAGAACAGAAACAGTAATCCTCTTGCACAAAGGGGGGACCATTAACATACTCAGGGAACTATAGACCCATAAGTCTAACCAGTCTCATTTACAAAGGTCATGGAAAGAATCATCATGGACCTTATCAACAAGCACATAGCTGACCTTGAAACTCTAGATCCAACCCAATTTGACTTCATTAAGTGCTGATCATGATTATTAAGCATGGTGGACTTCTTCAAGAAAGTCACCAAAGCCCAGGATGAAGGTAAGATAGTGCATGCCGCCTATCGTCACCTAGCCAAGGCTTTTGACATAATCCATCACTCAGGTGTCATTGAAAAACTCTCTCAGTTAGGGATTAACTCTTATTCACTAGATAGGTAGCCAATTGGCTGACTGACAAAACACACAGTATCAAAGTTGGTGACTCCACCTCTACCAGTAGAGCCATCACCAGTGGTGTACCACAAGGATCTGTGCCTGGCACTTTACTGTCTGGAATCTATTTCTCTGAAGTCCAGGCTAAAGTAGATGGCCTTTGGCTTACCAAGTTTGCTGACAATTGCAAATTGAATGCAGTCATTGAGTCCCCACACAATGCTAACATATTACAGGAGGGCCTAACACAGACAAATGACTGGTGCCAAAGCCACTGTCTAAAACTAAAAGGAAAACAGTGCATTATTATCCCCTTTGGCAAAGTGGAATTCCCTGCTAATTACAATATTGACAGTACCCCCCTATGTTCAAAGCCAATGGCGTGAAATCTGGGTACACAGGCAGATAGTAATCTGAACTTTGACCACCAAGTTTCCCCAGTGGTAAGGAAAGCCTTCTACATTGTGCATCTCATAAGTAAGGGCACTGCATCCAGGTCTAAGGATGTTATAACTCCATTGTACTTGACCCTTATCAGACCATTAATAGAGTACAATGCCTTCTGCATGTACCTCAGTGGACATGTACAGCAGCTGGAGAGACCACAGAGGTTTCTCACCAAGAAAATACAGGGCCTCTAATCCATGACTTGTGTGGATAGAATGAAAGCCCTGTCACTGTACTCTGTATCATATAGGCTGCTGAGAGCCGACTTGTGCCTGCCCTGATAGATATGCTGCACACCCTCAAGTAAAATGACACAAAAGTCACTCACTCTAGGGATCTTAACCTAGCCTGTGATATTATCACAACATGCTGGAGAGACAGATATATCCCCAAGAGATTGCCTCTCTTCTGAAATAAACAATTCACATGAAACAGATCTCCACACTGACCCTATTCAAGAGCAACATAGACAAATGGATGGGAGACCGCAAATTCACTCTGGAGATGGTACTCATGTCCCTCATGGACAGGGGTAGTTGGTGTTATTCATAGACTCACTCTGTGAATTACGTCCATCTAACCAAGGACAATTGAGGCAACTCGGGATTAACATGGCTAGGTTTGTAAGGTCTCTAGAGCTGCTAGCCTAGTAACCTCCTATGACCCTATGAACCTAAGCAGTCTGTAGGATATAGACTATGGTGACAGGGCTTTGAGATGATCCATATAAGACATGTTGTTTAGGCCTTACATACTTGTAGTAAGCTATCTTTGTGGAAGTTCCAGTTCTTGATGGTCTTTGGCCATAAGGTTATTACAAACCTATGAATCTATTAATATTAATATTAGTAGTAGTGGTAGTATTTCTTTTAAGAATGGTCTGTGCAGGTTCTGAGAAAGGAAAATGGTCCCCCTGAGCCATGTGCTAGGATAAAGGCCATGTTTTGTGACACAGGTAGTAGATATGTTTTTGAGGGGGGTCATTTGAAAGACATCTTTGCAGAAAATGATGGCTATCAGAACAGTTAGTAAATATAAACATTCATGGAAGCTGCTGGATATATTAAAGGTAAAAGTAACTTTATTTTTGAGATACTGTCAAATTGTGCTGTATTACTGATTTGAGCTTCTATAGTGTGTGTACATATTGAGGAAGAAATAGTTATGAATTGTGATTTTAGTGTACTTTTTTGCTATGTTTTATGACTAAAGAATGCAATGCTTTAATATTTTTATTTATTTGTTCATTTTATAAGTTTTCTATTTTAAGTATGATTAATGCAGATAGGATTTTCCCCTTATTTGTCTTATTTTGATTAACTTCTTTTTTTTAGTTGAATGTGTTATAATGGGTCAGATTGCTTTATGACAAGTGGGAATTAACTGAGTATTTGATTACTTGTGTGTGTGTGTGTGTGTGTGTGTGTGTGTGTGTGTGTGTGTGTGTGTGTGTGTGTGTGTGTGTGTGTGTCTGCCTGTCTGTAAGTCTATCTGTAGATTCAGACTAATCATATTTCTGTACATAGCAATACAGGAACAATACTGGCAAGCAGCACAGGGACCATAATATCCCTAGCCTTATACACCTTTAAGCAGACACACTTAAATGTACTTGCCAGCCTGAAACATTTGTAGGTACCTAGTAAAATAATCTAAAATTAATACAATATAGCAGTCCCCATTAGCCAACTTAAATTGTTACTTTGGATGTCAAGGCTTTTCAAATGCTTTGTTTACACAATAAAGAGCAAACTAGAGCCAAAGACAATCAGCCAAAGCAGTGGAAGTCCAAGATGTTGGCTGTTTTCTTCTGTTTGTGCAATATGTACTTAGAACTCCAGGAATATATTATTATTTTATTTTATTTTTATTTTATTTTACATTTGTTAACCGGGCTAGTCCAACTGGAACTATTTCCATTTTCAGCAGAGGCCCGGGGAGAAAAGCTCCACAAAGACATAGTAACTAATTACATAAGATGCAATAAAGAGAAAACATAAAAACAAAAAATATATTATATCAAACTTATTGTATTCAGAATTAACATTTGTACAATAATGTACTCATTGTTCTTGTAGGCAAAACACAAGCATAGCTTATTTAGCATAGAAAACATCATAAGAAAGAGAGAAGGACATGAAAAGACAGTATGGAAGTAGAGTAGATATTTATCTGAAACCTCAGTAAATTGAGTAATATAAACAGGAAGAAGAAGGTATAAAGGAGGGGTAAAAGATAGAGTAGTGAGGAAGTAAAATAGAGGGTAGCAGAAGTTACAGAGATAAAGGGGAACTAGGAATAATCGAATATCAGGTTTCAGTCTGGGTTAAGGCAGGGACATAGCCAGTGTTTTGTAAGGTGAAGTCTAAGTTTTTGTTTAAAAAGGACTGGAGATAAAACAGAAGTCAGTTCAGTGGGCAGTAAGTTCCAGTGTTTACCAATGGAGTTAGAGAAGAGGGAGTCTCCTGCAAGGTTATTGGATTTGGTAGCAGTAACTAGGAGTTTGCTGGAGGAGCGAAGTGAGTTCAGGTTAGAATAAGGGGTGAAGAGATTAGAAAATGAAGGAGTGTTGTTTGGCTGATAAAAAGTTCTTTGGATGATGGGAAGTTGGGAGAGAAGCAACATGTTTTGTAATTCAAGCCAGTGAAGTTGTTGTAGGTTCAGACAGTGGTGAGTTCTAAATTGATTACCAGTAACAAATCTCGCTATACTATTGTATGTGGTGGTCAATTTAGAAAGATTAGATTTCTTCAGGTTAGTATAGATTGGTGAGGCATAGAGAAGAGTGGAAATGAGATGAGAGTGTGCCAAGGTAGCTTTGGCTGTAGGGGATAAGAAAGTTTTAATTCTATAGAGGGAGCCCAGTTTCCTATGTACCATTTTAATAGTGTTGTTTATGTGATAGTCAAAGGTAAGATTGTTGTCAATAGTCACACCTAGCAGTTTGGTAGTAGAGTCAGGTGATATGAGAGTGTTGTTAATAGAAGAGATAGAGAAGTCCAAAGGGGGGATCTGGTAGTGGGTTTGAAAAGGAGGAGTTTTGTTTTTTTGGCATTAAGAAGTAGGCAGCGTTTTAAGAACCATGTTTCAACAGTATGGAATACCTTTTGAGTAATAGTTTGAAGCTCTGGGATAGTTTTAGCAGAGCAAATGAGTGTGGAGTCATCTGCATATTGTATGCACGTAGCTTGTGGAATAGCTACTTGTAAGTCATTTATGAATAGGGAAAAAAGAAGGGGTCCAAGAATTGAGCCTTGTGGTACACCGAATGAGATTGGGAGAAGAGAGGAGAGTTTACTTTCCCAGAGGACAGCTTGTTTCCTGTTAGAAAGATAGGAGGTGAACCATTGGATAGTATTTGGTCCAATAGCAAGTGATTCCAGGATTTTTAGGAGGAGAGGGTGATTGACCATGTCAAAAGCTTTTGATAGGTCAATGAAAAGTGCTGAGGAAAGGGTATTATTGTTGCGGTTCTTGTTAATGAAGTCAGTGAAGGAAAGGAGAGCAGTGGTAGTACTATGAAAAGGTCTGAATCCATGTTGGCAATGAGATAGTATGTTATGTTTAGTTAAGTGATTCATTAGTTGGTGGTGAATACATTTCTCCATGATTTTTGCTAGTGGAGACAGGAGGGCAATGGGTCTATAATTAGAATATTCTGTAGAGTTTCCTCCCTTATGTAATGGTATAATATGTGAGATTTTCCAGATATCAGGGATGTTTCCTTCTTTAATGGTTCTATTTATAAGAATAGATATGGGATAGGCTATTTCAGTGGCTGCTTTTTGAAGGAATTCAGATGGAAGTTGGTCAGCTGATGGGGTACATGGTTTAAGCTTTTGAATACATTTTAGGATGAAGGTAGTAGAGGTGGGCTGTATAGAAAAATTTGGAAGATTAGAGGAGGCAAGTTGAGGAAAATTAGAGTTATCAGGAGAAAGGTGAGAGGCTAGTGAGTTGATAGTATCAGTGAAAAAGGAGTTGAAAGTGTTGGCAGTTTCAAGGGAAGAAATTTTGTCCGATCCCAAGGGGGAGGGAGTGGAAGTTTGTCCAGGGTGAAGAAGTTTGTTTAATGTTGCCCAGAATTTTTGGGGATTATTTTGATTAGATTGCTGGAGGTTACAATAGTAATGTTTTTTATCAGAAAGAATAGCTTTTTTGGTATTGTTTCTTAGGTGTCTAAAGGTTTGATGATCTGAGGGTAGTTTACTTGTTCTCCATTTTAGCCAGTGTTTGTTTCTGAGTAATATTTTCTGTCTTGTTTCTTTTGATAGCCAGGGGGCTGGTTTAGCTTTTATTCTGATAATCCGTTTTGGGGCATGGCTATCTAAGATTGTTAAGAATTTGGTATTAAAGTATTGAACTGCTTCATTAAGGGGAAGAGTTTTTAGTGGATTCCAGTCACATGCCTTTAGCTCAGTTTTAAATAGAGTGGTGTTAAAATGTTTATTACTACGCACAGTCCTGACTGAAGGGGTGTTTGTAGTGATATTCTTTTGCCTAATGATATAGGTTAAGTTATGGTCACTGATATCATCAGGCAGGGTTCCTGCTAGGTAATTAAGTTGGGGTTTGTTAACCAGGATCCAATCAAGTATACTTTCTTTATTGTTGGTTTTATTAGTTCTAGTGGTGGTGTTTATGGTTTGGGTAAAGCCATGGAGATTAATATGAGAGGCTGGGTTGTTAGAATTAACTGAGAACCAATCAAGGTTAAAGTCTCCAAGTATTATAGTTTCTTGTGGGTGATTGGTTGAAGCCCAACTAAGAATACTTTCTATATTTGTGGAGTTATTACCAGGTGGAAGGTATGTACAGATAATGTAGATGGCTTTATTAGGGTTAAGTTGTAGCTTAGTTATGAGGAGTTCAGTGTTGGTGTTTTCAGGAGGGTTATAGGGTATTGTGGAAATATTAAGTCCGGTTTTAAAAATGAGAGCTACTCCTCCGCCCTTACGAGTATTGCGGTCTAATCGAAGGATGTTGTAGCCTGGGGGAATGATTTCAGTATCTTTAGTGTAGGGTTTTAACCAGGTTTCTGTTAAACAGAGGATGTCAAAAGAGTGACATTGCAAAAGAGAGTGAAGTTGAGTAATTTTGTTGTTGACACTTTGAATATTAAGGTGTCCTAAAAGTAAAGTGTTAGAGTTAGAGATTGGTAGTGGAAGGGGTGAGTTAGAAATTATTGTGGTTTCTTTGGTAGGGATGTTCAAAGGACCAGGGTTTGGGTGTATATCACCATCTGTCAGGATAGTGGGCTTGTGTATTGAGTGTGGTTTAATTGTTAGGTTAAGTTTGTCCTTTAGTTTCCTGGACATGAGATTATTACATTTGGTGTGGGATAGTCTATGATATTTGGCTAGAAGGTAGGAGGAGGTAGACGTAATGTTAGAGTGGTTATAGTTTAGGGATATGAGTTCAGATGCAGTTTGCTTTGAAATGGTTGTAAGGTGGTAATTAAGTTTTATTTCATAGCAAGTCAAGAGGTAAGGAAGTGTGAATAATAGGGAAACAATTATCAGGGCTACTAGTTTAGTTAAGATATTTTTTGCTATAGGGTTTTGGAAGTAGAAGTGGTAGTGGTTAGAGACATGGTGAGAGGCGGAGGGGAAGAGATTAAAGTGGTAAAGGGTGGAGTAGATATATCTTATAGGAGGAGGAGGCTAGGAGGTAAGAGTTACTGGATAGGTTTGAGTATAAGAGGGATGGGAGATAAGAAGTGTGGGGAGGGAATTGGAAAGAATTATGAGGGAAGAGTTACAAATGAGGTAGTAGTACCTGATAGGTGCGTTAAGAAGGGGGTGTGGACTGTGAGGTATAAGGGTAGAGGTGCGTGGGGTGGGTGGGATAAGGGGGTAGGGAGGGGAGCGGGGCAGAAACAGTCAGAGGGGAGAGAGAGCGTAGGCAATCAGTCCAGCTGAGGAATTGAGACACCACTTAGTTTGTAAAGAGAGAGTAAAATGAGAATGTAAGAGTAAGGAGAGAGAAAAAAGTGAGATAGGAAGTAACTTTTGTAGCAGGGAAAAGAACAAAAGAGAAATAGGCTTCACATTAGAGTTAAGGGGTACAGGTAAGAAAAAAAGAACAACGCTAGGAGCTTGGAGTTAAGCAACAACAAGCTGTAAGAATGTAGTCGCTGGGAGAAGTAGTTATACAGGAAGAAAGATAGGGACCAGATAAAGTCACAAGGGGTAAGACAAAAGGTGAGAGGGGGAAATAGAAGAGCTAATCACAATAACCTGAGAGCATAAGTGGAGAAAAGAAGGATAATCAAGGATAGAGAAGGCAGTAAATGTACTGTTATTTAGGGTAGGAAACCTCAGGGATTGTAGACAAGCAGGGGCTATAAGGAGTATAACAGTTTGATTAGAGATAGAGGGAGAGGGAAACTGTAGCAAATGCTAGTATATAAGGTTGGGGGAGGACAACCAAGGATGGGTCCGCGAGTGTGCTGCTCACCTTAGGAAACTATTAGGCTAAAAATAGCAAAAAAGTGGACATACAGCAAAGGTTAACACATTAGCAGCTAACCAGTTGACAATCACTTGGATGGTTGCTGGGGTGCTTCTTGGGTGCCGACAGTATAGGCCTCCTTAATGTTTTCAGGGAATTGAGTGAAAAATTCAGCAGGGAGGGTAGGACCCGATAAGAAGCACTAGAAGACAATGCTGAAAGGAGACATAAAGAGAGATGGGTTAGGAGAAAAAAAGAAGCAAAATATAAAACACAGGGTATAGAGCATGGAAGAGAACAACGTAGCTTCTATACAGTACAGTTAAATTAAACATTTAAAAATTGCATGATATCAAGTATTTACAGAATATAACAGATAGATGTATTTAGAACAGTTAAAATAAACATTTCAAAAATACGTAAAAGCAGGTGTTACAGAATATATCACACATATACAGCAGTGGTATGCTTCGTTATAACGTAATAGATCCAAATATAGCAGGAGCTCCGGTTTGGAGGCCCCAGGGTACAACTAGATAACTGATACTTCAAACATTCATTCACCCCTGGCTTGTTAATAAACTAAAAACAGGTGAATTGCTAATGTAGTGATTATTAACATATGAGCAATACTATTTTAAGAGTTACTCTATACAAAAGTAATGATAGCCATGCTCTAAATGTAGACACCGCTCCTTAAGTAATGAGTAAATAAGTTACCTTCAAACAAGAGCACTTCAGCATACTGTAGTGGGCAAGGGTGGTATTCATCCTTTAGTGGGGATATAACTGCATTCTGAATGTGTCTGGTAATGATTCAAGGGATTATAATTGTGTTACTCTGTTTCTTTACCATCATGCCTTAACAAAAACATTTCCCAGAAGCTGTTGCCATCCTTTTTTTCAATTTGTATTTATTTATTTTGCCGTGTACAACATTTTGTATGGAATGTTGAACTGACCGATATTGCCAACATCCTGGCAGACAGGTTCAGCGCAAACTTCACCACCCTCTCACCCCCAAATGGGCCCATAACCATACCAGAAGAATGTAGAGTCCCTGAAATCACAGACACTCCAAACTAACATTTATACTATCTCAAAAAACAACCTAAAGAAACTAACAACTTCCTATAATAATATTGCTAGATTTGCTACAGGCTCTCCTTTCAGAACACATCACTGCCTTAATCTTAAACAATTAAACTGGCTAGAATTCCTTAACCAGCTTCAATTTCACCAGCTCACAATAGCTCATAAGACCCTGTATCAACCTAACAACACTCCTATACTCTCTAGCCTCATCACACCTTATAACAATCTCAAAAATCTACGTTCCTCAAACAAACTGCTGATTAATACTACTAAATCCAACAACTCAGCAGGTGACTCCTTATTCTCCAACTCTGTAGGAAAACTATGGAATCAACTTCCTTCTGATATCACAGCTCAGACCTCTCTTTTTCTTTTTAAAAAACAACTAAAACCATATCTCAATAATCACTGGCTATGCTCCTGTACTAACCCTGACTAATTCTGCCCCCCCCACTCACTCTTCTCACCCTTTCTTCATCTACTACCTATTACAAATTAACAATGTATCCTATAGTACACACATCTACTACCTATTACAAATTAACAATGTATCCTATAGTACACACATCTACTACCTATTACAAATTAACAATGTATCCTATAGTACACACATCTACTACCTATTACAAATTAACAATGTATCCTATAGTATACACATCTACTACCTATTACAAATTAACAATGTATCCTATAGTACACACATCTACTACCTATTACAAATTAACAATATATCCTATAGTACACAAATTTTATGTATAAATGTAAAAGTTATCTCTGTACCTTAAAGAACTGGATTACTATTATACAGTATTAGTTAAAACTTTTGTATTATCTTATATTTTCTTTGATTTCTTTGATAACACTGTACAACTTCTATTCTTTTAGCATCTATTTACTCTGTACAAATACATGGAACTTTTCTCCCCGGGCCTCTACTGGAAATGGACTTGCATCCAGTTAGACTAGCCCAGTCAACAAATGTAAACTGTAAATGTAAATGCAGTAGACGTTAACCAACTTAAGAGTAGGTTAGAATTGAAAAAAAAAAACCTTTTATTTCTTCTATTTTTTTATATTCTTTTAAGAATTTCTTTAGCTAACAGGTTATGCTAAAATTATACTGCTTTTATGGTACAATCATTGCTGTATAAAACTGTTTTGATGTTATTCTCTATTAAATTGTAAGTTTTTTCCTTGGAGCTTTTCTCCCCGGGCCTCTATTGAAAATGGACATATATCCAGTTAGACTAGCCCGGTCAACAAATGTAAAATAAATAAATAAAAATAAATAAATAAAACAGCCCTCTCCAAAGCCAAAAACACAGCATCAATGGGGCCAGACGGTGTCCCGGGCTGTGTCCTACATGAGCTCAAAGACGAACTAACCCCTCACCTAAACACACTGTTCAAACTCAGCCTCTCCACAGGTTACATACCCATAGAGTGGCGCACAGCAACGGTTATTCCACTCCACAAAGGTGAACCACAACAGACCCCAGGAACTATCGCCCTATAAGCCTGACTAGCTTGGTCTGCAAGGCTATGGAGCGCATCATCATGGAAGTCATTAACAAAGACATTGGAAACTTTCAAACACTGGACCCTACCCAGTTTGGCTTTGTTAAGGGCAGATCATGCCTCCTAAACCTGGTGGACTTCTTTGAGACATTTACCAAGGCTATAGACGAGGGAAAGGTGGTACATAAAGCCTACCTAGACCTTGCTAAGGCCTTCAACACCATTCCCCATTCTGGTATTATAGACAAGCTCACCAGCCTGAACATAAACCCCTACATCACAAGATGGGTTGCCAACTGGCTCATGGACAGAACCCACATGGTGAGAGTTGCAGGAGCTAGGTCCGACTCTAAACCAGTTACAAGTGGCATTCCCCAGGGCTCAGTCCTAGGACCCCTCCTGTTCAGCATATACTTCTCAGAGGTACAGGCAAGTACAGGAGGGCTATGGCTGACAAAGTTTGCAGATGACTGCAAACTAAGGGCTATAACTGACTCTCCGGCTGACAGAGACATCCTCCAAAAGGGTCTCACAGAGATGGATACCTGGTGTCAAAATCATGGCCTCAAGCTAAATGCCAAAAAGTGCATAGTCATCCCCTTTGGAAAAAACAAAGTACCCACAAACTACCACATAGGTGGTAGTCCCCTAAATCCAGAAGACGTAATAAGGGATCTGGGGACCCAAGTAGATAGTAATCTCACCTTTGATAATCACATTGCCGAAGTGGTTAGAAAATCTTTCTACATGGCCCACCTAATCACAAAAGGGTTCACATCCAGATCAAAAGAGGTAATTGTGCCCCTCTACTCGTCACTCATCAGACCCATCATAGAGTACAATGCCCCATTTGGGATGTATACCGCCTACTCAGAGGTGATCTCTGCCTGACATACAAGGCCATGTCCAACCCACAATTGATGGACGTGCTCCACCTTAAGAAAACCTTATCCCCTCGAGCCACATGCTCTAGGGATCTAAACCTCACCACAACAATAAATAGGACATGCTGGAGGGATAGATTCCTGTCCCAGAGACTTCCCATGCTTTGGAACAAGATCCAAATCTACATTAGGCAGAGCTCCTCACTAACTCTTCAAAAGAAACCTTGACGAGTGTATGGGAAACAGTTATCTCGAGGATCACTTCAGTAGCTCTGCTGAACAGAGGCACAGGGAACTAATCTAAGGGGGTGGCGAAAGCCAACACATTCTGGCTAGGCTTATAAATGACTTCGGGCAGATAGCCTAGTACCAACCTTTGAACCTATGTATGTATGATGTGTAAAGGGGTGGGTGAGACGGGCATTTGGAATTGTAAAGAGGTACTGTGTCAGAGATGACAGAGCAGGGCATGGAGTAGAAAGTGTTGATTTTGTCTGGACTGCAACTAGGGATCACCACTTTTCCATGGCACTCTCTCTGTTCTATATTTGCTTTTCTTAACTTCTAGTAAATGCATTTGTCCGCTTTTACTTCATTGTATTGTTGTTGGTCTTTAGCCTGAGTTGTGGCTGAAAATGGATGGTTAACCAGCTCACTTGCCTGGTTAAAAATCATAATAAATAAATAAATTAGAATACTCTTAAGACTTTTCCATTGCTTCTAATGTTGTAGCCCCTTGTGCTTCACATATAAACAGATCATTACTAAACAGCAAAACTTTGGTCTCATCAGTGTGTGCATGTGTGCGTGCATGCGTGTGTGTCTGTATGCCCGCTCCTTTGAGGGGTATATGCAACAGGTTTGTGCTGGCGATTGGACAATGACCAATAAGTATGATCTTGTGTAAACTGGGAGGGATGTACTAAGAGATGATTTTGCTAATTTTTTCCCCAAGAGCCCTGTGAGAATTTTTATTTATTTATTTGCCTGTTTATTTATTTATTTTTCTGGAAGATTTATTTTTAACATAAATCTTAGTGTTTATCTTTAGCTTAAAAACTTTGAACAGTTCATTGATACTGAGAAAAAAAGCAATTTGATGTTTTTAAAGTATATTTTATGTCTGCAAAACTGATATTTAGTAGAACCTAGACAAACAAATCTATTTAGTGAAACAAGCAATTAGCAACTTTTTTATTTTGTTGATTTATTTTTACATGAGAAAGCAAGACCCCCCAAATGTACACCTCATGCGAGGGGGGTATTTGTATCTGGCAGCCCCTAAAACAATATAAGCATCTCCAAGCACAGTCTCTGTTGTGTTAGAAAATGCTGCTGATAACTTACAACTGGATGTTTCAGTGACATGCATAATCCTTTTTCCAATAAATATATAGAAGTCTATTTGTCCTTTAGAAAATGTTGTGTGTTGCAGTTATCAGGGTCCTTATTCAGGTCCCATTCATTCTTAAATTCTTCTACTGGTTTTGCCTTTAGTTTCTCTTTAGGCAAAAACAGTATGTGAGAAAACCAAGCATAACTCTCAGCTTGTTACCTCCAGAATCAGGGACAAATCCAGAAATAATCAGACAATCAGGGCACTTTTTAATATATTAGTACTGTTAACTTAAGAAGTTGACAGAATAAGATAATGTGTCTTAACATGATTTTTCTGAAGTAAAAGAAAACTATAACTCTAATTATTGTCAATTATTCATTACTATATGTGACACTTCCAGCACAGCTGTCTGGAATTTCATAAATAATTCTATGCCATTTGTGAGTATTAATATGATTCATATGCTTGTCTTACAAATGTAAGAGAACTATTTGTTATGTGTATATTAATCTACTGGTGCAGAAATGTGTGTTGAAGAGGGTTTGTTCAGTACTGAGCTTCAAGGATGTGTCCACAGTGTATCCTACTAATAAAGAACAGAAATGTATATAATCTATATACCTTTGCAAATGTATGTTTTAATAGTAGAAGCTGGAACATACAGAGTTAACTTGTAAAACAAATACGTTGAAATTGTTTTACAATTATGTTATCTCTGTTTCAGTGAAGCAGACGCAATGTCTAGAGCTAGAGGTTTTTCTATTGTCTTGGAGAGAAGTAATTACTAGTTCTAAAATGTAAAAGTGTTTAATTGTTTTATGACTTGCAGTTCTGAGCAAACATCTGAAAGATATGTATTTTTATCAGAGAGATTTTAGTTTCTGTTAGTCTGGGAACTAAAGGCAGGTGACAAAAGTGATGTCATCAAACCTGATCCAGCAGTAATGTTTGATATTCATTTAAGAACTCTCAGAGAGAGAATTTAAATTTTGTATTTTGTCTTTAACCTGGAAACATCCATCATCAGCACTTCTGCCTGCGTGTTGTCTGTAAGTAAGACTTAGAGCATAGTATCTCTCTTAGATATAGATAGGAATATAGTAAAGATTAGTTTAGATGTTTTCTGTATTTATTTGAGACTGTCCTGCACCTGCAATGTTGTTTTAAAATATTTCATGTGATTTTGAATTCTGAAGTAACTGTGTTTGTGGACTGAGAATGTCTTGTTCTTTTATTATTTATTATTAAATATATTTAAACCTATCTTTCTGGCTGATGTTTGTGAGACATATTTAAGATCTTAGGGTACTTGCATATGGATTTGGTAACACTGTACAGGCCACAGCTAAACAGCTTTGTGCTTGGTCAAAATCTACCATTTGGATAATAGTAACATTACACAGTAGGATTGGTCACCCTTTGTAAGGGCATTATAGTAGCCGATACACAGGGGCTGATGGCAGTGATAACCACCTTATAGTCTGGGCAGAAGGCTGCATAACTAGTAAACCTGTACCAGCCTTCCCCAGGAGTGCCTGTGTGTTTGTATATCAATCAAATCTCAAACAGTGTGTGTGTGTGTGTGTGTGTGTGTGTGTGTGTGTGTGTGTGTGTGCGCGTGTGTGTGTATGTGCCAGCTACTTGGGCAGGGACACAAAGCACTGGTTGGAGAGAGAGGGTGCTGGAGGTCTTGTCTTGACCCCTCAGCTGAGATCTTAACCCTTTAGCTGTGCTAGTGGAGATTCGTATTGGGGATCTGGAGAAAGAGGGAGAAACCAGCCCCCAGACCAACTGTGATCTCTGTGTGCTCTTAAGGGAAATTGTACTTTACTGTGTGTGTACTTGTCATCCTCTCATTGTGTACGTCCCTCACTGTTGTCAGTGGTGAGAATTGAGGCTCCTTGACTACTGGACCAGTGCAGGGACATCACATATTAATTTGTGGCACATTTGTGGGATATCCACATCACATATTAATTGGTTGACAGCGGTGAGTTAGCCACATCATATATTAATTGGCTTGTAGTGGTGTGGATATTGAATTCCTGTAGCCTGTGTACAGTGGTCACTGAAGGTGTTTGTACTCTCAGTCAGCCATGCAGCGGACCTTCAGAGTTCATATCACAATTGTTTTATTTTTATTAGCTTAGTTAGTCAGGAAGAGCAGCTAAGCATGTCAGCAGAGGAGTATAGCAAGTTGACAAAGAGCCGGTTGACTGAAATGTGCCAGGCAAAAGGACTGGTGCATGCCAACCTGACTAAAGCAGACATGATTGTAGCTTTCTCACAGCTGCATCACAGAATAGCAACCAGGAGGACAATCAGACTGGCCGTGGAGATGTACAACACTCAGAAAATGGACAGCTCAACCTTTCCACAGAGGACTTAAAAATTCATCTGGAGTTAAAGAGACTTGAGCTGGAGACCAAGCATTTGGAAATAGAAGAAGCAGAAAAACGGAGATGTTTTGAGGTTGAGGAAAATGAAAAACTGTAATGGCTGGAGGTTGAGGAGAAGGTGAGGCAGAGGAACCATGAAAAGGAGATACTGATTTTTCTCCAGAGTCATGGAGGTAATGGGGAAGGAAGTAAACGAACTCCAGAAGCAACAAAGGTCAAGAAATTTCTTCCACAATTTACAGAGGGGGATAATCTTGATAGTTTCATTCATATGTTTGAAAGAGTATGCAAACAGCATAATGTTGACCAAGGACTCTGGGTACGGTTCCTGACCCCCTTACTCCATAGGTTCATAGGTTCATAGGTTGGTACTAGGCTATCAGCCCTAGGGCCTATACAAGCCTAGCCATAACAATTCCCTGGCTATTTCTTCCCACATTATTTACTTTCCTGGACCCCTGTCTAGCAGGGCGACTGACGTGATCCCTGGGGTGAATTTCCTTTCTCCCATCCAATCGTCAAGGTTCCTCTTGAAGAGGTCCAAAGAGGCACTCTGCTTGACATGTATGGGCAATCTATTCCAGAGTCTGGGGAGTCTCTGGGTCAGGAACCTATCCCTCCTGCATGTTTTGTTTATTGTGATGACAAGGTTTAGATCCCTGGAGCGTGTAGCTCTGAGGGATTGGGATTTCTTTAAGTGTAGCATGTCCAACAGCTCTGGGTTTGACATTGCCTTGTATGTTAAGCAGAGATCACCTCTGAGTAGACGATATGCGACAGAGTATAGCTGGAGTTTTTTAAGGCAGTCAGCGTAGGGCATCTGCTCTAGGCCTGTGATTCTTTTAGTGAGGTATTTTTGAGGCCTTTCCAGTTGTTGCAGATGTCTTGAGAGGTACATGCCAAATGGGGCATTGTATTCTATAATGGGTCTAATGAGGGATGAGTACAGTGGGACAATGACCTCCTTTTTTCTAGATGAAAAGCCCTTCGTGATGAGGTGTGCCACATAGAAGGATTTCCTGACTGTTGTGGCGCTGCGGTTATCGAAGGTGAGACCACTGTCCACCTGTGTCCCTAAGTCTCTTATCACACTTTCTGTGTTTAGTGTACTGCCACCTATATGGTAATTTATGGATACATGTTTTTTTCCCAAAGGGGATAACAATACATTTCTTGGCATTGAGCTTGAGCCCATGGCTCTGGCACCAAGCATCTGTTTCTGTAAGGCCCTTTTGTAGAGTATCCACATCATTTGGGGATTCAATAATGGCTCCCAGTTTGCAGTCATCTGCAAACTTTGTTAGCCAGAGTCCCTTAGTGTTGACCTGTACTTCAGAGAAGTAGATGCCAAACAAGAGCGGCCCCAGGACTGAACCCTGAGGTACTCCACTTGTCACTTGTCACTTGTCTGGAGCTGGATTTGGAGTCGGCTACTTTTACAGTGTGGGTTCTATTAGTAAGCCATTTAGCAACCCATTGGGTGACATACGGATTAATGCCCAACTTAGTAAGTTTATCTATGATTCCAGAGTGGGGGATGGTGTCAAAGGCCTTGGCAAGGTCTAGATAGGCTGTGTGGACCACCTTACCCTTGTCCATGGCTCTGGAGACTGATTCAAAGAAGTCAATCAGGTTCAGGAGACAAGATCGGTCCTTCACAAACCCAAACTGGGTGGGGTCCAGTGTTTGAAGGTTGCCAATGTCTTTGTTTATAAGTTCCATGATAATACGCTCCATGGCCTTGCAGATAAGGCTTGTCAGACTGATGGGACGGTAGTTTCCGGGATCCAAGGTGGATCCCCCCTTGAGGATTGGGATAACTGTAGCTCTGTGCCACTCAGTGGGCATGAAACCTGAGGTGAGGCTATGATTAAACATGACACTTAGGTGAGGTGCCAGTTCATATTGTAGTTCATGTAGTACACAGCCCGGGATGTCATCTGGTCCCATGGATGCTGTATTCTTGGCTTTAGAGAGTGCGTTTTGTACCTGTGTAGCCGTTATTACTGGAATTTTGCAATCTTCCGGTATTGAGATGGGCCATTTAGGGGGTGAGAGGGGGGTGAAGTTGGCACTGAATCGATCTGCCAGGATATTGGCAATATCCTTCGGATTAGTATATTTAATGCCATTCTGTTTTAGCTCAGAGCAGATCTGAGCATTGCCATTTAGATTCTTGACATAGTTATAGAATGCTTTGTGGTTGTCTTTGGAATCTTTGGCAATTTTATTTTCGTAACTAGCTTTGGAGGATTTTATGAGGCATCTCAGTTTCTTACTGAGGCTAGTAAGGGAGTTTTGCATCCTGGGATTTTCCTCTTTTCTGCAAAAGTTTCTTCCTTTTGTTGTAAAGTTTGTTTATGGCAGGGGACCACCAGATTGGCTTCCTTTTTTTGGATGAGAGCATTTTGGTTCTATTTGGGATGGCACGATTCATGCATGAGTGGATGTGCTCGTACAGTGCCTTAGTGTAGGATTCAGCAGTTGAACTTTCAGTTCCCGTCTGCATGGGTGTCATGAAGTTTGTCACTTCTGACTTGAGTAGCATGAAGTTGGCTTTGGAGAAGTTTTTTATGGTGGTTTCTTTACTGGGGCTAGGGGTGGGATGTGAATGTTAAGGGTGATTAGCTTATGGGTTCCCTTAGACCTGTGAGCAGTACTGGGTGTCCCTTCCTGTGCAGTGATACCCTGCTTGCTAGGTATAGGCCTAACTGTAATTTCTAAACTGTCTGATACTGATTGTTTAAACTATAATGTTGTGAAAAACTGTCTTTTAGAATGTTTTAAGTTAAAATCTGAAACCTATAGAAAAAAGTTTTATGAGCATAGACGCAAGGCAGATGAAAGTGTGTGTGAATATGTTGCTGAACTAAGCACTTATTTTCATAGGTGGTTAAGTGGATGTCAGGTCACCACTTTTAAAGGGCTGGCCGACCTTTTGGTGAGGGAACAAGCCCTTAGGACTTTGCCTGAGGACATGAGAATCTGGTTAGCTGATAGACAATGCACTACTGCAGATGAGTTGGGGAAGAAGGGAGGCCTATACCTAGCAAGCAGGGTATCACTGCACAGGAAGGGACACCCAGTACTGCTCACAGGTCTAAGGGAACCCATTGGGGGCAGCTGAGACTGCCCCAACAGACTCCACCAGTAGCAGGGGAAGCCAGTAGTCCAGGTACACAGCCAGGACCAAGGGTTAAATGTTTTAAATGTAACCAGTGGGGCCATGTAGCATATAGATGTCCACAAAGGCAAGATGGGGAACAAAAGGTGGGAGGAGCCAGTAAGTGAGAATGAGAACATGATAACAGTAGGTTGTCTTGAGACAACAAGGGTACCAAACTGCCACAAGAGGTTATATCCTATCGTAGTGAATGGGAAAGAGGCCATTGCTAAGACAGACAAAGCCTCTGACCTAACCACTGTGAAGCCTGAAATGGTTACAGAGGAGCACTATTTGCTTGGGCTGGCAGTCTACTCCAGTCAGAGCTTTAGGTGGGACTCCAATCCATATACCTTTGTCTAGGGTTCACCTTGACTTGGAGGGTGGAAAAGGAAGCCAACAAGTAGATGTATTTGAGGATATCCCTGCAGATGTCTTGACAGGGAATGATTTTGATAATGCAGTACCATGTGTTCATGCAGTTACAAGCAGTCAGGCTTGGAGACAAGCATGTGGGTCTGGTAGCCTGGGGGAGACCAAAGCAGACCGCAAACTTGCTGCCAGGACTGGTGAGGTGGTTACTTCAGGGAGGGAGCTACCTTGTAGCAGTGAGACTGAAGGTGAGCCACAGCTGCTTGTGAGTACTGATGTTCCCTTGGACAGAGTGACTGCAAGGGCAGAGGTGAGTAGTAGTACCCAGGCTGACAGTGGGGCACTGCTGTCAGAGGATGGCAGACTTCCTATGGATGGATTACTAAGAGAGAGTTGAGACAGCCTCAGCTTTCAGACCCTACATTACAAGGCCTGAGGGAGGTAGCTAGTGAGGCACCTAATTCTCAAGGGAAGTGGCTAATCTGTATAATGGGACAAAGGGTTACTGTATGGATAGTGGACCCCTGAGGGAGGGCTAAAGGGTGAGAGAATACAGCAGGTGGTACTGCCCAGAGCCTACCATCTGGCACTTCTAGCCATAGCTCATGATATTCCCTTTGCAGGTCATATGAGCATAAAATATACAAAGAGATGCTGTAAAATGTTCTGTAAATGTATTATGTATCTAGTATAGTATGTCTTTTTGTCTTCCTAGAATGTATAGCTAATTCCTTTTTGTATATTTTAAACCTTTTGGTGTGGTGGTGGTATGTTTTACAATTGGAGCTTTTCTCCTCGGGCCTCTGCTGAAAATGGAAATATATCCAGCTGGACTAGCCCGGTTAACAAATGTTAAATAAAAAAAATAAAATTATGCAGAACTTCTATTGGCCTGGGATTTCCAGAGGTGTAACAGGGTACTGCAGGAACTGTGAACAGTGCCAAAAGGTAGGCAAGGCAGGAGACAAAGTGAAAGCTCCTTTGATGCCTTTGCCTATGATTCAGGAGCCATTTCAGAGGGTAGCTATGGGTATTGTGGGGCCTCTGAGTACCCCAAGTTCCACAGGGAAAAAGTATATCCTAGTGGTAGTAGATTATGCTACCAGATACCCTGAGGCAGTAGCTCTGTCCTACATTGAGGCAGAAAAGGTGGCAAATGCTTTGTTAGAGATTTTAAGCCGGGTAGTTTTCCCAAAAGAAATACTAACAGGGGTGCCAGTTTCATGTCAGACCTGCTGGCTTGTCTGTGGAAGTACTGTGGAGTGAAGCACCTAAAGACCGCCCCTACCATCCCCAGACTAATGGTCTTGTTGAGAAGTTAAACTCTACACTCAAGACAATGCTACTGGCATTTGCAGACCAGTTTAAGAGGGAGTGGGACAAATATTTGCCCCATCTGTTTGCTTACAGAGAGGTTCCCAAGGAATCCACAGGATTTTCACCCTTTGAGTTGCATGGGCATAGGGTTTGGGGTTCTCTAGATTTGATTTGAGATGAGTGGGAGGGTGATCGTGAATCCCACAAGGAGTCTGTTGTGGCATATGTCCTAAACCTCAGGACAAGGCTCAGGGAACTTATAGGCTTGGCCCAGGAGAACATGGCAGAAGCCCAACAGCAGAAAAAGGTCTGGTATGATAGGAATGCTCAAGCTAGAGAGTATGCTATAAGACAGCAGGTAATGTTTCTCATTCCCGTCATACACAACAAGCTGCAGGCAGCCTGGGAGGGACCCTACAAGGTAGTAATTCCTTACAGTGATGTTAACTACATGGTAGTACTGTTAGGCAGGAGGCAGGGGCACAAACTGTACCATATTAACATGATGAAACCTTGCCATGATAGGGAGGCCCTTGTGCTGAATATTTGCAGTGGATGGCAGGAGGAGTCTGAGGGGGATCTGGTGACTGATTTCCTCAGTGAGGCTCAAACTCACACCTTAGTGGAAGCAATGTCCCAGCAGCTATCTGCTACCCAGGTTTGAGAAATCTGAGCAGTGTTACAGGAGTTTGGGGGCATGTTCATTGGGAAACCAGGGTGCACCCACCTGGTGCAGCACCATGTGGATACAGGACCTCAAAGGTGTATTAAGCAGGCCTCCCCAGTGGTGATGGTACCAAAGAAGGATGGCAGCACCAGGTTCTGAGTGGACTACAGGAAATTAAATAGTCACACAGAGTCAGATGTTTACCCCATGCCTAGAAGAGATGAAGACCTAGAGCAGCTGGGTGGGGCTAAGTATCTTACCACCACTGATCTTACCAAGGGTTACTGGCAGGTGCCCTTGACTCCCAGTGCTAGAGAGGGGTCACCCTTTGTGATTCCTTTTGGCTTATATGAGTTCACAAAGATGGTCTTTGGGATGAAAAATGACCCAGCAACTTTCCAGAGACTGGGAGAGCATATCCTAGCAGGAGCAGGAGATTTTGCCCTTGCTTGCCTAGATGATATTGCCATCTACAGCTATTCCTGGCAAGAGAACCTTCAGCATGTCAGGGAGGTGTTTCGTAGACTACAGAGGGCAAGGTTGACCATTAAGTCCAGCAAATGTCAGGTGGGTATGGCAGACATCTCCTACCTGTGACATAGAGTGGTAAGATCAGGCCAGAACCTGCCAAAGTGGAAGCCATTCAGAGATGGCCCTCCCCTGTTACCAAAAAGGAGGTGAGGGCATTCTTAGGGACAGCAGGGTACTACAGAAGGTTTGTCCCCAATTATAGTACCATAGCTGCTCCACTCATAGACCTGACTAGGAAAACAGGACAGATAAGAAAGTGTGGACCCCAGCATGTGAGCAGGCATTCCAGAAGCTTAAAGGAGCTTTGGGAGGACCCCCTGTGTTAGCCAAGTCCAGATTACAGCAAATAATTTGTTGTGTGGGTGGATGCTTCAAATCATGGGGTGGGGGCTGTACTTAGGCAGGCTTCCTCCAAGGGAGAAGAGCACCCTGTGGTATATCTCAGTCATAGGCTCCAACCCAAGGAGGAATGCTATGCAGCTGTAGAAAAGGAATGCCTAGCCATAGTGTGGGCACTGCAGACACTTCAGCCTTATCTGTATGTAAGGAAATTCACTGTAGTTACAGACCACAATCCCTTAACATGGCTACATTGAGCCAGCCAGCAAAATGCCAAGTTACTCAGGTGTAGTCTAGGGTTGCAAGCATATATGATATGATATGACAGTGCAGCACCACAGTGGGGGTAGCAATGCCAGTAAAGATAGGCTCTCAAGACAGGGAATGGGGTAAGTTTTTCCCAGATAGGCTCAACTCTCTCAAGCACTGTTTCTCAAAGGTCACTTGAAAAACTAGCTTGAGTTTTTGATGAGGGGTGGTGAAGAATTGCAACACTGCCAGCCCAGCTGTCTGGAATTTTGTAAATAATTCTATGTCATTTGTGAATATTAATATGATTCATATGCTTGTCTTACAAATGTAAGAGAACTATATGCTATGTGTATATTAAACTACTGGTGCAGAAGTGTGTGTTGAACAGGGTTTGTACAGTACTGAGCTTCAAGGATGTGTCCACAGTGTATCCTACTGAAAAAGAACAGAAATGTATATAAACTATATACCTGTGCAAATGTAGATTTTAATAGCAGAAGCTGGAACATACAGAGTTAACTTGCAAAACTTCAAGAAAATAAGTTGAAATTGTTTTACAATTGTGTTATCTCTCAGTTTCAGTGAAACAGACGCAATGTCTAGAGCTAGATTTTTTCTATTGTCTTGGAGAGAAGTAATTACTAGGTCTAAAATGTAAAAGTGTTTGTTTTATGATTTCCAGTTCTGAGCAAACATCTGAGAGATATGTATTTTTAACACAGAGATGTTAGTTTCTGTTAGCCTGGGAACTGAATGCAGGTGACAAAGAGTGATGTCATCCAAGCTTATCCAGCAGTAATGTTTGATATTAATTTAAGAACTCTCTCAGAGAGAGACTTTGCATTTTGTATTTTATCTTTGACCTGGAAACATCCATCATCATTCACTTGTGCCTGCATGTTGTCTGTAAGTATGACTTAGGGCATAGTACCATATTTCCCCGAAAATAAGACTGGATCTTATACTCTTTCCCCCCCGCTAAAATACGCATTAGGGCTTATTATCAGGGAATGCCTTATTTAGCCACACCGTCCAACAATCTACCTTTATTCATTTATTCATGTACAAAAATCAACATTTATTAATGAACACAAATCGGCATTTAGTCATGTACAAAAATTGACATTTATTCATGTGCACAAATTGACATTTATTTCATACTTTTCTGTTATTGGACAACAGTTCTAAGTAACGAGTTAACAGTTGTGTGAGAATTCTACATAAACAGTGCACCAAACATTTCAACTTCAGAATATCTGCACCTTGGCTTTCACAGTTATTCAAATATAGTCATGTTATCTTCTTCTGGAACATTGTCAAAAGTGTCCAACCCCCGTATTTCAACCTAAATTTCTTGTGACTCCATTTCCTGTAGAACCATTGGCCCCAATCTGTCATGCCTACCAATAGAGCTCTATTTAAATGAGCACTGCTTGTCCAAGTAGCCTGCTCATACTGCATTGGCAACACAGCTGTCAGTGATTTTATCCTATGAATTTTTCACCCAAGTCACAACCTCTTGCAGGCTAGGCTTCACAAAGTTTGCATGCTGATTTCTCTCCATTCTATTTTCAATGTAGTCATTGAGTTCCATGCGCAAATGGTCCTTGAATGGCTTGTTTATTGCAATATCAAGAGTCTGGAGATAGGCAGTCATTCCTGCGGGAATCATTATTTGATCTATTCTTCTCTGTGCAAGGAATTTCTTCATTTCTTTAGCGCGGTGATTGCTGGCTGAATCCCAAACTAGCAGACCTCTTCTGTCACCTTGCAAAACAAGAGGCAGCATTACATCGACCCACTTCCTTATAGCTGCTTGTGTGCACCAGGTTTCAAGAATGTAAATGCCTAAAACACGTTCAGTCTTATTTTTCTTGCCCTTACTAATGATTAGAGGAGGGATTTTCTTTCCATCTAGATAAATTGCCAAAATACAGGTAACACGTGCACTCTTGTAATCAGTGGAGGGAATTTAAGATTGACAAGTCACCCCTCTGATCAATTGTTGTTTGAGATCTTTGGCCCATAAACATTGCAGTTTCATCCATAGCAATCATGTTGGAGAGTTGGTATTTAGAAAAGTCAATGCCATCAACAAAGGACTTGAATGCAAGTGCACATTTAATAACCTCAGTATCTTCCAGCTTGAACAGTGTTGTTGATCTTCTTACAGTTCATATCGCTGAAGGAAGCCATCCAGCCAATGTTGTGATGCTTTGAATTCTTCTGGGAATATTTCTAACTATGGTGCCATTGCATGGGCAAAAGCTTGGATATCAGCCCTGCGCACAACCAAAGCCTTTGCTCTCCTGTTAGCAGTCCCCTCACAGATGATGTCTTCCAGCTCAGGAAATAATGGTTGCCGACCTGATCCACGCTTGCACTTCTTAGCATTCCCCTCATTGGCCTGTTGACTGAGATTATCGTAAGCTGCTTGCCATTTTCGGAACATTCGGAGATCTAACTTCTCTTTGCAGAAAGCCGTCAGATTCTTTTCCCGGGAGTCCGCCACAATTCCTTTCTTGTACTCGACGGAATAGCTCTTTCTTTTTGCACTCATCTTGTCTGGGGGGGTGGTTAATTTGAAGACTTACGAGACTGGAGTGGCAACACAAAATGGCACTGTTTACAAAGAGAAGGCACAATCACAACCGTGCACTATCACGTGCACGTGCTTTATGCACATTGTCTGTACTTTGACTGATCAAAATACACCTACCATTGTTTATGGGCCAAGGAACTCAACTGTCAAGTGTGAGTGATGGTTAGGGTTAAAGTAAGAACTGTGGAGGACTACCAGGCTAAGAATCTTATGAATTTCTGCAAAGAGAAGAAGCTGGGTGTCCAAATGGTCTGAAAATCATGAGCAGAGTATGATAACCTCAGTCAACGGGTGTCAATAATATTATTTTATAATTCAACACGTCCATCACGTGTTGTTGACGAGCTTAACTGGGGCTTATTTTTGGGGTAAGGTTTATATCATGACCACCCTGGAAAACCATGCTAGGCCTTATTCTCTGGTTAGGTCTTATTTACAAAGAAATACGGTATGTATCCCAGGAAAAGAGCTCTCCCGCCTGGGTAGAAGTGGAAGCCATGAGGGGGTCCCTTCTGATGGAAGTCCTTAAGGAAGAGAGAGGTGAAAAATGGCCGGGCTGTGAGAGCTGCCGCCTGGGTGAGGGAATCCAGACCACAGCCGCCTCTAGGATGAAAGTCCGGAAGGGGGATAGAGGTGGAATGGGGCCGGGCAGCAAGCACTCCCTCCTGTGTGGGAGGGTCCAGATCATGCCCCCCAGTGGGATGGAAGTCCCCAAGGGAGCATTTGGTGTAAGGCTGCAGGGCCAGGAGTGCTCCTGCCAGGCAGGGGGAAGGCATCCAATGTCACCCGGTACCTGACGGCATTTCCAAAATGTCTCAAAGTCCCCAGAATGGCTCTGGACTGGAAAGAAGGGGGATGTGGAAGTCCTGATGAGAGCGTGCCTGCCCCTTGGCAGCCGAGTGGAGTTCCGCGATTGCAGCAGGGATCGGAGGGAGGTCACCCTGAGAGGCTCAGAGGGCACGGGGACATGGCATGGTTTGGCATCTTGCAGAGAAGATGTGGGAGATGGGGACTGTGGTGCTCTGGACCGGAAAGGAGGGGGATGTGGAAGTCCCGATGAGAGCGTGCTTGCCCCTCAGTGGCTGAGTGGAGCTCCACGAGGGTAGCCAGGATCAGAGGGAGGTCCCCCTGAGAGGCTCAGACAGCACAGGGACATGGCACAGTTTGGCAGCCTGTAGGGGATATGCGGGAGATGGGGACTGTAGTGCTCTGGACCGGAAAGGAGGGGGATGTGGAAGTCCCAATGAGAGCATGCCTGCCCCTCGGTGGCTAAGGGGAGTTCTGTGAGGGCAGCCACGATCAGAGGGAGGTCCCCCTGAGAGGCTCCAAGGGCACAGGGAAGCGGCACGGTTTGGCAACTTGCCGGGGATATGCGGTAGACAGGGACTGTGGTGCTCTGGACATGAAAGTAGGGGGATGTGGAAGTCCCAATGAGAGTGTGCTTGCCACAAGGGTGGCCTGGATTGGAGAGAGGTCCCTCTGAGGGCACTGGGACATGGCACATTTTGGCAGCTTGCAGGGGATATGCAGGAGACGGGGACTGTGGTGCTCTGGACCAGAAAGGAGGGGATGTGGAAGTCCCAATGAGAGTGTGCCTGCCATGAGGGTGGCCTGGATTGGAGAGAGGTCCCTCTGAGGGCACTGGGACATGGCACAGCTTGGCAGCCTCCAGGAGATATGCAACCTCTGAGGGGGAGTCCATCTCGGTGGAAGTCTGGAAGGGAGAGAGAGAGAGGCAGAAGGTGGATGGGCAGGGAGCGCTCCCTCCTGGGTGAATGGGTCCAGATCGCGCCCTCAAGTGGGACGGAAGTCCTCAAGGGAGCATCTGGCGGAAGGCTGCGGGGTCAGGAGTGCTCGTCCCTAGTTGAGCGAGGTCAGGTGGAGCCCCCCACGATGGAAGTCCTCAAGGGAGTGTTTGGCGGAAGGCTGCAGGGCCAGGAGAGCTCCTGCCAGGCAGAGGGAAGGCATCCAACCTTGCCCGATACCTGACAGTGTCCCTGAAATGTTGCAAAATCCCCAGAATGGCTCCGGACCTGAAAGGAGGGGGACGTGGAAGTCCCAATGAGAGAGAGTGTGCCTGCCTCTCAGTGGCTGAGGGGAGTTCCACGAGGGCATCCTGGATTGGAGGGAGGTCCCCCTGAGAGGATCTGAGGGCACTGGGACAAGGCACATTTTGGCAGCTTGCAGGAGATATGCAGGAGATGGGGACTGTGGTGCACTGGACCGGAAAGGAGGGGTATGTGGAAGTCCTGATGAGAGCATGCCTGCCCCTCGGCTGCCAAGGGGAGCTCTGCGAGGGCAGCCTGGATTGGAGGGAGGTGCCCCTGAGAGTCTCTGAGGTCACGGTGACACGGCATGGCTTGGCAGCCTGTAGGGGACATGGAGGTGGTGGGGTCCTCGAGGTGAGCCTTGAGCTGCGCCCTCAAGTGGGATGGAAGTCCTCAAGGGAGCATATGGCGGAAAGCTGTGGGGTCAGGAGTGCTGCTCCCTAGTTGAGCAGGGTCAGGTGGAGCCCCCCACGATGGAAGTTCTCAAGGGAGTGTCTGGCAGAAGGCTGCAGGGCCAGGAGAGCTCCTGCCAGGCAGGGGGAAGGCATCCAAACTTGCCTGGTACCTGACAGTGTTGCTGAAATGTTGCAAAATCCCCAGAATGGCTCTGGACCTGAAAGGAGGGGGACGTGGAAGTCCCAATGAGAGAGAGAGTGTGCCTGCCTCTCAGTGGCTGAGGGGAGTTCCACGAGGGCATCCTGGATCGGAGGGAGGTCCCCCTGAGAGGATCTGAGGGCACTGGGACAAGACACATTTTGGCAGCTTGCAGGGCATATGCGGGAGACGGGGACTGTGGTGCTCTGGAACGGAAAGGAGGGGCATGTGGAAGTCCTGATGAGAGCATGCCTGCCCCTCGGCTGCCGAGAGGAGCTCAGCGAGGGCAGCCTAGATTGGAGGGAGGTGCCCCTGAGAGTCTCTGAGGTCATGGTGACATGGCACGGCTTGGCAGCCTGTAGGGAACATGGAGGTGGCGGGGTCCATGAGGTGAGCCTTGAGCTGCGACCAGGTAAAGAGGTTTCTCTGCAGAGTCGAAGGGGAGGGTTGCCATGGTAGGCCCATATGCAAGTCCTTAAGGGAGCTTCATGCGGTGGCCTGCAGGCTTGGAGACCTTCTGGCCAGGCAGAGGCATCCGACCCTGCCCCATTCTCAAAAGCGTTCTTGAAAAATTGCAAAGTCCCCAGAGTAGCCCTGGATCGGAAAGGAGGGGGACTTGGAAGTCCATATGAGAGCATACCTGCCCTTCCCAGCATGATTTGGCAGCCTCCAGGAGTTAAGAGAAGATGGGTGTGTCTCAGAGTGTGAGTCCGGATCTCAGCCCCAGGGGAGAATGTTCTGCCAGGTGTCTGCATCGGGTTAAGGTGCCCTCATGGGTCTCTTCCTTCCAGCTGGAAGTCCGTATGAGAGTGGATCTGCCCCTCAGTGGCCGAGGGGAGTTCCGTGAGGCCGGTGGCACCCTGCCAGTTTGCTGCCCTGATCGCCTGGTGAGCATGCACAATCCGGCATGATTTGGCAGCCCCCAGGAGTTAAGGGATGATAGGATGTCTCAGAGTCTGAGTCTGGGTCTCAGCCTCAGGGGAGAATGTTCTGCCATGTGTCTGCATGGGGTCAAGGTGCCCTCACTGGCCTCTTCCTCCTGGCTGGAAGTCTGTCTGAGAGCAGATCTGCCCCTCAGTGGCCAAGGGGAGTTCCGCGGGGCCAGTGGCACTCTGCAGGTTTGCTCCCCTGATTGCCTGGTGGGCACACATGATCCAGCACGATTTGGCAGTCTCCAGGAGTTAAGGGACGATGGGGTGTCTTGTCAGAGTGTGAGTCTGGGTCTGGCCTGCCAGTTGTCTGCGTGGGGTCAAGGTGCACTCATGGGCCTCTTCCTCCCAGCCTGAAGTCTATATGAGAGTGGATCTGCCCCTCAGCGGCCAAGGGGAGTTCCATGGGGATAATCGCACCCTGCAGGTACATCCCCTGGAAGGGCTGGTGGGCACTCGTGATCTGGTATGATCTGGCAGCTGAAGGACGACCGGGCATCCTGTCAAAATGTGTAAGTGTGAGTGCCCCAGTCTGGGTCCCAGCCCAGGGAGAGGGAAGATGGGGTGTCCTATCAGAGTCCATGTCCCAGCCCTGGGTGACATCCCACCAGGTGTCTGCATGGGATCAAGGTGCCCTTACCCACTGTCCATTGATTGATCAGGGTGACCAACTCCCACAGGTGGAGGGCTCCTCCAGCATGGCTCTGCATGTCACGGCTTGTGGGTTGAGCTTCTCCAACCAGGAGTGAGGTGTGGGTGGGCATGTGGAGCACTCCATGCCCCTCAGGGCAGAAGTCTAGGTGAGAACGATGAGCCTGGGATGAGGCAAGGGAGTTCTGTGACACAGCCACCATCCCCCAGCATCCATGAGTGGCTGAAGGATGGGGGGGCTCTCTCCCACTTTTCTCTGGTTATGAGCGCTGATGTGCACTGTGCCAGCCTGTGGCCCTCTGGGGTCGAGGTTGCCGGTCCACGACCAGCACCCAGGATGCCCCCTCTGCAGAGAGAGGGACCTCTCCTGTTGGCAGAGGTGTGGGATCTGGCCCCTCCTCTCTGCCCACCCACTGAGGTGCTCCTATCTGGTTGATCCTGCCAGTAGCATATGCTTGTCTCAAAGATTAAGCCATGAAAGTCTCAGTGCACAAGGACGCTACAGTGAAACTGCAAATGGCTCATTAAATCAGTTATGGTTCCTTTGATTGCTCCACCATTACTTGGATAACTGAGGTAATTCTAGAGCTAATACATGCTGATGAGCGCTGACCTCCAGGGATGCATGCATTTATCAGACCAAAACCAATCTGGGTCTCGGTAAAGCAGCTTTGGTGACTCTAGATAAACTCGGGCTGATCACGTGCCCTTGTGGTGGCGATGCAACATTTGAATGTCTGCCCTATCAACTTTCGATGGTACTATCTGTGCCTACCATGGTGACCACGGGTAATGGGGAATCAGGGTTCAATTCCAGAGAAGGAGCCTGAGAAATGGCTACCACATCCAAGGAAGGCAGCAGGCGTGCAAATTACCCACTCCCGACTCGAGGAGGTAGTGACAAAAAATAACAATACAGGACTCTTTCAAGGCCCTGTAATTGGAATGAGTACACTTTAAATCCTTTAACAAGGATCTATTGGAAGGCAAGTTTGGTGCCAGCAGCCACAGTAATTCCAGCTCCAATAGCATATATTAAAGTTGCTGCAGTTAAAAATCTTATAGTTGGATCTTGGGATCTGGATAGTGGTCCTCCGTGAGGTGAGCTACCACTTGTCCCAGTCCCTGCCTCTCGGCACTCCCTGGATGCTCTTAACTGAGTGTCCCAGGAGACCAAAGTATTTACTTTGAAAAAAAATGAGTGTGTTCAAAGCAGGTTGGTCACCTGAATACTTCAGCTAGGAATAATGGAATAGGACTCCGGTTCTATTTTGTTGGTTTTTGGAACTGGGGCCATGATTAAGAGGGATGGCCAGGGGCATTCGTATTGTGCCGCTAGAGGTGAAATTCTTGCACTGGCGCAAGAAGAATGAAAGTGAACGCATTTGTCAAGAATGTTTTCATTACTCAAGAACAAAAGTCGAAGGTTTGAAGACGATCAGATACCGTCGTAGTTCCGACAATAAATGATGCCGACTAGCGATCCGGTGGCGTTATTCACATGACCCACCAGGGAGCTTCTGGGAAACCAAAGTCTTTGGGTTCCAGGGGGAGTATGGTTGCAAAGATGAAACTTAAAGGAATTTGCAGAAGGGCACCACCAAGAGTGGAGCTTGCGGCTTAATTTGACTCAACACAGTAAAACGGCCCGGACACGGAAGGGATTGACAGATTGATAGCTCTTTCTTGATTCTGTGGGTGGTGGTTCTTAGTTGGTGGAGCAATTTGTCTGGTTAATTCCGATATCAAATGAGACTCCACCATGCTAACTAGTTATGCAGCCCAGTGCAGTCATCTCCAACTTCTTAGAGGGACAAGTGGCTTTCAGCCACATGAGATTGAGCAATAACAGGTCTGTGATGCCCTTAGATGTCCGGGGCTGCACGCGTGCTACACTGAATGGATCAGCGTGTGTCTACCCTTGACTGACAGGTTCGGGTTATCCACTAAACCCATTTCATGATAGGGACTGGAGATTGCAATTATTCCCCGCGAACGAGGAATTCCCAGTAAGTGCAGGTCATAAGCTCACATTAAGTCCTTGCAATTTGTACACACCTCCCGCCGCTACTACCAATTGGATGGTTTAGTGAGGTCCTCAGATCGGCCCTACTGGAGTCGGTCATGGCCATGGTGGTGCACCAACAAGACAATCAAACTTGACTATCTAGAGGAAGTTAAAGTCGTAACAAGGTTTCCATAGGTGAACCAGAGAAGGATCATTAATGCTAAGGGTCCTGGGACGGTGCTGTCCCTGGGTACCAGCGCCTCTCCTCGCTCCACCACCCTGACCCTCTATGTCTCTCTCTCTCTGTCTCTCTGACTCCTATCTCTCTGTGCGCCCTGGTGGAGGCCAGTGGGACTGAACCCGTGGCTCCTAGGGGGAGGGAGGGGAGGGAGTGTGAGGAGGGGTGGTGTCTGTCCCCATTGCCTCCTGGTGGTGGGAGGGAGGGGGCCCGTCCGTGTGGTGGGAGGATTGGGTGCTCCTCTCCTGCCATGAGGAGATGGTGGTGGAGGGTGCACCTGGCCCAATGGTGCGGTCCACTGCATGCCCCCAGAGGTGGCTGGCTCCCCATGTAGTAGGGGGAGGGAGAGGGTGCCATCCCAGCAAGGGGGTGGCGGCCTCCCCTCTGGCTGTACGGGGACCATCTCTGAGGGTGACACACTGGAGTCCTCTCCCCTCGCTGTTGGTCATGGGTACCTGTGGAGGATGCCCTGCTCCACGCAGGTTATTGGTTCAAAGACCCAGAAGGTCGACGATGTGGCTGCACACCGGCTGCTGCAGAACTCCCTGCTGTCTTGCGGTGTGGGGCCAGTAACCCTGGTCTGGGCACCCACGACTATGCCTGTGAAACAAAAACTAAACGGAAACCTCGGTAAGACCAATAAGTGTACGAATTCACTAAATACTTCCAAGCGGAACACATTTATTGATGAAAATGCAAACTGGATGTTAAGCGCTTTCACTCATAAAACAGAGCTTCATCAGATCATCCTTCATTGGTAAAAAAGCATTATTTAAATACAAAAATTGGTGCCAAAAACATACTCTACTACTCCTTCCTTAAAGAAATACTACTACATTTCATGACTTCTTCATATTTGTAATGAATTACATACAATGACCTAATAAAAATAAAAATAATAAATGACTATATTAAAAGTAGATAGTTGATATACCAAGGACATAAAATGTGTTGGTGAACGATCAAAGCTTAAAATACATTGTTTATATATAACATAACAATTTTGTCCATAATGTAAATAAAACTTATTCAAAACCTATTACTGTACTAATGTATCTATGTATATATATTGTATTATAAAATAAATTAATGAATGAATTGTATAACATTCTTGATGACAAATTTGATATAAAGATATATATAAATAAATAAAATAGATATGTATAATAACAAAAATTAAATATGAATAAGAATATGAACTAATTGAAATAGCAATTGATTGCATTTATCTAAGATCAAATTCAAGAATGGGTTTACATGAAATTAATTAATTTAAACCTGGAGGGTTTGCCGCATTAAGATAAAGTTGCCACCAAACTTCCTTGAAACTTAATAGTTTCTTTGGGTCCCCACCTTTGGGATTATTGTAGATGATGTCCAAAATCCCAAATTTGAACTCGTGTTCAGTCCCCATTTTTTCCACATGTCTAGATAATGCGTTGGTACTATCATTTCTAGATACACTATAAATATGATCATAAATTCTCTTTTTGAAATTTCTTTCTGTTTTTCCAACATAATAGCTGGGGCATGCTCCACATTTGGCGATATAGATCACCATTCTAGTGTTGCAATTCCCATTTTTCAACTTTATTGTTGTACCGTAATTGTTGAAAATGCTTAATTTGTGTGAATCTAAAATGTGTTTGCACTGATTGCACTTGCCACATTTCCTGGTGCCCTCAAAAATGTGGTTCCTCATTTGATTCCTAAAATTCCGCTGGTCATAAAAATTATGCTCAAGAAGTTTCTTAATATTGTTTCCCATTTTATATACCACCCCTGGTCTTTTTCCTACTACTTTCTCCAAGTTAGGTTCAGAATCTAATAAAAAACAAAATCTGTTAATAGTTTCCGTAATTTTGTCAGAGATTGGATTATATGTTAAAATAAATGATTTTTGATGTATACTTCTATCATTTTTCATAAAAATGGAATTTAATTCCTTTTTGCTGACCACTCCTGATCCTAGTAGGGGTTTGTATTTCAAACCCCATTCATTTTCCACATATTTCCTATATTGTGCAACATTGAAGGGGGATAACCTCTGTCCCTAAACAATTTTGTAATAAATTTAATTTCTTCCTGCATGACCAGTTGATCCGAGGTCATGCGAGTGGCACGGATGCATTGTCCCTTAAAAATATTCTGTTTTAATTTGGTTGGATGGAAACTGTCATATGCCAAATAATCGTTGAAAATGTCTTTTTCCTATGTATTCTAGATCTAAGGTTTTCATTATGTACATATATATAAGTATCCAGATAGGCTAATCCCTCATTACTCATGTTATATGTGAATTTCAAAAAAATTACTACTCTTGTTAAGAAATTCAATAAAGGTGTCCAATTCTACATTGGTACCACCCCACAATATATAAATGTCATCCAAAAATCTCAAGTAGTGAAGGATTTTGCTGAAATGGGATGCTGGGGAATAAATACGATTCCTCCCAATCCACCACGACCAAATTGGCAAATATGGGAGCGCAAGCTGCTCCCATTGCTACACCTCTTGTCTGTTTAAAATGTTCTCCTTCGAAGTGTATAAAGTTGTTATCCAAAACCATGGTCATAAGTTCCATGATGAGACAAGTCTCATCCCATGTCAAACTCGTATGTTTATTTATACTGTTACAAAACGCTTCCAGTCCCTCATTTTTGGGAATGCTAGAGAACAAATCAATCACGTCAATAGTGACAAAATAATAATCCTTTTTCCATTTGTTCACAGGGAATTCACTTAAAAATTCCCATGAATCTTTCACCATGTAAGGGATGTTGTTATATACTGACTTAAGTTTGATATCTATATATTTCCCTATGTAATATGATTTTGAATGTTTACCAGACACAATGGGTCTAAATGGGGGGGGGGGTCAGAAGTGCTCTTGTGAATTTTAGGTATTCCTATAAGACTAGCCAAAGATGGAAACTTGACTTTAAGGTAATCGTATACTGCACTAGATATTCTTCCATCTATCAGGAATTATTCTAAATAAGAATCAATTCTTCGGTGGAAAATATTCACTTCATTAATTGAAATAGATTCATAATTTCCTGAATTGTGAAGTATGTCATACATTTTCATAATATATTGAATCTTGTCATAAATAACCACCCCACCCCTTTTCTCAGGTTTCATGACTCTGACCTGAGAATTGGTCTTTAAGGCATCTAATGTTTCTCTCTCCTGGTCAGTTAAGTTGATGTCAACCTCAAACTTCTTTCTATCTTGATGTAAAGTATATATTTCTTCAGCCATGATCTTCTCAAAAACCTCAACTCTGGGGTGGTATGGAGGTATAAATGTACTTTTACTTTTGAAATCACTGTCCTTGATCTGATTATCACCTCCCTCTTTATTTATAACTTCATTTGAAACAGATTTATTATTAAAAAATATACTTAAATTGATTTTCCTTGTGAACTTTTTGAGCTCACATAAACAATCAACTAAGTTGAACCTGGGAGTAGGTATAAATTTCATCCCTTTACCTAGCAGCTTGAAGAAACTGCTGTTGATTTCCAAATTCATAAAATTATATATTTTGAAATTGAAGTGTGTATGTTGTTTTCCACTATAATATCATTATTGTTGTTTCTCTCTATACCAGTTTGGCAATCATGAAATATATCTGGTTTTGTTAATTTCTGTTCCAATCCCCCCCCCCAATTTATTTTGTGATTTCTCCCATACCATCCCTGCTGCTTCCTTACTGGATTCTGATATGGTTGGCCCTGTGTGTTCTGTTCCATGTGAAAATGGGGCCCTTCAGAATTGTATTCTGTTCTGTAATATGCTTTATTATTTTCGTAATAATTATCCCTACCCTGTGTCCTATTCTTATCATATTCTGACCAAATGTATGCTTCATCCTTTTTGTATTGCTGTAGGAAAGCCTATATGCCTGTTTTACTTGTGTCTTAATTCCCTATGTAATTTTAAATCCCTGTTTTAGTTGTGTCTTAAATTACCTATGTACTTTGAATGTATTTTTGTGATTATGCATTAGATAGTGGAGCTTTTCTCCTCGGGCCTCCACTGAAAATGGACATGTATCCAGTTGGGCTAGCCCGGTTAACAAATGTAAAATAAAATAAATAAATAAAAATGTCTCTAATCAATTCTTTCCTTTTCCTTTCCTTTATGTTAATTATCCACTTCTCTGCTAACCTGAATTGTTTAGAATATAACTGTTCCCATTCTTTGAACAACAAATCATTTGAAATGTTCAAATCCAATGCCTCTGCTTCCTGAATCAAACAACTTAATTTAGCATCATTGTGTTCGATGAGAATGTTTATAAATTTCAATCCACACTCGTCAAAAAACTTGTTAAAATCAGATATGGAATTTTCATCAAGAGCAATACCCATAGGTTTCTTAAAAAACCTTAAACCTTGTGGAACAATAAATAAAAATACAAATCTGCAAATACACATTGTCAATTTTCAAACCATTAATTTGTTTTAACATTTTACCCAACGCAAAAATCATTTCCTTTAAACTGCCTAAAGATTTGTTAGACGGAACATTGCTTGTTTTAATAAAATTGTCCGTGTCCATATAGTGACAGACATTCAAAAATTTGTTCAAACACTGTCCCTTAATATTTGTTGTTCCACTAGCCCTATCGTCCTTGTGTGAACCATTTCCATTGCTATGTGCAGAATTCACCATCACAGACGAATAAGTCTTAGCAGGAGGTAACTGTTTGGGTTTGGTCCCTATACGGTAAGCCTCTTCATCGATATCATAAATCGAGAAGTCAAAAGTCAAGTCAGGTAAATTGATCCTACTGTTATTGTAGGATTCAATTATGTTTAAGTCTGTACACTTCTCATTATTGTTCCCTCGTAACCCAGAACCCTGTCCATTGGGAATGTTGAAGCTTTCCTCCGAAAAATTATGCCCCTTAGATCTATGTTGTTGAATAGCATCCACATTGTTGTCACAAGAAAAGCTGGAATTGTTAGTAACAGTACCTTATTTGTCCTTGGCTGGTTTGTTGTTTCCGTCTGCCGACCCCAATACCTCAGCTGATATACTATTGGACGCTTGGCGCTCATGGTGTACAATAGCATCCGACTCATAATCCATGGCCTGTGACCCTTTGAAAACACTGTCCATACCTTTCCCTGCCAGCGTGGAAGTACCTCTGAACGAATCTTTAAAAAGAGTAAACAGTTCATGTATTTCTCCCTTCAAAAAGGCTATTTCGCCTCTTAACTCAACCAGTTCCGCCTTCACATCGGAGCTGTTAGGATGTGATATAACACAGGTCTCATCCATGGTAACCAAACAACTTAATCAAAGAAGTGCAACTATCAGTTGCACTTGAAACCTCATATGCTCATCTTGAGGTGTGATGCCACGTGGGCAGTGGTGCCTCAGCAAATGAGAACTGTACAACTCTGAGTGGTGGATCACTTTTCTTGTGCGTCGATGAAGAGCGCAGCTAGCTGTTAGAACTAATGTGAATTGCAGGACACATTGATCATCAACAGTTCTAACGCACTTTGCGGCCCTGGGTTACTCCCGGGACTATGCCTTTCTGAGGGTTGTTATGCCTTCCATCACCCCCAGAGGTATCTGGCCCCCATTGATGGTGTGGCCGAAGAGTGGAGGGAGCCTGCTGCAGGCCCTCAATCCCCCCAGGGAGAGATGCAGATGTAGGAGAAGAGTCCCCTACTGCTCTGAGCCGGGTAGCCCATCTAAGGATGGGAGGGTGCAGGTGTGCATCTGGCCAGCCTCCCTGGAGGCTATTGGTGGGTACAGCTACTGGGCTGCCCTCCTGGGGTGGAGCCCAACACTTGCTTGCCCAGTTCCCATGTGCCGGGGCTGTGTAGGCTGTCCTCTGCTGCCTAGAGTCCAGTGGTGGGGAGTGGGTGCATGGGGGCCAGGGGAAGACAGGTAGTCTGTCCACCCCTGAGGCCCCTGCTGTCCCCCTGTGACCAAGCTTGGAACATGACCCGTTGAAATTAAAAATATTACTAAGCGAGGGAAAAGAAACTAACCAGGATTCCCTCAGTAACGGTGAGTGAAGAGGGAAGAGCCCAGTGCCGAATCCCCACCCAGGCGATGGGCGTAGGGAAATGTGGTGTATGGAAGGCCATCTCCCCAGTGCTGCCCAGGGGGCATCAGGATCAGGTCTTCCCGGAGTTGAGTTGTTTGTGAATGCAGCCCAAAGTGGGTGGTAAACTTGATCTAAAGCTAAACACCAGCACAAGACTGATAGCGGACAAATACCATAAGGGAAAGTTGAAAAGAACTTTGAAGAGAGAGTTCAAGAGGGCGTAAAACTGTTCAGAGGTAAATGGGTGGGGTCCGTGAGGTCTGCCTGGAGGATTCAAACTGGCAGCCGTGCTGGCTGCCTGTGTGACATGGATCCCCCTCTCCCTCTGGGGGGGTGGGGACTGTCCCCGGGAGCACGGCCGCAGTCAGGTGCACTTCCTCCATGGTGGTGCACCATGACCGGCTCCAGTTGGCCAGGAAGGCCATGTGGAAGGTGACTCCCCTCCCCTGAGTGGAGTGTTAAAGCCTGCGGCATCAACTCTCACCATTCCCCGGGATCATGGGAGATGACTGCTGCCACACCTGCCCCCGTGGTGGGGGCCCCCAGCTCCCGGCAGGACTGTTGACTGGCCCGGACTGCCCTCAGTGTGGCCCAACCACATCTTGCCGCTGGGTTGGTGGGATCACCTTGGGTGGCCGGGGTCTGCGGTGATGTTGGTGACCCTCCTGTCCCATCTTGAAACATGGACCAAGGAGTCTAACAGGTGCATGAGTCTGAGGGTGGGCAGGCTGAGGTGGATTCCCCCCACTCAATGCAGGGGGTGCCCCGGCAGCCTGTCTCACCCATCCTGTCAGGGAGGTGGAGCATGAGCACACCTGGTGGGACCATGATAGATGGTGAACTATGCCTGCGCAGGGCGAAGCTAGAGGAAACTCTGGTGGAGGTCCATGGCGGTCCTGATGTGCAAATAGGTCATCTGACCTGGGTACAGGGGCGAAGACTAATCGAACAATCTAGCAGCTGGTTCCCTCTGAAGTTTCCCTTAGGATAGCTGGCGCTCGGCAGGTGCAGTTTTATCTGGTAAAGTGAATGATTAGAGGTCTTGGGGCCAAAACGATTTCAACCTATTCTCAAACTTTAAATGGGTAAGAAGCCTGACTCGCTGGCTTGGAGCCAGGTGTGGAATGCGAGTGCCCAGTAGGCCACTTTTGGTAAGCAGAACTGGTGCTGCAGGATGAACTGAACGCTGGGTTAAGGCACCCTATGCCGACACTCATCTGACCACAGAAGAGGTGTTGGCAGATATAGACAGCAGGACAGTGGTCATGGAAGTCAGAATCTGCTAAGGAGTGTGTAACAACTCACCTGCCGAATCAACTAAGCCTGAAAATGGATGCCGCTGGAGCGTCAGGCCCATACCCAGCCATTGTTGGCGCTGGGAGTCGAGGGGGCTATGCCGCGATGAGTAGGAGGGTCAACACGGTGGCACTGAAGCCCAGGGCAAGGGCCTGGGTGGAGCCGCCATGGGTGCAGATCTTGGTGGTAGTAACAAATATTCAAATGAGATCTTTGAAGGCCGAAGTGGAGAAGGGTTCCATGTGAACAGTGGCTGAACATGGGTCAGTCAGTCCTGAGAGATAGGCGAGTGCTATTCCAAAGGGATGGGCGATGGCCTCCGTCACCCTCAGCCGATCGAAAGGAAGTCGGGTTCATATCCCCAAATCCAGAGTGTCAGAGATGGGTGCTTGTGGCATCCAGTGCGGTAACGCAAATGATCCTGGAGAAGCTGGTGGGGGCCCCTGGGAGAGTTCTCTTTTCTTTGTAAAGGGCAGGGCACCCTGTAATGGGCTCACCCGAGACAGTGGCCAATGCCCTGGAAAGCGTCCCGGTTCTGGCAGCGTCAGGTGAGCTCTCGCTGGCCCTTGAAAATCCGGGGGACAGGGTGTAAGTCTTGTGCCAGGCCATACCCATATCTGCAGCAGGTCTCCAAGATGAACTGCCTCTGGCACGTTAGAACAATGTAGGTATGGGAAGTCGACAAGCCAGATCCATAACTTCGGGATAAGGATTGGCTCTATGGGCTGTGTCGGTTGGGTTCGGGCATGAAGCAGGGCTGGGCACACACTGTGGCTGGCCGAGGAGTTGCCCTCTTGCCATGCTCCCCCCTCCTGAGGGGCCGGGGAGGTTGGCGGCAGTGACTCTGGATGCACGCCGGGCCCTTCCTGTGGATTGCCCCGGCTGTGGCAGGCACCAGTCCCCAGCTAGCAGCTGACTTAGAACTGGTGTGGACAGGGGGAATCCAACTTTTTAATTAAAACAAAGCATCTTGAAGGCCCGAGATGAGTGTTGACGTGATGTGATTTCTGCCCAGTGCCCTGAATGTCAAAGTGAAGAAATTCAATGAAGCTCGGGTAAATGGCGGGAGTAACTATGACTCTCTTAAGGTAGCCAAATGCCTCTTCATCTAATTAGTGATGCACATGAATGGATGAATGAGATTCTCACTGTTCCTACCTAATCTCTAGTGAAACCACAGCCAAGGGAATGGGCTTGACAGAATCAGTGGGGAAAGAAGACCCTGTTGAGCTTTACTCTAGTCTGGCACTGTGAAGAGACATGAGAAGTGTAGAATAAGTGGGAGGCCTCGTCCACCGGTGAAATACCACTACTCATCGTTTTTTCACTTACCCAGTAAGGCGAGGGCAAGCCCAACTGGGGCTCTCACTTCTGGCTCCAAGCGCCTGGGCATCCAGGCATGATCTGCTCTGGGGACAGTGTTAGGTGGGCAGTTTGACTGGGGTGGTACACCTGTCAAAGAGTAATGCAGGTGTCCTAAGGCGAACTCAGGGAGGACAGAAACCTCCCATGGAGCAGAAGTGCAAAAGCTCACTTGATCTTGATTTTCAGTATGAATACAGACCATGAAAGTGGGGCCTCATGATCCTTCTGGCCTTTTGGGTTTTAAGCAGGAGGTGTCAGAAAAGTTACCACAGGGATAACTGACTTGTGGTGGCCAAGCATTCATAGCGACATCACTTTTTGATCCTTTCATGTCGGCTCTTCCTATCATTGTGAAGCAGACTTCACCAAGCTTTGGATTGTTCACCCACTAATAGGGAACGTGAGCTGGGTTTAGACCATTGTGAGACAGGTTAGTTTTGCCCTACTGATGATGTGTTGTTGCGATAGTAATCCTGCTCAGTACGAGAGGAACCACAGGTTCAGACATTTGGTGTATGTGCTTGGCTGAGGAGCCAATGGTGTGAAGCTACCATCTGTTGGATTATGACTGAATGCCTCTAAGTCAGAATCCCACCTAAACGTAATGATAAAGCAGTGCCATGGATCTCCAGATGGCCAGGGATAGCCGGCCAAAAGGTCATCAAGGCGTGCCCCTGGTCACTGGGTTAGAGCGCAGATGGAAGAGGACCGCCTCTCTCCAGCAGTGCACCACACATTCATGGGGAAATGGGTGCTAAATCATTTGTAGATGACCTGATTCTGGGTCAGGGTTTCGTATGCAGCACAGCAACAAAAAGCTGTGATCTATTGAAAGTCAGCCCTCGAGCCAAGCTTTTGTCGCAGGCGGGGGAAATGGGCTCCACGCCCTCGCAGGGAGGGGGAGACATGTCCTTGGCCTTCCCAACCTGCATGCTGCCACCCTCGGCTAATGTCCAGATCGTCAGTGGGACTTTGCCATTTCTCACTGGGCGTGGGGTCTGGTGAGGGGATCTAGGGAGGGGGGGTTCATACATGAACCGGTGGAGGAGTGTACCCCATGGGAGGAGGTCCCCAGTCATGCCCCTCACTTCGCACCCTCTGGCACCTTTGTCCAGATAGCTGGAACCCCTGCGGGCATGGAAGGGGCTGAGGATTGTGTACTCAGGCTTAAGGGTCATCCCCAGAGGGGCAGCGAGGCATCCTGTGTGGCAGGACATTCAAGGTCGCAACCCTCGCTCCGCACCTGCGGGCTTAGAAGGGGCTGAATACTGTGTACTTGGGTTTAAGGGTCATTCCCCAGAGGGGTGACCTGGTGGCAGGTGTGTGGCTCCCGGGAGAGGGCAGAGGTCCATCCGGGGAAGGCAGATCTGGGATCCCATCCTCCCAGACCCAGGGGTGTGGTGATATGGTCGCCGTGGCTTCTCGCACCCGGGACCGTGCGCAAGCACCATGTCAGCCTCTGGTCCTTCATCCGGCACTGTGGGGATGCTGCTCTCTGAACGGCATCACTCAGGAGGGAAGAAGGCACTCGCCAGAAGGCTCAAAGTGAAGCACATTTGTCAGCACCTGAAGCAGCCGAGGTGCAAGATGGAGGCACAAGATGAAATGGACCAAGATGACGGGACCTGGGGCCATATCCTGTGTGAGTTTGAAAGCCCTAGGTGGAGGGCAAAGGGGAGAACTGGCATCACGGAAGTCTGGATAAGGGTCTGGCTGAGACCTTGCAGCCCAGCAGAGTTCCACGAGACTAGGAAGGATTGGAGGGAAGCTCCCCTGAGAGGCTCTGAGGGCACAGGCACACAGCACAGTTTGGCAGCCTGCAGGAGATATGCGGGAGACGGGGACTGCGGTGCTCTGGACCTGAAAGGAGGGGAGCTCGGAAGTCCCGATGAGAGTGTGCCTGCCCCTCAGCATTCCAGGTGGAGTTCTGCGAGGGTAGCCTGGGTCAGAGGGAGGTCCTCCTGAGAGGCTCCGAGGGCACGGGGACACGGCACAGCTTGGCAGCCTCCAGGAGATATGCAACCTGGGAAAAGAGCGCTCCCATAAAAGTGAAAGCCCGGAGGGGAGGGGGGAGTCCATCCCGGTGGAAGTCCGGAAGGGAGAGAGAGGTGGAAGGTGGCCGGGCAGGGAGCGCTGCCTTCTGGGTGAGAGGGTCCGAATCACACCCCCGGTGGGACAGAAGTCCTCAAGGGAGCATCTGTTGGAAGGCAGCATGGCCAGGAGTGCTCCTGCCCAGTTGACTGGGGTCAGGTGGAGCCCCCTATGACAGAAGTCCTCAAGGGAGTATATGGAGGAAGGCTGCACAGCCAGAAGTGCTCCTGCCAGGCAGGGGGAAGGTGTCCGATGTCGCCCGGTACCCAATGGCATCCCCAAAATGTTGCAAAGTCCCCAGAATGGCTCTGGACCTGAACGGAGGGGGACGTGGAAGTCCCGATGAGAGTGTGCCTGCCCCTTGGCAGCCGGGGGAGTTCTGCGGGGTCAGCCAGGATTAGAGGGAGGTCCCCCTGAGAGGCTCTGAGGGCATGGGGACACGGCCCAGCTCGGCAGCCTGCAGGAGATCTGGGGAAGATGCAGACCATGGTGCTCTGGACCGGAAAGGAGCATGGGCTCGGAAGTCCCGATGAGGGTGTGCCTGCTCCTCTGTGGCCATTCTGCCAGGGTGGCCTGGATTGGAGGGAGGTCTCCTGAGAGGCTCCTAGGGCACGGGGACATAGCATGGTTTGGCAGCCTGCAGGGAATATGCAGGAGATGGGGACTTTGGTGCCCAGGACTGGAAAGGAGGGGGACTTGGATGTCCCGATGAGAGCGTGCCTGCCCCTTGGTGGCCAGGGGGGAATTCTGCAAGGGTGGCCTGGATTGGAGGGAGGTCCTCCTGAGAGGCTCTGAGGGCACAGGGACATGGCACAGTTTGGCAGTCTGCAGGGGATATGCGGAAGACGGGGACTGTGGTGCCCTGGACCAGAAAGGAGGGGGGCTCAGAAGTGCTGATGAGAGTGTGCCTGCCCCTCGGCAGCTGGGGGGAGTTCTGCGAGGGTGACCTGGATCAGATGGAGGTCCCCCTGAGAGGCTCTGTGGGCATGGGGACAAGGCATGGTTTGGCAGCCTCCAAGAGTTAAGGGCCAAGGGGGTCTCCCGTCAGAGTCTAGGTCCCAGCCCCGGGTCACGTCCCACCACTTGTACTGTATTTCCCCAAAAATAAGACTGGGTCTTATATTCTTTCCCCTGCCAAAATACGCATTAGGGCTTATTATCAGAGGGATGCCTATTTACCCACACTGTCCAACAATCTACCTTTATTCATTTATTTATGTACAAAAATCGACATTTATTAATGAACACAAATCGACATGTATTCATGTACAAAAATTGACATTTATTCATGTACACAAATTGACATTTATTTCTTACTTTTCTGTTATTGGACAACAATTCTAAGTAACACGTTAACAGTTGTGTGAGAATTCTACATAAACAGCGCACCAAACATTTCAACTTCAGAATATCTGCACCTTGGCTTTCACAGTTATTCAAATACAGTCATGTCATCTTCTTCTGGAACATTGTCATAAGCGTCCAACCCCCAAATTTCGACCTGAATTTCTTGTGACTTCATTTCCTGTAGAACCATTGGCCCCAATCTGTCATGCCTAGCAACAGAGCTCTGCTTAAATGAGCACTGCTTGTCCAAGTAGCCTGCTTGGAGTGCATTTGCAACACAACTGTCAGTGATTTTATCCTATGAATTTTTCACCCAAGTCACGACCTCTTGCAGGCTAGGCTTCACAAAGTTTCAATGCTGATTTCTCTCCATTCTATTTTCAATGTAGTCATTGAGTTCCATGTGCAAATGGTCCCTGAGTGGCTTGTTTATTGCAATATCAAGAGTCTGGAGATAGGCAGTCATTCCTGCGGGAATCATTATTTGATCCATTCTTCTCTGTGCAAGAAATTTCTTCATTTCTTTAGTGCGGTGAGTGCTGGCTGAATCCCAGACTAGCAGACCTCTTTTGCTACCTTGCAAAACAAGTGGCAGCATTACACTGACCCACTTTCTTAGAGCTGCTTGTGTGCAACAGGCTTTTTCGTTTCAAGAATGTAAATGCCTGAAACATGTTCAGTCTTATTTTTCTTGCCCTTACTAATGATTAGAGGTGGGATTTTCTTTCCATCTAGATGAATTTCCAAAATACAGGTAACACGTGCACTCTCGTAACCAGTGGAGGGAATGTAGATTGACGAGGCACCCCTCTGATCAATTGTTGTTTGAGATCCTTGGCCCATAAACACTGCAGTTTCATCCATAGCAATCATGTTGGAGAGTTGGTATTTAGAAAAGTTAATGCCATCAACAAAGGACTTGAATGCAAGTGCACGTTTAATAACTTCAGTATCTTCCAGCTTGAACAGTGTTGTTGATCTTCTTAGAGACAGTTCATATCAAAGAAGGAAGCCATCCAGCCAATGTTGTGAAGCTTTGAATTCTTCTGGGGATATTTCTAACTGTGGTGCCATTGCAAGGGCAAAAGCTTGGATATCAGCTCTGTGCATAATCAAAGCCTTTGCTCTCCTGTTAGCAATCTACTCACATATGATGTCTTCCAGCTCAGGAAATAATGGTTGCCAACCTGATCCACACTTGCACTTCTTAGCATTTCCCTCGTCAGCCTGTTGACTGAGGTTATCGTACACTGCACGCCATTTTTGGACCATTTGGAGATCTAACTTCTTCACTTTGCAGAAAGCCATCAGATTCTTTCCCCAGGAGTGTGCCATGATTCCTTTCTTGTACTCGACGGAACAGCTCTTTCTTTTTGCACTCGTCTTGTATGGGGGGGGGGGGTTAATTTGAAGACTTACGAGACCAGAGTGGCAACAAAAAATGGTGCTGTTTACAAAGAGAAGGCACAACCACAACCATGCACTATCACGTGCATGTGCTTTACGCACGTTGTCTGTACTTTGACTGATCAAAATACGCCTGCCAGTATTTATGGGCCAAGAATCTCAACCATCAAGTGTGAGTGATGGTTCAGGTTACAGTAAGAATTGTGGAGGAGTCCCAGGTAAAGAATCGTACGACTTTCTGCAAAGAGAAGAAGTTGGATGTCCGAATGGTCTGAAAATGGTGAGCAGAGTATGATAACCTCAGTCGAAGGGTGTCAATAATATTACTTTATAATTAAACACGTCCGTTGTGTGTTGTTGACGAGCTTAACTGGGGCTTATTTTTGGGGTAGGGTTTATCTCATGACCACCCTGGAAAACCATGCTAAGCCTTATTCTCTGATTAGGTCTTATTTAGAAAGAAATATGCTATCTCTTTTAGATATAGATAGGAATATAGTAAAGATTAGTTTAGTTATTTTCTGTATTTATTTGAGAGTGTCCTGCAGTGTTGTTCCAAAATATTTCCTGTGATTTTGAACTGTGAATTAACTGTGTTTGTGGACTGAGTATTGTCTTGTTCTTTTAGTTATTATTAAATATATTTAAACCTATCTTTGTGGCAGATATTTGTAAGACATATCTAAGCTCTTAGAGTACTTGCATATGTATTTGGTCACACTGTACAGGCCACTCCTAAATAGCCTTGCATTTGGTCAAAAAGTACCATTTGGATAGCTGTAACATTAGACAGTAGGATTGGCCATCCTTTGTAAGGGCCTTATAGTAGCTGATAAAGAGGGGTTGGTGGCAGTAATAACTACCTTATAGTCTGGGCAGAAGGGGGCATAGCTAGTACACCTATACCAGCCTTCCCCAGGAGTGTCTGTGTGTTTGTATATAAATCAAATCTCAAAGTGTGTGTGTGTCAGCTACTTGGGCAGGGACACAAAGTATTGGTTGAACAGAGAGGGTGCTGGAGATCTTGGCTTGACCCCTCAGCTGAGATCTTAACCCTATAGCTGTGCCAGTGGGGAGTCTTATTGCGGATCTGGAGAAAGAGGGAGAAACCAGCCCCCAGACTGACTGTGATCTCTCTGTGTGCTCTTAAGGGAAACTGTACTTTACTTTATGTGTATGTGTCATCTTCCAATTGTGTATGTCCCCCACTGTTGCCAGTGGTGAGGATTGAGGCTCCTTGATTAATGGACCAGTGCAGCTCCCGAGCTCACCAGTTTTAGAAGATATTAGGAGGGACACAGCAATATTTTGAACCAAAATCAGAGACCAGAGACAATAGAGATGAGTGAATCCAAGACTAAATCATACATTCATTATCATTTCAGTGAATTAGTGCTTTCTTGAAAACTCCTCCCCAAGATGCATGCCTTGTATCAGACTATCCTGTTATTCACATATGCCCTTTTTCATATGTGGTCTATTCCTATTGTTTAGATTTTCTGGAATCATTGCAAAATTTGCCATGCCATCAACCTCATTGCTCAACCCCATACAAATTAACTATTAGCCTACCTTTATTTTGATTTCTGACACAAATTATACAATATTTTTCTTCCCTTATCTGAACTACCCATTACCTGTTTATGATATTTAGCTGATGCGTACAGTTACTTGGACAAGTAGGTGAGACCGTTTTGAGGTGGTACTTGCCAACTATATACACTGACAAAAAAGTTCACATTTTCTCCTGCCAAATCTTCTGCTTGTGTATCCCATTATTCCAGTCACTTTGTTTACTGCATTTTGGCAGCACTCACTTGTTTACCTTTAGGGTATCATATAATTTCTACACCTGGGTTCATTTTATATTGTGTCTCACCTGACAACTGTATCATAATTTCCTGAATTTCCATTCTGTAGAAAGCACTATGTCACACTTTCAAAGAAATTATAAAGGGACACTAGAGAAGTAATGCATGGCAGACTCCTGTAAATTGTTGCAAAGATTCTTCTAGTCATAACTGGGATTATTCATAGGTTCATAGGTAGGTACTAGGCTATTGGCCCTAGGGCCTATATAAGCCTGGCCAAAGGTACCCTGGCTTTCGCCACCCAAGAAAATTATCTTCCTGTGCCACTGTCGATTAGAGCCACAGAAGTGATCCCCGAGGTTAATTTCCTATCTCCCATCCAATCATCAAGATTCTTCTTGAACAGTTCTAATGAGGAGCTTTGTTTGATATAGATAGGTAGTTTGTTCCTGAGTATGGGAAGTCTCTGAGACAGGAATCTATCCCTCCAGCATGTTCTGTTTATTGTGGTGATGAGGTTTAGGTCCCGAGAGCGTGTAGCTCGTAGGGATTGGGATTTCTTTAAGTGGAGCATGTCTAAAAGCTCTGGGTTTGACATAGCTTTGTGTGTTTGGCAGAGATCGCCTCTGAGTAGGCAATATTCAACGGAGTAAAGCTGCAGTTTTTTGAGACGGTCTGCATAGGGCATCTCTTTGAGGCTGGTAATCCTCTTTGTGAGGTATTTCTGTGGCCTTTCCAGTTGTTGTAGATGTCTTGTGAGGTACATACCAAAAGGGGCATTGTACTCTATAATGGGTCTAATGAGTGACGAGTAGAGGGAAACAATGACCTCTTTTTTCCTGGATGAGAAACCTTTTGTGTTGAGGTGTGCCACATAGAAGGATTTCCTGACTACTGTGGCGATGTGATTATCAAAGGAGAGAATACTGTCCACCTGTGTCCCAAGGTCTCTTATCACACTTTCAGTGTTAAGTAGACTACCACCTATGTGGTAGTTCATGGGTACTGAGTTTTTACCAAAAGGAATGACAATGCACTTTTTGGCAATGAGCTTGAGGCCATGACTTTGACACCAGGCATCTGTCTCAGCAAGGCCCTTTTGTAGGATGTCCACATCTTTTGGAGTTTTGATTATGGCTCCTAGTTTGCAGTCATCTGCAAACTTCATTAGCCAAAGACTTTCTGTGTTGGCCTGTACTTCAGAGAAGTAGATACCAAACAGGAGAGGACCCAGGACTGAACCCTGTGGTACTCCACTTGTCAATGGTCTGAAGCTGGATTTGGTGTCTCCTACTTTCACAGCGTGGGTTCTGTCAGTGAGCCATTTGGCAACCCATCTTGTGACATACGGATTTATACCTAGTTTAGTGAGTTTATCTATAATTCCAGAGTGGGGGATGGTGTCAAAAGCCTTGGCGAGATCTAGATAGGCTGTGTGAACCACCTTACCCTCATCTACGGCTTTGGTGACTGCTTCAAAGAAGTCTATCAGGTTTAGGAGACATGATCTGCCTTTTACAAACCCGAACTGGGTGGGGTCCTGAGTTTGAAGATTACCAATGTCATTGCTTATAAGTTCCATGATGATACGCTCCATAGCCTTGCAGACCAGGCTCATTAGGCTAATTGGGTGGTAGTTTCTGGGGTCTGTGGTGACTCCCCCTTTGTGGAGTGGGATAACTGTCACTGTGCACCATTCAGTGGGCACATAGCCTGAGGTGAGGCTATGATTGAACATGGTACTTAGGTGGGGTGCCAGTTCATTCTGTAGTTCATGTAGAACACAGCCTGGGATGTCGTCAGGTCCCATGGATGCTGTGTTCTTGGCTTTGGATAGTGTGTTTTTTACCTGTGCAGCCGTGATTACAGGAACTTTGCATTCTTCTGGTATAGAGATGGGCCCTTTAGGGGATGACAGAGGGGTAAAGTTAGCACTGAACCTATCTGCCAGGATGTTGGCAATATCCATTGGTTCTGTATATTTAGTGCCATTGTGCTGTAACTCAGAGCAGATCTGAGTGTTGCCATTGAGATTCTTGACATAGCTACAGAATGCTTTGTGGTTGTCTTTAGAGTCAGTGGCAATTTTGTTTTCATAACTAGCTTTGGAGGATTTTATGAGGAATCTCAGCTTCTTACTGAAGCTGACCAGGGAGTTTCTCCAATCATGGGATTTTACTCTTTTTTGCAACAGTTTCTTTCTTCTATTGTAGAGTTTGTTTATGGCAGGGGACCACCAGATTGGCTTCCTTTTTTTGGAGGATAGCATCTTGGTTCTGTTAGGGATTGCACGATCCATGCACTCATGTAAGTGCTTATAAAGTGCATTTGTGTAGGATTCAGCAGTCATACCTCTATTGTCCGTCAGCATGGGTGTCGTGAAGTTTCCCACTTCTGTCTTAAGAAGTGTGAAGTTGGCTTTGGAGAAATTTTTTACTGTGGTTTCCCTAATGGGGGTGGGGGAGGGATGTGGATGTCTAGGGTGATTACCTTATGGTCGGATCCGACCGAGGAACTGACCTCTGGTGTGGAGCACCGGTTGCCCATGTTGGTAATAACCAGGTCTAGGATATTGCTGCTCCTGGTGGGGGTGTGGATAAGTTGATCCATGGCATTGGAATTTATGAATTCCAGAAAACATTGAGCACAAGAGTTGGTACACGAGTAATTTTCCCAGTTAATGGTAGGGTAGTTGAAATCGCCCATTATTAGGGTGTTAAGTTGTACCCTAATATTTTCCAGTGTATTAAGAAATGATGAGTGGGAATCCTGGGGCATAGTGGGGGATCTGTAGCAAGCTACAATTTGGATTGCGGTCTTGCCCAGAGTTAGTTGCACTTGGATAATCTCGTATGCATTATGCTGAGCAACTAGCCCAGAGGTGTGGATATCCTTAATGAATATGGACACGCCTCTGCCTTTAGTGTTTCAGTCCAGGTTAGGTGGCCGAAAGGTGTGGTATGAATTATAGCCTGGTAATGCAGGGGTACTCTCTGGAGCCTTGAACCAGGTCTCTGTCACTGCACAGATGTCGATGTTCTCCATTTTAAGGAGTGCCTCGAGAGAGTGCATTTTGAGGTTTAGACTTCTTGCATTGAGTAGCAATACCCTCAGATTCTTCTTGCCTGTACCTGTTAGGGTGGTGAATTTGTCATTTGAACCTTGCCTAAAAAAGGCACTATAAGGATGGCTAGAGCCTTAGCCAGTCTCCGGAATCCCAGGGGCGACAGGTGCAGGCCATCTGTGGCAAAGCATTGTGGCTTGTCGATCATGTCATCCCAGGCAGACAGATACTGGATCCCCTTATAATGACACCAGAAGCTTAGCCAATTGTTGAAGTCAATCATTTTGTCCTTGTACTGTGGTATCATTCTGGGTGATGGCAGGATGCTACTCAGGGCTAGGGTCATACCTGCCTGGGCTACAAGATTGGACAGCTCCTCCATGTCCCTTTTCATGTAGTCCAAGGAGGTACATCTCAGGTCATTCACACCAACATGGACAATGACAGAGTCATATTTGCACTTGTTGTGGAGTGTCCTGAGTGCATGTGTTATGTGGTGGATCCTGGCACCCGACAGGCAGCTGACAGTAACTTTCTCCTTGTTTAGCCTGGTGAGTGGAACATCAGTGTGCCTGACTATAGAGTCAACTATGACTAGAGTGTTGGATACGTTGTTATGCCTTATGGGCTGTGGTTGAGTGGCACACTGAGTTTGTGGGCTATGTGTTATTTGGGTTGTGTTGGGGGGTGGAGGTTGCTTGTGTTTCTGCTTTGGAGATCCCTGTTGCTTGGGCAGGTTTTTACTGAGAGCCTCCGCGAATGTAGGTGTGTGTTTTGTGTTTCTATGTGTGTGTTTTGGTGGTGTAGGTTTTGAGGGACTATGTGCTGAGTGTGGTGTGGTGCAAGTGTTTACCTTCTCCTCTTGACTTTCTAATCCAGTCTTGGGTCAAGAGAGCTTTGCTTCCAGTTTGGCTATATAAGTGCATCTCTCACAGGTTGTAGTGCTGGGTGGTAGGAGGAGAGGGTTGTCTGTGTACATGAGGCAATTACTGCATTGCCCCAAGATGCCCAGATTTATCAGGTAGACAGGAGAAAACACCAGGGGCTGACCCTTAGACATGCCTGGATAGGTGCTTATTTGTTAAGTACTAGAAACTGTTTTCCTCTAGACAGTGAGGAAAGTTGAGTGCTGTAGTAATTTGCAGCTTATTTAGTGCTTACAATAAGTTCTCAACAAGTGCTGAAACAAAAAACTGCCTAGTTCTAAGAAACAAAATTAAGCTAGAAGGCTTCCTTTCAACACAGAAAGGCTTGGGCCCTAGAAGCCTACAAGTAGTCCTGGACACAGCAAATCTATATCCAGGCTAAACTACCCACAGGAAAGGCAGGAAACAAGCTTAGAAAAAGTTTTTTTTTTTTGTTTGTTTTTTTTTAGTGGAAAGAGAGAAAGGAGTAGCATAAACTAAGCTGATTGGCCTTTTCAAATGTTCTCCCTGTACTGGGTAGAATGAGGTAATGACACTAGACTGGGAGGAGGGTCCCAGATCAAATTTACACTGGAGCGGGCAACTGCAAAGCCACAAACTGCAGAAATATTTCTCACAGCTGAAAAGCAGCAGTGAGCCTTAAAATGAAAGTTTTAAACAGCTAAAGGAGCCTCTAGAAAAAAGAGTTTAACTGCAACAAGTTATCAGAAACAAACAACCCAACAGATGCTTAATAAAAGTGGACAATTTCCAGTTAATACCTCACACACAGTGAAACTAGCTAGAAAAATACACAGTACACAAAGTGCTATAAATAACAAAGAAATAAAGAACAAAATAAACAAAAAACAGGATGTTTAATGTTATATATTATAGCCCCGAGTTTGCTGAGTGTCCTTCCTTCGATTAGCTCAGTGTAAAATGGCAGAACACTCAACAACTGAGCTTCTTAGGTAACAGAAAGTTGAAACCTGAGACAGCTTTTAAGAAAGAAATCTCAAAAGAACCAATGAGGTGCTTAGTCTAAGCTGTAGTCCAGGTGACCTCAGTCAGCCAATGACCTCAAACAATTCTCTCTCACTGAAATGCCTGATGGCTTTGGCTAAACCAAGATTTCTCCTGAATATGTGCTCAGACACACAGCCTCCACAAACACTAGGCTCAAATAGAAGCCTGAATATGGAAATGCTACAAATATCCCCACTACTTAGAAACAATTCAGCCATAGACATACCTCTCAATTCTCTTTGATTTTGCATCTTAGTTTTGCTCTGACCCTTGTAACATTTTTGATGTTTTAGAAATAACTGATGATTATACTTAGTCAATAATGCCAGACACTGAGTTTTTTATTAACTGTCCCCAAAATTCATGTCAATGCAAACCTGATGTTTTATTATTTTTAAATGAATTGCAGCACTATTTTTAAAAAGTCCTTGATCTTGGACCATTGTCCCCATATTACTTATTACTTGTGGCTTTGTCCAGAATTCTTTTTTTATAACAAGAAACATCTTTACTGAATTAACACTTATGACATAGGCAATCATACATTTATATAAACGAAAACAAACCATGTTGACATATTTTTTTTTTTAAATTCTCTTTATTGCAAATTTTCAGTCAATACATTTACATGTATGTTCACCAACAAGAAAAGAACAGAAAGAAAAAGAAAACAAAAAAAAAAGGAAACAATTATCCATATTGACATATTTTCAGTTGCAAACAGTATACATCACATATAATCCACTATGCAGTCATCATCATTCAAACATTACATGGCTCATTCAATTTCTGCCTTCTCATAAACCTCATTGCTTCTCCAAAACATTATTCTGTATGTATTGTTTTCACAATTTCCATTTTTTTTTCTATGTAATTTGCTCATACCCTTTTCTAGAGATTCCACTTCCAGTTCTTCTATGTTATTCTATTCACTACTTCTAGTATGGCTGGTTTAGACTTTGATTTCCATTTTCTAATAATTACTTTTTTGACAGACACAAGAATTAAACTCAGCAAGGCCTTGATACATTCAGGCAATTCCGATTCGATATCACAGCTCAAAAAAATAATTTCCTTAGTTACACCTACTTGCTCACCCGGTATTTCTGACAGAGTAGTCTGCATGGAATTTTTAAAGTCTGCCAACTCATTACATTTCCAAAAAATGTGTTCCCAATTACTTCTTTCTATCCCATCACGCCACCAACATTTGCAATCTACCTGAGGAAAAATTATTTGGATTCTGCTTGGGGTATAAAAATACCTATGTAAACACTTCCAAGCAAAAATCCTAAACCCTCAAGACATTGTTGCATATTTGAAAGCCATACATATATCCCCCCATTCTTTTTTTGGGAGTTCTTTATCCAGTGTCTCTTCCCAATCCTTTCTAACCTCCTCTGATTGATTCCTACAGTTGTCATGCAATATTTTTATTCCCTACTAATTATCCCCCTTTTTAACAGCTGCTCTAGGCTCTGCTAAAAACTCTACCTGTGCTGGTTTTTCACTTGGGATCTCCTATTCTTTGCTTATACTCTGATATCAATCCTTGATAGGGAAGGCAGTCACTAGCCTGCAGTCCAAATTTAGTCTTGGCCACTTCCCATTCTATTACATTTTCCTCTTTAATTATTTGCTCCCAAGACCTTGGTTCATTTGCCAGTTTTCTCAGGTAAATTTCAGCCCCCTTTTGCCTATTCTTTGTACCCCTAATTGCAGCCATCCCTATCAGCAGAATCTCCTTTCTCTATTTCCATGTTGGTTTAGTTTTTAGAATTCTTTCTATATTTTATGATTATAATATTTTGTATGGTTATTGTTATTCTTCTTAAGGTTCTACATCCAAAATCCCAGTCTCTCCTTATTTCTTGAGCTTCCCAAGTGTTTCTTCATCATCCCTTTCCACTTTGAATTATAGCATTATGCTTGTGCTATGTATAGGAGCCTTAACTATGTAGCTCTGTAATACTCCTTCAAATTAGGTAATCCCAAACTACCTTGTTCTATTGAAAGGATCAACTTTTCCTACTTGACTCTTGCCCTCTTCCCATCCCAGATAAAATCCTTCATCTCTTTATTAATTGCTATTCACTGATTGTATCTTCCTGTTTCTCCGTTTTACATTATCTTTTTAGTCTCTTTCCACAGATCATCAGCTGCCATAGCAGAATTATTTTTAACCCATACTCCGAAGTACTTCATTTTATCATGTCCCCATAAATATGGGTATTGCTGAACCAATTTGTGTGTAGATACAAAGTTTACAGCTATTGTGTTTGTTTTATCGTCAATCATTTTGTATCCCAAAATGACATGAAATTGTCTCACAATGCTGAAATGTCATTTTTTGATTTTATCAGGTATCAAAATAATATCTAAAAAAAGCCAACTTTTCTTGATTATGATACTGATTATATCCTTGAATTTCTGAGTCCCTTATTTTCTTTGCCAATGGTTTTAAATATAATGCAAATAACAAAGGGAAAAGAGGCCACCCCTGTCTGGCTACTCTGTTCAAATAAAACTTATCAGTGAGGACACACACACACACACACACACACACACACACACACACACACACACACACACACACACTTTAATTTTCACCTCCAATCCCTCATATATCCTCCTAATTAATTTTATTATTATGTCAAGAAATGAAAATGCTTCCATTGTCCTACTTATAAAATCCCAGCTTACTCTGCTGAAAGGATTCTCAGCATCAAAACACACCACCAACAGTGGCATTTTCTTACATTCTGCTTCCCTCTCGATCATCATTGTTCTATTAATGTTGTCAAATGTTTGTCTCCCCTACACAAAACCATGTGATCTCTATCAATGTTGGCATCAACTCTGCCATTCTTTTAGGCATTATAGACAGATGCTTTATAATCATGGTTTAGAATCAAAACACACCTATATGAAGCAGGATCTGATGGTACTTACCATCTTTGGGTATTATAGTCAATACAGCTTTTCTCAAGGATGTTGGTTTGTCTCCTCTTTTTAAAATACTGTTAAATAAAACCTTCCAGATCTTTATCACTTTTGTCCCTCCTAGCTTCCAAACTTCCACAGGAATATCCTCCGTTCTTGGGGAATTTCCTGTAGACTTGTTATAGATCACCATTTTTATCTCATCTCCTATCCTGTTAAAAATTGAGCCTCATCTACCTCAAACTTTGGCACATTTAATTATTCCGTAAACATTAGCATTTGTATCTTTTCTTGATTTTCACATTTATGTGCTGTATACAGATTTTCATAAAATTTCCAAAATATTTGTTATACACAGGAGCTCTGTTTATTTAACTTATTATAGGCTCCCTAAGCTTGGCAACAGCCCTTTCTCCTTCCTGTTGCCTGTGCTAAAAACATTTGTGCTCTGGAGTTATTATCAAAAACATTTGCTTAACAGCAATCTTTCTAAACTCATGCATATTTTCCAGGTAGCGCCTTATGTTCTCTTTAGCCTTCTGCAGTTGCACTTATTGTTCTGTGAGATTCCCCCTATTCTGCAATACTTAAAATGTCAATTCCTCTAAATAATTTTTGTTGCTTTTTAACCATATCTCTTTTTCTTTTCTAACCTATTTTTAAATGCCACCTTCATTTTATCCCACTTAGTAGTTATATTTCTAACTTCCCTGAATAATTTCCACTGCCTATTCCTTAAATTAATCTCTGTTTAACTGGAAGTGCCAGTGTCTCATTTTTATTTCATTACCTTGCATTTTTATTTTAGTTATTACTGGTGTGTGATCTGAAATAGTTATATGATTCATATCAAAACTTTCAATTAAATGCACATGTTCCTGTGAAATATAATTTATGTATAGCCTAACACAGTTTTTGTACCTTGGGGAATAATATAATTCTCTTTGAGCTCATGCTACTAAATTCACATCTTTCATACCAAATAGTCTCATAACTTTCTTCAAAAATCTATCATATTTTGTTATATTTTCCATTCTAAGCCCCCCTGATACATCCTCATTGTTGCAAATCAAATTCCAATTCTAACCTGGAGGTAATATTCCCTGCCAAAAGCTGATTATTTCTCCCAGAATTTTTAAGCTCCATTGCAGCTGTTTTAGATGGAATAAAAATACATGCAAGTATAATCCTCATTCCTTGGCAGTAGCCCTTTACTATTACAATTCTACTATTATTATCTTTTTTTTCTCTTCTATCATTATTGGAGCATCTCTAGCTATTAATATAAGTACTCCCCTTTTCATTTGTCTCAGATACTTCACTGAATAACCATCCTGAAGTCCTTTTTTATCAAATTCACATGCTCATTTATTTTCAAATGTGTTTCCTGTAGTATAGCTATTTGCACTTTGCATTTCTTAATATAGTTCACTACTCTTACTTTTTTGTATATACCAGTGAGACTATTAATGTTCAAAGATAGTATGGAAAGTGTTGTCATTATGATAAGAAGATATTATTCCTGCCTGTTGCATATAACAGCTTTTTTATGTCTACTTTCAGCTTTTATGTTACATGCATACAGTAATGTTTGACAAGATGGTCTTTTAAATAGTTGTTTCTTGTCCTATCCATTTGAATCTATGTCACTTCTTACAAGACTTTTTGTTTTAATGAAAACCATCAAACAAAAGAACAAATGCACCATCGGAACACCTCCTTACCATATTAACTTAATACAAACACACACCACTATGTACATCTTCAATAATGAGGTTTAACCCACCTAATAGAAACACCTGTTCCAGACCGACAGCCGTACTCACAGGCTTTAATAAACCTATAATGAAGGTTATCCATGCTAAGGCGCTTGGTACAGCCTGTGCTTCTTCTAAGTGCTGTTTTTTTTACTTATCTTTATTCCTCTCAAAGATGTAGAAAACAACTTGAATGCTTTTAGCCATTGAAAGAAAAAAGTACTCTGCGTTTCTTGCCCCCTTATCAGACTGTCTTCATAGAAACATACAAATCAGTTACACAGTTGCCTTCAGCTACAAGTTTCTCATGTTGCATTGTGAACATTTATTTGCTAAAGGAAAACTTTTCATTATTTTATTTATTTAGTTACAGTTTTATTACCAGGATAATCCACTGGGTCAAAAAGAGCCCATTTTCAATGGAGACCCAGAGAGAATAGCTTTATGTATTATACAATTATACAGTTGAAAATTAACATGCACATTGTTACACGGTATTTTTTTAACAGCATGTAATAAAAGTAAATAAACATATATAAAAAAAACTAATATAAAAAACAAGAATCATGGTGATACATGTCTTGTCTGAACATCCAAAGGCATATCATTCAATGTTCTTTTATTTACTTGCCTCCATTTAAAACCTGTTATCAGATCAAACCAAAGGCTATACTCCAGTCATTACCCTATGCAAAAGTAAGAAAAGCATATCAATTTTACTTATATCACACTCTGGGTACTTTTACAACTTGTCTCTCATCTCAACAACTTAAAAGACAACAATGGGATTCTATTATTAAATGTTCAACCTCTCTGTCCTTTTTCTCCCTATTTATTGTCCCTGCTATGAATAACCAATAACACAGAATTTTAAATATTTAAAACTGACTGTTTCTCTCCGCAAGAATGGTACCTTACTGTACTGTGGTGGTTTTACTTTCAAAAAACTTTTATCCCCCCCTGGAAAAGTCTCCAATTCATTGATGTCATCAAGGCCATTGAATAGAGATAGTTTTCTGGCTAATTCCCTCCCCAAACTGACATCACCATGACCATCCTAAAAACCCACCCATGCTGTGATGTCACAGCTCCCTGGCCCTTCCCCTGCCCATACAGAACATAAAGGCTATATCAAGGAAACAGTTTATGAGTCAAGTCTCTTGCTGTGTGCTGTCAATCACAGCAGGTAACAGCGCAAATTACCCTTAGCATTCTGACAGTTAGGGAAGTTGTGCGAAAGGGGATGGGAGATAAGTCAAAGTAGTACAATTCAAGTTTCACAAAAAAAAAAAAAACTGCAGCTTAGCCATTCTAAAAAGCAGCAGTAAAAAGTACTTTGAAGGTCTGTTCTGTGGCATTTGCACTGTTTGTGTTTTAAGTAGTCATTGAACGGCATGACATTTTACTTAAAACTGACACACTGAAAGACAGCAGTGTATGCATGTAAAATCAATGGAGTGACAGGAGATTTAGGAAGAAAGAGACCTGCATGATGTAACTTTTTACAGACAAGCACTGCATTGTGAGATACCTAGAAGCAGACTAAACAATCAGAATTACTTCAAGATACGAGACCCCTTGTGGTCAGACTCAGCAATTATGTATAAAAATATTTAAAAAATTGTAAACAGCCCCAGAGTGGTGTTAAAATGTAAGAAACACCAAACCATGATGAAATAAACATTTTTTTTGAGTCTATGGGTGTGGTTCACCTTTAAGATCATAGTCTATTATTTTAAACATACTTTTGCTTAGGATTTCTTCTCTTTTTACACTGCAGTGCCTATATTTCATAAAACTAAATATGAAGAAGGAAAGAAAGAAGGAAAAGAGAACACCTGTTTACTTTAGTATCCATATAACACATAAAAATAACAGAAAATGCTTTACTATATAACATTAAGTATATGTCATGTTTTATAAAAATACTGTTAAGAACAATAATTGCTTTAATTACAGTTACTTCTTTCCTTCCTCTATCCTTAATATTCTTCTGAATATTAAGGACATGAAGTAGGCCCTATGCTTTGAAGTCACCTACAAGTTTAAAAAAGGCAAAGTCCAATATTTCCAGGGAGCAATTTTAGAGTGCTAAAGAGAAAATAATGAAGTATTTGGATGATATGTACTAGATGAGAAAGATTGACAAGTAGTTTTGATAACTTCAGAGCACAAAAATGTTTAGCACAGCAACTTAGGCAACATAAAGTACAAAGGGTTGCTGCCAACTTAGGGAGCCTTTGATAATCCATATTTTTCATTACTTTGCTTGCACTGATTTTTATTAGTGGCCATCTTTGATACAGCATTTTAAGTAATGTTTGGAAGACAGGCTTGAAAATGTTGCTGAGTTAATTGCACCTTTAAAAATACCGACTGCAGTTCAGTGCTCAATTGTTAGAAATGTCAACACTGTGATTCGTGTTACTTGGACTGAACTGGTTTGTGTTGTATTCACAGTTTTTAATACTGTAACTAGAATTATAGTTTTTTAATGGTAATCTTCCGTCTGTAACTCACTGGGTTGTCTTAACAAAGCACTGCATGTAATGCAAAAATGCTGTAACAAAAACACCAGAAGAAACATGCAGTTTTACAGAAACTATAGTGTAGAAAAATGCAAAATCAAATACTGACAATCTGAAGAGTAACATGAACACACACACACACACACACACACACATATATATATATATATATATATATATATATATGGCACTCAGAGTTTGAGTAAAGGAAAAGATAACTAATTTGTAATAAAAAATAGTTATACCCCAAGTATGAATTGTGTTAGTAGTTCATTTGCATCTGAAAACAGCTTGACAGCCTTGCTTTTGTTCAAACTTCAGGCTGCACTATTTATCTGAGGTGTGATGCTGCCCTTCTTAATTGACTTGGCCAGACAGAACGATTTCCTGACTGTGGTCTCCTGACTGCAGATCAAATGACAGAGGGAGAGAGAAAGAGATTTGTCCAGGTACCTAAATATTATATGACCTCCTCTGAGGGAAGAGGAGTACCTTTATAAGATACGAGGCGAGAGAAACTTTTTTCCTGAACACTACTATGCTGCACTTTTTTACACTTAACTTGAGACTGATTTTAGTACACCAGGCATGTGTGTATTCCAACCCTTGTTGGAATTTAGTCTCAGTGGATGAGTGGATATCAGTACCCAATTTATAGTTATCAGTAAATATTGTCAACCATACTCTTGGGATATTGGTTTGGTTGTCAGCAAAATAAATACCAAACGGGGAGGTCATAGCATGAATCCATGTGGCACCCTACTCAATTTAATTTTTACATTCAGTGTGTGTGCTAGCAGCTTTCACAACCCAGGGTCAGTTGGAAAGCCAATTTACATTCCTGAGGACAACATAGATTTACATTGTCTACTTTTTCAAGTAATGTGTAGAAAATACTATCAAAAGTCTTGAATAGGTCAAGATAAGCAGTGTGCATAGAGTGGCCACTGTCCACAGTCTCTATAACCTTTTTAAAGAAGCTTACTAGATACAGGAGTTAGGACCTGCTCTTCACAAATTCAAACTGTTTGGAGTCTAGTTCAGTCAAGTTGCCCGTATTTGTGGAAATGACTTCTGCTATGGTACGTTCCATGACTTTGCATGTAAGGCTGGTGAAGCTGATGGGGCTATAACACCTGGGTCTATAGACAGGCCAACCTTATGTAGGGAAGTCACAGTGGCTGTTCTCTGGCAACTTCCAGTGTTCCCTTCAAGAAGCTCCATCCCTAATTTCAAAGCATGTGAGGCGATTTTTCTCAATCACACTTCATTATGTGTCTCTGGGTGTACATAATTCTTACCACATGCCTCTTCACTCCTCCCTCTCCCTGACTGACATTTCTAGTGCTGCAGATGCTAATCAAAGTCTAGTCACCCAGGGTGTGTGTGTGTGTGTGTGTGTGTGTGTGTGTGTGTGTGTGTTCGTGCGCGCGTGTGGAGGGGGGGGTTGTTTTTACACCCATACACTACAGCTGCTCACAAGAAAAATACTCAGGACTAGTTGAAAGCAGAAAGCATGGTTTCTGTTTTACAAATTAAAAGAGGAAGAAAGAAAAACATACCATTAATTAATTCACCCTCTAATATAGCATCATTATTCTTTTTAACTATTTAGTTATTACAGTATTGGGTTTGGGGATTTTTGTAAATGTCTCTGGAATCAATGTAATAAAAAAAAACCCCACTCACCTACTTCCTTGTCTTCGCTACACATCTTCCCAGAAGCAGTGTACTTCTTCCTTTCCATAAAGTGCAGTGGAAAATATCAAGATCCAGTCATCCCCCAAAACAGGCTTCTCAGACGTATGGCTTTTTGTCACTACATAGCTGTGCTATTTTAACAATGATGTATATTTCATCAAATTTATTTTTAATTCAACAGCACACTGTTGCTGGATTCCCTATACTTCGACAGTCCCAACTGCATGAAGATAGATTTGACAAGTACTACTCCTGTTAAGCTCAACATGTCATTCACTATTTTCAACAGGACATCACTACCATTGTGCTTATTTTTCCCTTCCCTCTAGGAAAATTCTCCTATTTTTGGCTTTCTTTGCATATGAAGTTTGTACTATATCTATCTATCTATATATATATATATATATATATATATATATATATATATACACACATATATATATATATATATATATATATATATATATATATATATATATATATATGGGAACAATACTAAATCTCAAACTTTTGAAATCTCAAATTTCAAAAGCTCGAGACCATGTAGCAGAAACCACACATTACTGAAAGACCAGAAGTGCAAAATTCAAAATCCTGATGTTAAGGGCTTTTGAGTTAGCGCTTCTGGTGTTGCGGTTCAGGTAAGTATGTGTGTGTAAGTGTGTTTGTGAGGGGCTTTAGTGTGTGTTGTGACTGTCGTGTGTGTGTGTGTGTGTGTGTGTGTGAGGGGCTGTAATGTGTGGGTGTGAGTTTGCCTTGTGTGTATGTTTGGGCAATCTTGGAGTTAGAATATTAAAGTAGGGGGGTGTGGGTCACAGCCCCCCACATGGGGAGTACAGGGGGCAAAGCCCCCCTGTTTATCTTTAGTGTAGGGTGGTTTGTTTGGTTATGGGGGGAGGCTGTGTATATGTTTGTGTGTGTGCTGTATATATGTAGTACGTTCGTGATTTTGAATTTTGCGCATGTGGGGTTTAAGGATTATAGTCTTGGTATTTTGGGCTTCGGGATTGTGTACTTTTGGGATTCAGTAGTGAATCCATATATATATATATATATATATATATATATATATATATATACATACAGGTATATGGGTGTATCATGAGATATAGAAAACTCAAAAGAGAGAATCACAAAACACTGAATGACTCATAAAAGTGAATCACAAAATAATGAATACTACTATCCCACTAAAAAAGCTGTATATCAGTAAACCACAGCTACAAAGCCTGGATCAAGTGTTGTCTCAGTAGTGATATTGTTAGGAAAAGTGTTTTTAGCAGCATAATGTGTAGGGGTTAGGGGTGGGGCAGTCCCACTACACAAGACAAAAGGACACACAATACAGACAACACAAAACATGCACAACACTGACTCTATCCCTAACCCACGAACATTTGCATACTCACAACAACTGCTGTAACAGTCATACATGTCTTTTTTATTCATACATTAATTTTGTACATAGTCTTGCTTATCTACACTATAGAAAACTAAATTCAGCCATATGGGATTCACTCAAAAGTGTATTTACTCATTTGTGCATTCTCTTTTTTTACACCCACAAAAATCTTTCCAGCAAATATGATTCTACCTATTGACTTACATCCGTGTGTGTGTGTGTGTATAAGTAATAGATAGTTACAAGTTTGGGAGCTAGAGGCTTGTTTCCCACTTGGAGCTGTGGTGTTTGTCCTCCCCGTGTAAAATGACTTCACCTGTTTATTTCTTGAGATAAATCTTGAGAAGTTTATCTCATTGACTGGAATCATTAGTGAGAAATTAATATATAAAGCAACAGGGACGTCGGGAGGCATACGCACTGTACTGATTTCAGTACAACTTATTTAGAAAAGGGGGTAGCTTTTTAATTAAAAAAAAAAAAAAAGCGTTGGCTCTTTAAGGATGCTTGCTGGGTGGTAGCTTTTTAACTAAAAAAAAAAAAGTGTTGGCTCTTTAAGGATGCTTGCTGGGTGGTAGCTTTTTAACTAAAAAAAAAAAAAAAGCATTGGCTCTTTAAGGATGCTTGCTGGGTGTTGTGGTGAAGGCAAACGGCAACTGACGTCATGTCCGGCTGGCTGCAAGCGGGAAATTAGCTTGAATGGAGCAATCATTACTTAACAGATAGGAGTGCAAGTGGGAAACGGATCAGGAAAGTATGGAGCAATCAGGTAAGGAGAGTATGTGGGAAATAGATCGGGCTTGAATAGAGCAATCATTAACAGATAGGAGTGTGAGAAGGAAATGGATTATCAGGTAAGGCGAGTATGTGTGAAACAGATCAGGAAATTATGGAGGTGCGTATGTGTGTGTTTGTTGCTACATTATCTTTGGCACTGTCCTGAATGTTTGTTAGAAGCTTCAACATAAACGATAAACTGCTTCACAGTTATGTGCAATAAATAACATTTTCACAATTCACTTTTTTTTCTTTTCAATAAGTTAGGCTTCTAGTATTTGTAGCTATGTTTAAATCAAAGGCTTCATGTTGTCAGCCCTTTTCTGTTATCGCATGTAGCCAAAATCTTCAAGAAACTATTTGAATAAAATGTTTCTAAAAGGTCAAATAATAAATTCAGTTGATCAGCCCTGTAGTTCAAAGGGACAAAGCCAAAATTGCATCCCAGATTATATGTGTTTGACTAGCAGCATGGGCAATACAAGGACTAGTCAGTTGAGGATGGGAGCAAGTGGCTGAAGCCAGCTCAAATATCCAGGGGAGGAGAGAGGCTACCTTGAATCACTGAAATAGCTTGGTCAGGAGGTTGTATATGTATGGAAATACACATACATCTGACAAATGCAGTGACTGCACAGCATATAAAGCTACAGCTGGATGGAGGAGGGGTAGGCCACACTCCTCAGCAGCAGTATGACGCTGCACCAGAATCCTTGATCTCCTCAGTGGCCATAGAGATATTGGTCAGGCTGAGCCTAGGAAAGGCTAAGGTTGGTCAGGTAGAAATACTGAATGAGAACAGGAGAGGTGGTAGTGGACTCATATAATTAAGCCTTAAATATGGTAAAAGTTCACTAAACTTAACACTAGTTGTAGTATGCTGCCTACAGGAATAATCATTATTTGCAGACTTGTCTCAGACTTTCAAAGTCCTTAAAGGTCAACGCTAATCTCTATTTCATTTACCTTTCTAAGATTTTTATTCTATGTAAGAATTTTTTTTTATTAGCAAGTGTGTAAATGCTCCCACATAATACAACAGGTGTTTAGGCTCAAACCCTGTACATTTGTTTCAGGGTAAGAAGAGCCTAAAATCCCTAATCACCTACCATTTCTGAACTTTGTTCAGATTTTTATTTCTAACAGTTGTGAGCTATGGTGAGAACTGAAGTTGTATTCCCCAGTTGTTGTGAGAAGTGAGAACTGAAGTTGTATTCCCCAGTTGTGGTGAGAAGTGAGAACTGAAGTTGTATTCCTTCATTATTGTTTTTGTTGTTTGTTCAGGTTTTTTGTGCTAAGGTGTGAAGTGAGAACTGAATTTGTATTCCCTCATTATTGCCTTTGTTTGTCCAGGTTTTATGTGCTAAGAGGTTGAGAGCTATCTAATAGCCATTAAGTTTCAGTCTTCTTATTTTTCAAACTGCTGATTTAGCATAGTGGTATGTTGCACTGTCTGTAGTGCATATGGTTCTGGGTTCAAGACATGCATGGTGGTAACACAGCATTTTATTCTAGCAACTTTCCAAAATTATACAAGCAATGTTCAAAATGTGTCCCTGCTTTTTGGGCTTTTGTCTCCCCCCCCAATAAATGTTGGCTTTTTCCAGATTTCTTGTGCTGCAAAGTTCAGAGATACAGCTGAGTGTCAAGCACATTTTACAAGGAGCTAAGAGCTGCAGGGGAACTAAAGTTTAGTGCTGCTTATGCTGAGTCTGCTTATATTGTTAATAGCACAACAGGTAGTGTACTTGCTTTTGATGCAGAAGGCTGTGGGTTCTTCTCTCACAGTAGGTAGTTGCATTGCTGATACTGTACTGTGTTGTGAAGGGGGGTGGGTGCTGTAGTCCTTTTTGGCGAAGATATCTGGTAGTAACTATGAACTTGTTATCAGTTTGCCATTCATTCCCTGTTGCAATATTACTAGCGTATCACTTTTTTTAATGCAACATAGGCAATTTATTCCTCAAGGGCAACAGACACTTTATTTGTAGATGAAACAATGAAATATAAAGTTGTTTGCTAGCAGCAACCTCTTTATTAGTTACAGATTTCCTTAATGTGGAATTGTGCAGATGGCTTTTACTAGTTCAGAGATTGTGCATATTTACTGATACTGGTGGACTGTAGAAGTTTGAGTAGACGTTTATGATGGAAATGTTCTGAATTGGGCTGTTTTGTCATTATTGGTGCATGCATTTTGTTTCATTGTTTACTGGAAAAATGTTCAAAACAATAAATTTAAAATGCTAACAACTATACTGCATTGCACAAGGAATATAATTTAATACAATCAGGAAGGTGTATCAAAGAGCACGTGTATGTTCCATGTGCAAGGGGCCTATGATTTGAAAACAGCACAAAGTTAATCTTTATCTGCCACTGGCAAAATGTATTTTCTTTGAATGTGAGTTTCAATGCTGTTTCGATGAATGTGAGCTTCAAGGGCAGAGAAATTTTAATGCTAAGTCTAGTTTCATTGTGAGACTGCATTGCTTTGTTTAGCAGATATTTATTGGTGTTCATGCTGTAAAATGCAAAATAAAACTTTTCTTGCAAATTATTTAGGAATTAAGTGACTAAATAATGACAGACATTAAGTTTCAGATGTCATAACCTTCAGAAAAATGCATGCTAAAGCAAGACCTGTTATTCTGTCAACTGTCTTAAGTTTATACAAGATCAACTTTTAGTACTGTTTGTATGTTCCCCCAATATATTTGGCCTTGTCCAGATTTCCTGCATTAAGAGGTTGAGAGGTACGTGCAAATAAATCGCTTTATAGAATTAGAAATATCCAAACCTCTCAACTGTCCCCAATTTTGGCTCAAAATGTTGCTCCCCCCATAATAATCCCTCCGCAAAATAGCAATTTTGGAAGAAAACGTGGAGGCTTTACAATTATAAATAACTAATGATCAGAGTTATACATTACTTTTATTTCAGAAATGCATGTAGATTCTCTAATTTTGTCAGCTGCTCAAGTTAACAGTGCTCATATTAAAATGGTGCCCCTTCTTTGACAGGTTCCCAGCTGTATTCTCTGGCAATTTTATATTTTTGCATCACATTTTTGGTCCATTTTTCATAAAATTGCGTTTTTCTGGCAATTTAGTGGCAAATCATTAAAGAATGCAGTTAGAAAATAATGGCAGACATTTGAGTTTCAGATTTCATACCTTTCAGAAAATTCGTACTAATGCAAGACCTACTACTATTCTATTACCTTTCTAAATTTATAAGGGCAATATTTAAAAAAAATGTCTATTTTTGGGCCTTTGTCTCAGTTTTATTTATGGGTTTGTTGCTCTAAGAGGTTGAGAGGTGTGTGTGTGCGTGTGTGGTAGGTAGCATACCTCTCAACCGTCCAAATTTTGCAGAATGTCCAGATTTTTGCCCCATATTTTTTGACTGTTCCTCATAAATTTTGTGATTTTCTAGAAAATCATTGAAGGCTGAAGTTGCTAAATAATGACACATTTAAGTTTCAGACTTCATGTCCTTTAGAAAAATTCATACTAGCACAAATCTTGTTATTCTAGCAACTTTCTCATACTAGCACAAATCCTGTTATTCTAGCAACTTTCTAAGTTCACGTGAGCACTATTTAATATCTGTCCCTGTTTATTTTAGGCTTTGTCCATATTTTTTGCACTAAGAGGTAGGTGGGGTGTGTGTGTGTGAATGAAACACCCTAGTTAGGGGTAGCAGGTGGTTAGTAATTTACTCAAGCTCAAAACCTGTACCTTAGTTACAGAAAACAAAAACATGAATCCTCTACCCCAACTACCATGCTGCATTTTTCAAATGACTTTCGGGTTCATTTTCAATTCAAGGAACCGAGTTTGAGTGAATCTATATTATATTACTGAAGAGGCATTACAGCGAATGCCTCTTTAGCGATATTAAAAGAGCGAACCGTGAATTACGAGAATGGCCGTAGCTTGGATGGGGAGGGGGGGGTAGCAGTTTGAGAGCTGTGAGTACAAATTTGAAAATCCTAGCTACACCCATGTAAAGCAATGCTGATCTTCACAGGTAATTTTTCTTTGTGTAATGGCTCCACTGCAATACAGCTACATTGCTAACAATGTGTGTTTTATTATTAGGCTGCAAATGAGTTATTGGTTCAGAGTTAAAGAATTTCATCCTAGTCACTATACAGTGCAAGAAAGGCCTTGATCTTCATTCCAGAACTTGGCCAGTAATAGTTAAATTGGTTGTTATGATGTTAAGTGGGTTCATAGGTTGGTACTAGGCTATTGGCCCTAGGGCCTATACAAGCCTAGCCATAACAATTCCCTGGCTATTTCTTCCCACAATATTTACTTCCCTGGACCCCTGTCTAGCAGGGCAACTGATGTGATCCCCGGGGTGAATGTCCTATAAAATTATGTAGGAGGTACAAAATGGGTGACTTGACCAGCAGCATTTATTATATTGGAACTACCAATAGAAAAGTGCTTACCAATTTCTCACTCAGAAACATTCTTTTCTTTTAAATTCCCCAAGAGAAAAGTGGGAGATGCCTCAAAAGCAGACAAGTTGTTTTTATAAGACAATCCCAGTGCCTGAAATTCTAACAAAGCTCTGCTTTGTAGGGGGGGGGGGGAGTCAAAATGTATCAAAACCACTAATGATAAAATCACAGTTCAGCCATGGAGATAGGAGAAGCTTCCAAGTTAAAATCTCTGGCAAAAAGTGTTTAATAAACAGATTAAAATCATAAAATCACAAAATAGCTGTTAGAGGACAAGCACTTTCGGCAAACTGCCTTCTTCAGATCCATAAACACCCTTTAGAAACAGGAGAATAAGTAGATCCTTTCATCCAATTAAGTTATTACATCATTTCCTGAGGCTTCTTCCCTAAAGTAAGTGTTTTAAAGGGGCAATGCCATTAAATCCAAGCTGCTTATCTGCTCGCAGGTCTGCTATCCACCTCAGTTCTACTACTACTTTGCTTTGTAATATCAGAACCGGTCACTGCCATCTTTTCACTGAATTGCCTGCCCAAGATTCTTTTTTTATAATTTTCAAACTTTTATTAACCTTTCATGAACTTTACAACTAGTGTAATCCTCATGCATGGTACACTTTGAATGATACTGGTGATTGGGCCATATTTTTTAATACCCTCAGTCTTGAAAGCTTCATATTATCATATTACTTATAGCTCCAGTCACAATCCAGTATTCACACTCCAATTCAAGTCACAGTGCAGTCATTTAAACATCAGTAAACATACTTATTCTCTATATCCACACGCAGGGAACCACAAGGAGTAACTTTATTTATACAAATTCTATCAATCACAGGCTCGAAGCTGGCAAGACTTAATCTCTTTTTCTCTTTAATTAAATCAACCACTGCCTCACTGCACCCCCCTCACCCCAGTCACAGTTTCATCACTCCATCTATCTCAACCCTCATCTATGCAAAACTAATACTTCTTGTAACAATCCAAGTAGCCTTAAGCATTCTCATGTTCATAATTACTTCACTTCTCAATCTTGTATCCAACAATGTTTTCATAGTTGCAGTACTACTGACATATCGTACTATATTTCATTATCAACTACCACCCCCCTTTCTAATATTTCCATAGTTAAGCTGCCACTTCTTTTCATTATTTTAATTGCTAGAAATTGCAGGTAATACTACAGTATCTTTTGCAGTGTTATATTTCTCATTGCTATATTCATGCCTGTGTCTATTTCTAATGAATGTTTAACTCTGTATAATTATAACTTTATAACTGTATAACTATACATGTTATTTACATGAGCTGTTCCTAAAGGTTTATGTAAACTAGTGTCATTTTTTTCTCTCATGTATGTACACTTACCTATATTTTGTATTCTTTCTGATATCATGTAACTGTATTTTATGCATATGTCAAGACTGTTATTAAATGTGGAACTTTTCTCCCTGGGGCTCCACTGCAAAAGGATGCTATCCCGGTCTGACTTTCCCAGTAATGAAAGAAAGATAAATAAATATATTCACTATCCTATCATTATACGTTGGCATTTGATCTCTTCCCCATCACCCACCTTAAAAATTATACACAATGTATATAACTATCCCCCAGAGCTGATCCATCTTCCACAGGAATCTGAGTTACCGCATCTTGTCCTTCATTATAAATGGCATAAATTCCCTTCTTTCTTTATCTTATTCCTACTTTTTATTTCTTCAGTGACTATTATATCTCTTATAGTTCCTGCCATGCTTGCCATTTCTTTTGCATATGGCTACTTATTTTTTCCCCTGTGCCATAATTCCAGCTTTCTAATTCCATTTAGTCCTTCCACTATTCCTTTCGAGTCTGGCCTACTGCCCATCTTACATTTTTGTGTTATGGCTTTCTTTCATACTATCATTAAGATCACTATCAATGCCCTTAGATGTTTTTGTAGTTTAATCTCTGGATCCCAATTTAGAAGAAAAATATCCTTTGTGAGCTTCACCTTTCCTTGCATTAATACTTCTAAAGCTTGTTTCAAACCCTTTTGCAGATTCTACAGTTCTTTACAATCTGAAAAGATGTGCTCCCATGTACCCACCTTGCCCCCTTCGCATATCCAACATAAGTTTTAGGCCGTTGATTACATCCCATATAAGCTCTGTGGAGTACAAAAATACTTGTATAAGCATTTCCAGGCAAAGATCCAGAATCTCCTTGCCTTTGTACCATACCTACCTACTTACCAAACATATCTCCTGCTGTAATTCCTGCCAAGACTCCTATTCCATACCTTTGCCAGGATATGTTTTTGGGTTGCTAAAGGTAATATTATTCCTTTGTATGCCTACATAATCAGCTTCTTACTCCTTTTTTGCTTTGTTTCTGGCCTCACAAACCAGTGTAGCCCACCCTAGTATCCTCTGTGTTAATGCCCCTTTCTCCCTTAACCAGCCTGCCTCCCTGGCCAATTCCATGTTGTGCAAAGACAATCTTTGAGGTAAGCCCATACCATTACTGTGTTTGACTCCACTGTAAAATCCCTTTTCTGGTTGGAGTATTTAATCCCAATATCTAGGACCTCTATTAAGTGCTCACCATCTCTGCCCTGCATCATCTCCCCCTCTATTCTGCCTGGTTGTAATCCCATCCCTTGCTGGCATCAGATATTCCACCACCCTCCCATCTAAAATAAAAAATAAAAATCTCTTTGCCAGACTTTGAAACATGGCTGACATATAGCTATCACTTTTTCTTTTCTTCTCGTCTTCCCTTAAAAGCTGCCAAAACCTATCTCCATTACCTCCATGTAGCTACATTTCCTTTCCCTTTACCGTTTCCTTCCATCTGGCTTCATATTGGCCATCCTGTGGCAAATATAATAATCTTACTTGTGTGCTTCAAAAATATTTTCTTATCAAATGTAATAATTTTATTTGTGTAGCTCAAAAACATTTTGTCATACCTGATATGCCCACCCCTCCCATCCCCTCCTACATTATTATTTTCTCCCAGCTTTCCCCCACACAAGGGATCTGATTTGCCTTACCTAATCTCTAATCTTTCCAATTTACCGCCTTCTAGTTTCTTTGGCTGTGCCTGTCCCGCATAAAGTAATGGGGGTACCAAAAGCATTCTGATTGCTTGTATTTTACTGTATGTATCCATTTCCACAAGTTCCCATTTTTTAAGACACAACATTATTTTATTTCCTGTATCCTTCCATGTGTCTCTGCTGCTAGCCCTAGTTCTTTTTCTGGCAATACACTGAAGTACTTAATTTTCAGATGGCCACATAAAATGAACTCATTTTGGACAAGCTCAAATGTGGGATCATAGTTCATAGCCACTGCATTTTGTTTTTGTTGTATTCACTTTATATTCTGCTATCTCAACATACTTCTGTAAAAGGGAAAATAAACCTGAGCTATCTCCGTCAGGACTTGAAAGGTAAATTAAAACATCTTCAAAAACAGGGATATTTTTCCTTCCATACTGCTCATATCCTGTTAGTGGGGACTCCCTAATTTGTATGGCCAGGGGTTCTAAATATGTGGCAAAAAAAAAAGATCTGACAGCAGGCCCCTCTGTCTTGCTCCCCTAGTAAACTGAAACTGCCAGACACACTACCTGCTGTTTTTGCACTGGCTTGTGCTAAGGAATAAATATTTTGAATTAGCAGAATGTGAGCCACTGGAAATCCAAAGGCTCTTGACACTTTAAACAAATATCCCCACTTTACTCTATCAAAGACCTTCTCTGCATCCGTCCCCACCAGCAATTCTGGATACCCACCTAATCTCCACATGCTTTTAGATCATGAAAGTTCTAATGCTATCAAAAGTCTACCTCCCTAGACAAAGCCACATTGATCAAAGTATATTATCCTTCCCAATATCCTAGTTAGCCTGCTTGCTAAGATAGCCATACATACTTTATAGTCATGAATTAGGACTGAAATTGCTTCAAACACTCCGGGATCTGAGGGATCCTTTCCTTCCCTTGATATAGCCACTATTACTGCTTTAAACCATGGTTCTGGAATGGGTCCACTACTCAAATTATTGTAAAACGCATAACCACAGCTATACTAACTGCACCCCTTTACATATTTCTATTGGTATTCCATTCAACCCAGGTGACTTGCCCCTAGCTAGGTGTTGCATTGCTTCTCTTATTTCCCCTGATGTAATAGGTTCATAAGTTATTTCCCCCTCTTTATATACATTGGGGGATCGTTGGACTACCCAGTAACTCATTAGTATTCTTCTCACATCCCCTAGTTTCTCCCTTCCTCTGTGCAGGGCTCACCCAAATTATCCCTCATTACCTTAAATTTTTGTCAGGACTGACTATGACATTCCTGTACTAGGTCTCTTATTTAAATTAAGTATATTCCCACCTTTTGTACTCTTAGACAATGTGCTAAATACTTTTTTTTGCTTTGGGGTCTTTTCAAAGTACCTTTGCTTCAGACACATTTGCATATTCTATTGTGTTGCTTAAGTAACCATCTGAATCTCTGAGCCCTTGACCATTGTTCTGATTCTTCCTCTGTCATCCTTCTTTGTTTATGCTGAAATACCTTAATCGTTCGTAAGACCTGTCTGTATCTCATAATGCTGTTGCCCCATTCAGTCCTCTCCCTTTCCGTCTTCCTTACTTTACACGCTATATTCAAGTTAAAAGAATTCCACCAGCTATTGAGTCCTACTCTAGTTTCCTGTACTCTTTCCACCTGTTGTGTCAGTATCTTCTTACCTCACACTTCAAACCCCATATTACCTCATGAGAATAGTCGGGAATCTCAAGTGCCTCCTCCTTTTCATTGTCATTGAGAAACTACTGTTGATACTGTAGGTGCATGATCTGATATTGGTTATGCTTCTAACTGTGTCACTAGACCTAGATGTTGTATAAAAATTGCAAAATCTGTCCAGTCTTGCCCAGTTGTTGTGCTTATGTGAATAAAATGTATATTTCCTTTGGCCCCCTAGTCTAGCAGTCATATCCATTAAATCAAACGCCTTACAAAACATCACCACTAATCTTGCATCCCTCATAACAAACTGCCCTCTCTGTCACCCCCCCCCCCCCCATGGAATGTTCTTTACGGCATATCATATTACAACCCCCCTCCTTATCTTTATGCTGTTGTGGAATACTTAGACCTCACTCAATATTTCTTTCAGGTCCAGTACTCTTGTCCTTGGGGGAGGATTATTAAAATTAGCCATAGTATTTTTTCCCTTGCCACCTCACCCTTACTAGTATATATCTTCCTTTTAGTTATACTCTATTGTAATGTTTCTCCCTCTTGTGATATATAGAGGAACCCCTCTTTTTCTTTCACCTTCCAGTTGTGCACTAAAATCTTCACATTAGCTGTTTCAGTAGGTCCTTGTACTCCAAGTTGTTTAGTGTGTCTCCTGTAACATGACTATCTGCACTTCACTCTTTCCAATATACTGAAAATGTTTTTGCTGTTTCTTTGGGCTTATCAGCCCATTCACATTCCAAGAGAGTTACTGTTAATCTAGCATCTTCAGATTCAGATATTATTGGATGTTAACATTGTCAATCTCAGTTATCATCCTCCATTTTTAATTCCAAGGTAGTCCTTCCCCTTGATGCTCTGCAACTTCTAGCCTTCCTATAGCCATTTGTACTTTCCTACTGCACTCTGATAAGCTGTACCTGATGCTATAAACATCTTTTAATTTTTACCATCATTAAGTAACCCTCCCTGCTCCCCCATCCAACAAATAACCTCTGAGCTATACACAAAATGTATTAAATGCTCTTCCTTTTTCGAGAGTTGAAAATCTCTCAACAGTGGGATACTGCCTACTACTATTCATTTTCTCTGAGAGACCTGCATCCAAACCATAGCCTGCTGCCATGTGCTATTGATTTCATCCTTCCTTTCTCTGATGTCCTCTTGCTCCTATCTTGGCCAATTGTTCCTGCCTTACTCAGTACTGCAGCCTTTCCATTCCATCAGATAGTCCACATTCTCTGTAGTGTCCTATGTCTCCTTATGATGCCATGTACTTCTGTTAGTTTTATTCCAGAGTGAAGCAACCTTGAGGGCTCTCCTCATATGTCTTACACTTTCTTTCCGACAAGCCCTTTGTTGTGTAACATGCTGGCTTAGAATGTACACATATCTAATTTCTTAACTTCTCACTCCCCATCTTTGTCAATTTTCTCTGCTGTTCACTTTCACTTCAATTCTTCTTCCTCCTTTTGCACATTTCACCAGTGTTTATCAGACTTCTACTAGATCAGTTTTGTCAAGGAAGCATTGCTGCTTGGTTTTCAGATCCCTTTAAAGAGTTCCATATGTGTCATCTCTAGCTAAATAGTTTTAATATAAATTTGATGGTACCTTGGAGTAGTTGCATATTGTACTTGTGGTACAGTTACTAGAGGCCCATGGCTGAAATAAATACCCTTAGATACCATTACAGCTCTCAGTCTCTTACCTCCATAATCTGTGAGAAATAATCATGGACGTAGCTCTCAACCTTTCTCTTCCAAAATGTGGAACACTACTTCTCATAATGTGGACCAAATGGGTACAGCATGGAACACTTACTAACAGTTTACTGACAACTTCAACTATGAAGCTTACAGGACTGTCATAATGTGTTCTTCTGATGAATTAATATGATTACACATATCACTTAAAAAATCTTAACATTGAATAGGTGACAACCCTTTCTGTATGGAACTGTGAGGAACATGGACTTTGTACGACTCAAAATGAGGACCATCGCAACGAGGTACACTTGAGAATTATGATCGGGGTCAGTTAGGGATTCTTTTTAAAATATTACTAGTAGAAACTTGAAAAGTTTGACAGAGTAGGAGAATGTGAATTAATGTGTTTTCTGAAGTTAAAGTTGCCTATAACTCTACTTACTGTCATTAGTTAGGAAAAGCAATCAACTCTTTTCTTCCCAAATCACCAGTTCTAGGAGGGATTAGGAAGAAGTGACAAAATTTTGAGGCAAACTCAAGGATGTCCGTGAAGACCAGGCATATTTGAGAGGTATGCATTACTGAATTCTTACTGACTTTCTATCATCTGTATGTTCTTTTGTAAAGTGACTGGACAGTTTATTTAGCATAATATGGAATTAATATCTGATGCATAACTGAAAAAGCCTCCATATTTTGAGGGGGTGGGGTGAAGTGGGCCCTGTTAGAGATCAGTTCAGGGAGCAATAATCTGATAATGGAATGGTGACTTTCTTGAATGGCTTTACTTGTTCAAAGATTTCCTGTGTTACTAATATCCTGTATAATGAGTATAGCCAGACATTTACAGTTGCTAGGTGTGCAGTCAAAGATAATTTTGAGGAGTCTAGCCCGGCTTCCCATTTGCTCCTGAGCAGTGTCTGATTAAGTGACTTACTCAGAGTCCCATGGTAGACAAATGGAGGCTGAGGGGAATACAACTGTGGACTACAGGAATCAGCTTGCTAGCAGCTCACAACCTTAATCTTTTTTTTTCCAGTTTGCTTAGTATATATTGCTGGAACATACATTTATAGCTTCTGAACAGTGCTAGACTACAGGGAATTCATTTTTTCAGTGTCTCTGGGGAGACGGTAATGGTCAACGTACATATTAACTGCACTAGGAGACAAAGAGGATGCAGTTATTTGTGGACATAATTTGTCTAGCATCTTTTTTGTTGTAAAGTTAGAGCACCAGTGACCTTTTCCCATAATAAGTTTTTTAAATTACTTTAAGTTAGTTATTTTGTATTATTTAGTGCTAAGGGATATGTATTTATGTTTATTATTTTAACATTTTGGTGGAGTTCTGTGATTTCTTCATGCATGCTGATTATTTCAGAAGTTCTTTGAGTGGATACAATGTTTATTTGTGATAATGCCTTTGATTTTATACACACTACTTTTCTGAGGACATGATTGAGATTATAAGGGTAAAATGGTTTGGTCAACAATTCATTGGGCCAGATTCAATAAAGCCTACACTAAGTGTACACGATATGTATTCAATAAAATTCTTATAACATTTTTTTATGCTTTCTAGTCACTCAGAAAGATTAGACTAAGTGTACATGTAGTCTACACTTTGTGGTAACCTTTATGAATCCCTGTCAGTTTTTAAAGCTGCAAGAATATCAGTAGGAAAATAAAAATTTGGAGAAAGAAGGTACGAGTTATGTCTGTGTTGTCTGTTCACTCAGAACAGTCTACACTTAGAGTAGGCATCATTGAATCCCGAATATTTTTCATGATGCTTAGTGCGGAAATGTAAATAATCAATATTTGTTTTAATTCTCTCAATAAGCTGCATCATTTTACCTGACTTTCTCTTTAATGATGTTGCTGCTATTTCCAATAGTATATTTTTTCTTTTTTTTTTAATTCTTTATTTTTACACCCCTGAAAGGTGCCCTTGGTGTCTTCCTCAATTTCCAGGTCCACAAAGTCAATTGTGCCCCCCCTCCCCCAACTTGTTTCAGTATCTTAAGTGATGGAGGAAATAGAGGCATCCCATTGCAGTATCACCCTGCTGCCATCAATATTTTTATTATCCTTGCCATGCCCTTTATCCAAAGCCCACATCTGTGTGCAGTGATGTCATTTCTTAATGTGTTAATCAGGTGGGCACACTGGATAGATCTCCATTTTCAGGGGTTACCTGGGAGAATTATCTTTTTAAGTGATTTACTGAGAGTCATACTGCAGGCAAATTTAGATGGAAGGAATCAAAACCTGTATTGTTTACTACAAGCAGCAGTTCATTATCAGAGCCTTGGTCCTCTGCATTAACTGTGAGACTGTGCCATTCACAGAATGCTGCAGACATCAGCTAGTGCAACCCTAAGAATTTGGTGGGTGCTGTATTCCCAATATCCACTGAAGATTTGAATCATCAATTATCGGTGAATAATGCTATCATTAACCTTTTGTGCAGACATTGAAGTATGAGGAGGACTGCCTAGGATCATTTACTTCCGATCTACATATTACCCGATTTTAGTCTACCTTTATTTTGACTTCTGATAAAAACTATGTATTATTTTCCTCCTGTATAAGAACTACACATTACCTGTTTATGACATGAAGCTGATTCTTCAGAAGTGCACTTATTAATTGGATGGGGCGCGATGGGGTTAGAGGTGGTGCTTGCCAACCTTTATGTACAACAGACACTAGAGGGACTGTATCTAGTCAAACCAATGCATACATATGGCACTTTGCAGACAGTGTATGTTTTACAAGGTTCATATTTTAACTATGCTGTTGGTGGTCAGTTATTTACATGTGGATGGAGTTTTCCATGCTTTTTGGTGTACTTTTCAGATATTTTTTAATTAAATATGTTATAATGAACTAGTTTAGATCAGCTTGTTTTCTGACAGGTGATAATTATTTATTTATATATCTATATATTCTGTTTATCTATATATTATGGTCAAGATCATAGACTTAAATAGAATACCCTATATTATGTGCACTGTTTCTTTAACTTTTGGTAATTAAACACTTTTGTTGAATTATCACTTGTGACATACCCAAATTTACATTTATAAAAAAGTAATCAAACTGTATTAAGTTCCCATTTACAAACATTATACTTCACACATATTGCTATATATCATATAACCTAAGCAACATTACATAAACTATTCAATTCCTGCCTGTTTTTTAAAGAAGAAACATCTTTATTAAACCATCACTTACGACATAGGCAATCATATATTTATATAATGAAAACAAACCACACTGACACAATCCTAGTTACAAGCATTTTACATCACAGACCATACCAACACACTCCCAGTTTCAACATTATACATCACTTATAATCTCCTTAATCATTTTCAGTCAAACATTAGATAAGTCCTACCTTCTTTTAAACCTCATTCATCCCCTGTATATATTGTTCCCACAATTCCCATTTTTCCTGTGTAGTTTGTTCTTACCATTTTCTAAAGATATCAGCGCTAGTTGTTTTATCTCCGTTACTATATTTACTACTTCTAGTATAGTTGGTTTAGATTCTGATTTCTGTTTTCTAGTAATTGCTTTTTTGGCAGCCAACATAATTAGACACAGCAAGGCCTACCATGTCTAGGCAATTCTGATTCTGTATCATAGCTCAGGAAAATCACCTCCATCGTCACACCAATCTGCACACCCAGAATCTCTGACAGTGCATCCTGCAGGGAATCCATAAAGTCTCCCAACTCACCGCACTCCCAGAAAATATGTTTCCAATTACCTCTTTCTCCTCTATCACACTTCCAACATTTGCTCTCTACTTCTAATCTGGTTGATAAAAATATGCCTGACTTGTGTATAAGACTAATGGTAGTAAAAGCATTTTAACCGCTTGTATCTCACTATCCATATAATAAAGCTTCCACTTTCTCAGTTTTTGTATTATCTTTTTTTAGTCTCTTCCCCCATATTCTTAGCTGCCACACCAGAATAATTTTTAATCTATAATCCTAAATATTACATTTCATCATGTCTCCATAAATATAGATATTGCTAAACCAATTCATATGTGGGTAAATAAATTACTGTCATTGCCTTTGTTTTAACTTCATTAATTTTGTATCCCAAAAAGATTTGAAACTATATCAGAATGTTCCACAACACTATAATGTCTCTTTCTGGTTTTGTCAGGTATAAAATAATATCATCTGCAAACAGAGCCAGCTTTTCTTGAATACCATACCAATTATATCCTTAAATTTCTGAGTCCCTTATTTTTTTTGCCAATCGTTTTAAATATAATGCAAATAACAAAGGGGAAAGAGGATACTCTTGCCTGTTTCCTCTGCTCAAGCAGCAATTAGCAGAGAGGAGCGCACTTACTTTAATTTTCATCTCCGATCCCTTTTATATCCTCCTAGTCAACCTTATAATTTTTTTCAGGAAATGCAAATGTTTCCATTGTCCTGCTCATAATGTCACAGATTATTCTGACAAATACTTTATCTGCATCAAGACCAACCAACAACAACATTTTCCAACTATGTCCAGAGAGCAGAAGCTGGGCAAACCTTAAAGGAAGCTGAAAGAGCCTTCCAAAGAAGGGACCCTAGAAAACCTCAGCATCAACTGGTTACCCCCCCTCCCCCACCGCCATAAGGGGCACATTCACCAGAAGCATCCTGAGGAAACTGCTGTGACTTGTGAAAAAAAAAAAAAAAAAAAGAGAGAGATGTTTCCCTCCTTCCTGTTAGCCAGACAATTTGGCAACACATCCCAAATTAAGATAATCGATGAAAATGAATTAATTGCTTTTATATATAGAAGCAATCTAATTTCGTAAAGCATTTATTAGAATATACTTTTAAATTATTTTAATGAATACCATGCTACCATGGCGACTTTAGGTAAAACAGAGCCCTAGGCTAGGCATTAAAAAAACTCTAAGTAATATAATGTCAAAAACGTATAAAATCCACAGTAGTTAGCCATGGCACTGAACTTCTGGAACCACAGTTCAATAAAAACAAATCACGAGCACAAACCAAAGCAGTGGTTCACCACTTCATTAAATCACAGTTCAATAGAGAGAATGCTGTAAAAGACTCCACTGACGCGGACTTCTGCAAACAGTCCAAATTTAATAAAAGTTAGCGCTTTCATCTTACAGGCTTCATCAGACATCAAGTAGCAACTCTAACTCATCAACTTAAATAATGCTTGAACCAGCATAGGTTAAAACACTTGTGACATCACATATAAGCAAATATACCAACGGCCATATTAAAAGCCCATCCACATGAAAGTGCAATATATAAAAAACATATATATATATATATATATATATATATATATATATATATATATATATATATATATATACATACAATTAAAAAAAAGTCTTTTTACTGTGATACCCAATGACATAGGAGTTGTTAAGATCCACTCCTATTTGACTAGGCATTCTGATATGGACAGCAAGCATGTTGATTTATTGGCCCTATTTTTAGAAGTTGTTTTATGCAATAATGTTTTTATGTTCAATGGTGAGACATACATACAGAATGATGGCGTAGCTATGGGCACATCTTGTGCCAATAGCTACGCCAACATAGTGATGGCCGACTGGGAGGAGGAAATGTTATTTCCTATGGACTCATTTAAACAATCAGTTGGTTTTTACAGACGTTTTGTAGACGACCTCTTCTTGATTTGGAAGAGTGATGAGTCCACATTGTTAGAATTTGTCTCATCCGTTAATTTGTTAACTACTTTTTTGGATTTCACAGTTAGTTATTCTAGATATAGTACTTCTTTTCTGGATGTCCAGATTGAAAGACTTAGTAGTGGGTTGCTTAACACTGCAATACACAGGAAAGTTTGTTATAGGAATACTTTGTTACACCGTAAAAGTATGCACCCCCCATTTTGTATCTGACAATGTTGTCAAGGGCCAGTGCATGAGAGCCTCGAGATTAAATCCGAGTGATGAGGGTTATCAAAAGGAATTGGTTAACATCAGGGACAGGCTTGCACACCGTCAATACAGTAAGAAGGAGATTGATCGAGCTATGACCGAGGTTGGTACATTGAGAGCTATGAGGGCAAGTCCTTATTTTTCTGGTAAGGACTTGACTGTAGATATTGTATCACAAAGTCAGCAGAATCAGACTTTAAGGATGCCCATGTTTTTTACATCTGATACAGCCGAGATTAAGAACATTATAGAAAAGCGGTGGGATACTCTCCTTTTGGATGAACGAATAGCAGAGATAGTTGGCCCCAAACCTAGTTTCCCATTTAAGAATAAAAAGAATTTGAAGCAGATATTGTGTCACCGTCCATTTAATAGAACCAACATAAACCTGAAAGATGCTCATGTTAACACAGAACCCTGTGATCATTTTGGACAGTGTATTTTTATTGACACTAGTTGTGTCTTTATACACCCCACAATGGGGGAGGTATACACTTTTCACACCAACACTAATTGTCAGAGTGAAAACTTAGTATATCTTGCCAAGTGTGTGTCTTGTAAGGCATTTTATGTCGGCAAGACTAATAGGAGACTGCGTGAACGTATAAGGGAGCATGTTTACCACATACGCATTGGATCTGAATCCAGTGCTTTAGCTAAACATCATAGGTCTAGTGGTCCCATGCATACCTTTGTTTTTTTTAGTCTTGCAACTTATTAGGACTAATCCACGGGGAGGTGACATTGGTAATTATACAGAGGAATGTGAATTAAGGTGGATTATCAGGTTTAGAGCTGATATTTCCCCTGGACTTAACGATAAGGTACCACTTAAACCCATTTTAAGGGGTAGGGGACTATCCATTAATAGGAGAGGGATCAACACTGTAAGGAATGTTCAGTTATGAGCTTTGTGAGGTTAGTTTTAGCAAGCATTTCATGATATATTGATTTTTAGATATATTCTGTTATTATGTTTTTATAGTATAATTGTATGTTTATATATATATATATATATATATGTTTTTTATATATTGCACTTTCATGTGGATGGGCTTTTAATATGGCCGTTGGTATATTTGCTTATATGTGATGTCACAAGTGTTTTAACCTATGGGCATGGTTCAAGCATTATTTAAGTTGATGAGTTAGAGTTGTTACTTGATGTCTGATGAAGCCTGTAAGGTGAAAGCGCTAACTTTTATTAAACTTGGACTGTTTGCAGAAGTCCGGGTCAGTGGAGTCTTTTACAGCATTCTCTCTATTGAACTGTGATTTAATGAAGTGGTGAACCACTGCTTTGGTTTGTGCTCGTGATTTGTTTTTATTGAACTGTGGTTCCAGAAGTTCAGTGCCGTGGCTAACTACTGTGGATTTTATACGTTTTTTACATTATATTACTTGATCGCTACCACAGGAGTTTTTGCCTTTTGGTGGTGCTTTTTGGCAGAAAAAAAGCACTGTTACCACTGCACCATACCCAGAGCTCCAATCTCTCCCCTTCACAACCCCCCCTACACATATCTTCCAACAAATTACTATTTTCATGTTTTTTTTTTCATGCTTTGCATTACTATTCACCTTCTTCTATCATGATTTCAACACACACTAAGTGACTAAGACAGCAGTATAATGACTGGAGAAAATAACTGGATTAAGTCACGAGTCCAGTGGCCACTAAAAACAAACAAACATTTTAACTCAAGAAAGAAATATAGGATTATTTTTTCTTCATATGAAGGAATAAGCTGTGTCAAAAGCTGCAAAAAGTGTAGTTAATAAACAAACTCATATATACATAAACATATGTTTATCTGGGAATTATGCTGACTTCCTATCCCCTACCCAGGAAAAAAGAGTCACCTTCTATGTACCAATATGGGTTAGATTGAGATGAAAATAAATAAATAACAAATAGCCATAGTCATACAATTCAAGTTGTTGCTGACACAGATATACATAGTATGTCTCCTCACTTATACCATCAAAAGACAGCCAATTTCTTTGCACCTCTATGATGGTAGGTCACGATGAAATTGAAAGAACAAATGCCATAGTAATATGTTTCAACTTCTTGCTCTCAGATATAAAAAGACAGTATGCTTCCTTACCCCTACTTTCAAAAGACAGCTACTGATATACACATCTGATGTTTCATTGGGAGGAAAGCAAAAATAAATAAATAAAATAATGATCAACCTGCTGCTCATAGACAGCACATTGTCCCTTAACAAGCTCTGCCAATCATCTATACACACATCTGAGGTCTGATTGTGAGAAAAATTGCATAATGACCATGCTGTTCCCAGTCTCCACACATTCTAAAGCAATGTTCTGTGCAGATCACCAAGTAGGCTGATTTTAGACTATATATCGTAGCATATTTGGCAAGATGTCAATTATGTCCTGTTTTGTATGTGGGGGAGACCTCCAGGAGGTTGAAAGGTCGAATTTATGAACATCTTTTAGACATACATATGGGTAAAGTCATTATTGCACTTTATAAAAACACCACTGATTTTGATACGCATTATTTTAAGTTTTTAGTTATTGAACATGTTAGGCAGGATCCCTAGGGATGGCTTACCAATGAATATTTGGATTCAAGGGAATTAAAATAGCAACTAATCTTCAATACCACAAACCACCCTGGGTCTATTACCTCTGTTTTAAAAATGAAACACTATAATGCATTGCAGGTTAAGTAAAGCTTTAATTGCTTTAGTAGTTTTATTGGTTGTTGGTATCCATGTGATTTTTGGAATTGTATTTAATTGGTTTTTATAAAATGTTCTTTAGTTCTGATAAAGTTCTGAAAGTAGTAGGAATGAAAGCACTAAAATGATGGAATAAACTTTGCTTTTAATTGCTGGCTAAAAGTTCTTTGTCTACAAGCCTACCACAGGTTTTTGTTTTGTTTTATGTCCGTAGAGACAATTTGAAAGTGCAGATCCATGGTTCCAGAAGTTTAATGATGAGAGCTGCAGGGAAGTAGTACCAATGGGGTTGGAGCTGATTTACTGGAGTCTTGTCTGTCTATAACAAACAATAAGTCACAAAGAGTAATGTGCCTCTTTGTGCAACCAAATGGCTCTCTGCTCATCTACTGGCTATTTCAAACACTAAGAATTTAGGAAGAAGATTACAAAGGAAACGTTAAGGTATTATGTACCTGCATATATACAGTGCATGGTTAAATGCCACTGCACAACAAGCACTATCCCGCAAACATGTCGAACCTATTCATTCTAATTTAGAAAAACACATGCACAGATTATTTTAGCATTTGCAACTTCAGAAATTACCTTGTTCCTCTACTCCAACTAGAGTGTAAAACCAAACCTTTCTCATCTGTAGATCACAAAAAAAGCCCAAAATGAGCTCAGATTTAGCAAGTTAATATTGTAACAATACAGAATAAATGTCATAAGTACTTATAAGAGATGTTTTCGGGCTGATAGTTTCAAATATTTATATTTGTTAACCAGAGTAGAACACTGATCCCATGGAGCTTTCTCAGACTCAGCCCAATAGCACTGTCTGGTTATGTGACTTGCTCAGAATCACACAGTTATGCAAATGGAGGCTGAGGGAATCAAACCCTGAATTGCAGAAAGTGGCTCATTAAACTCTCATTGCCTTTATCCTCTGCACCAACTACCAGACTTAAATCTGTGGTTGGTATGCTTTCTCTGTTCCCAGTGGCCAGCTGTAATCAAACCCTGCACTCTCTGCAAAAGATTCAAAGTGTGTACTCTCAGCACTCACACATACAGCATTAGACCTCTGCACCACCAAGAAACACCAATGAGGTAATAAGATCTTCTAGTCTTAGAACTGGAATTTACCTCTGCCACACTACTTAACCAACCTGCAGTGGACTAGCAAAAATAAATTCTTTGAGTCCCAGTGATCATCTTTGTAGAAGATGATGGCTACCAGAAGACTTTGTGAATCATATGCATTCCTTATAGATGCTGGATATTTTTTGACAGATTGGCAGACAAAGATGAATTAATGACTTCAGCTCCTGCATTGTGTGTACATACTGAGGACGAAAGAAGTACGAATCATTTTTGTAGTTTAGTTTTCATCCAGTAGTTAATGCTTAAGGAATGTTGAATGTAATGCTTTGTAATACTGGTTTTATGTAATGGTTTATTTTATAAGTTTCTTATTTTAAGTGTGGTGTGGAAGAACAATAATTCACATGTGGATAGGATTTTCCACTTTTTGGCTTATTTTGATTTAATTTTAATTTTTTTCAATCAAGTATATTATAATGTGTTGTTTTGTTTTCTGCCATGTGAGAATTAACTGAGCACTTGTGTGTGTGTGTGTGTGTGTGTGTGTAAAATTGTTATGCAAGTGTTTGTGTGTGTATCTATCTGTAGTTTCCTGTTTTGTTTGAGGACAACAGACATGAATGTGAATGCTCATCTGTAACTTCTTGTTAAAATTCTTGTCATATATTCTGCTCACAGCAGCACAGGAACAATAATAGGCAGGTTACACAATTCTGGCATAATCTAAAATTAATATTATATACCAGTCCCTGTTAGTCTTCTCAGGTAGAGGTGTCACTTCAGGTTACAAGTTTTCTCAAACCCTTTCTTTACCTAACAGCAAGCTGGAGTCGAGGCAATCAGCCTAAGCAGTGGTAGATGAAGATGTTAGCTGTTTTTTTTTAATTTTATGAAATCTGCGTGCAAAACTCCATCAATATGATATGATAGCATTTACTCACTAGTGATTATATAATTTAGAGTCATGGGTACATACTAGGCTAATGACCACCAGGGCCTTTATAAGCCTAACCATACAATCCAACCAATTGTGTCCCTGTGCATTATGGGTGTTTATGGGGGGTATGTCAGTTTGGGCATTACTGTCTGCCTCTATCAGAGGCATGAGGGCCAGACCCACCAAGACCTCATAGCGTCTTAAGAATTTATTAATGGCCTGAATCCCAAAGTCATTGGGTATAACTCTGAACAGACTCTTAACATCTAAAGTAACCATTGTTAGATTCATTGTTCCAGGCAGTTTATGTTTGCTCATATAAAGTGTTTCCAGGAAATGGGATGTATCTTTCAACATGGTAGATGCTTTCAAAAGTACCTTCTTCAGTTGATTTTCCACATATATGGAGGCAGGTTCCTGCAAAGCCTGTTCCTTTATTAAGAAAGATAATATTTTTAAACATCTCACTACTAGTAGGATTTATAAATTGAAGATATGCTGACTGCAATACTAAAAATGTTGTCTATGTGGCTACCTGCAACTGTTGTAGGGGATTCTATGTGGGGAAGACGAACAGATGTTTAAGGAGAGGATTCTTCGGCACTTAAGTGATGTTGAGAATGGGAACGAATCTAATACTTTATTTCAACACATTAAGAAGAATGATGGACGTACTTTTTCATTTTTAATCTTGGAAGTAATACATGATACTGTTAGGGGAGGAGATGTATCCAATAGAACAGAAATAGTGGAAACAAAATGGATAACTAATTTGCAGGCAGACAAACCACCAGGATTGAATGGACTGGTTCCTCTCAAACCTATACTAAAGGGGCAGAGGATCCCCAAATGACATTAGACTGACTGATTGTATTATTTGAGTGAATGAACTTGAATATACAGAATCTGAAGAAGGTCTCAGGACCAAAAGTGCTTATCCTTGTTTTAACATTTTATGTTTTTTATGGTCATTTATGTTATTATTAAACTTATTCAACTGTTATTGTTAAACCTTTGTTTGTGGTGCATCAGCTCTTTATAGTATTGGGTTTGCTTTCAACATTGGGTGACTTAAAATGATTTTCATACTACCTTGGCAACATGTTGGTCAAAGGCCATATTACTGTATACATTTGTCCCCAGATCCCTGACAATTTTTAATGTCAATCAATGGAGTAATTAGCCTGGGGGTTCATTTTCCAAGAAAGCACTATAGTGCATTTCTTGGCACTGAGTTTTAATCCGCGATTGTGGCACCAGTCTTTAGTTGGTGTTAGACCATCCTGTGAGATGTTTGTGTCATGGAGGGAATCTACTCCCATTTGCAGTCATCTGTGAACTCTGCCGGTGACCAGTGTCTTAGTGGAGGTGTAATCACCAATCCTGACTTCCTGGGTTCTTCCTGTAGAGCAGCTGGCAATCCAGCAAGTTATGCATAGCTTTATGCCCAGTTTTTTAGTTTGTCAGCTGTACCCAACTGGGGTATTCTTAGCTATGTAGGTGTATGCACTGTTTTCCCTTTATCCATTGCCTTGGCGACCTTCTCAAAGAAGTCCACCAGGTTTAGTAGGCATGACCTTCCCCTGACAAAGCCAAACTGGGTTGGGTCTAGTGTCTGAAGGTTGCTTATGTCTTTGTTGATCATTTCCATGATAATTCATCCCATAGGTCTGCATATTAGACTAGTCAGAGTAATAGGTCTTTAGTTTCCAGGGTCAGTTGATGTCTACCCTTGTGAAGTGGGATGACGATCACTGCAGTCCTCCATTCTTGTGGTGCAAAGCCTGTTTTGAGGCTATAGTTGGAATCTATCATGAAAGGGGATTATACTTTTTTTACCTTGTATTTTGTTGTCATGCTATCTCACATCTATTTGTCAGCTGCTGTTGACTTTTTTCATTACTGTGCACATTTGCTTTAATTTCAGTAAGACAATCACATACCTTTCAGCTGTCTAGAATTTCACAGAATGTCCAGATTTTTGCCTCACAGTTTTGGTCTGTTCATAATATAATTTGTAGTTTTCAGGCATATTGTTGAGGAATGAAGTTACTAAATAATGACATATATTTAAGTTTCAGGCTTCATATTCTTTAGAAAATACATGTTAATGCAAATCCTGTTATTCTAGCAGCTTTTTAAGTATATAGAGAAAAATATTTCAACATCTGTCCCTGATTTTGGGCCTTTGTCCCTCCATTATTTTTGGCTTTGTCTAGAATTCTTGTGCTAAAAGTTTGAGAGGTATGGTCAACAGTCACATGGTGGCATCCTCATGATTAACATCCACCTATAATAGCATGGTAACCCAATAACACATGGCCTCTTAACAAATGTCATTTGGGAGACTGAATTTTGATTCAACCACAAAGCCAGACAGTGTTCTTTTACAGAATGGTGATAATGCAGTACAAGCTATCATTATATTGTAGAGCAGGCATGCAATATCTGCAGTGTTTCATCAATAACGACAGTGGCATCGTGCCTAATTGTGAAAGAACAGTATATACAAAATTGCTATGTTTATCTTGTATGGAATTGTCATATGGAAGAAGCCATGAGAGCAGTATGTGAGTACAGTAATAGTAAACAGAGTAATATAGCACATCTGACATATTGTTCTGTAATCACTACCCTCTGGATAAGTACAAGTGGCAGCAGTAGTTTGGATGTTACCATGCAGGACGTCAGGGAAATGAACATTCATTAGGCAAAGCAAACTGTTAGAATGATGCCAAAGCCTACACAGTGTCATTTTAGTTGTTTGTAGATAATAACAGTGGAAAAAGACACAGAAGCATACAGCTGTAAGGCAGGAAGAAAAAGAGAAAAGTGCTGAAGAATATATGAAATGCAGTAACTCATCATGTTGCAGCATATATGCAAGAAAAAGCATGTGACTAGTGTTCAGAAATCGGCACAAAATAAAATATGATGCCAAAGGAATTGATAAGTAATTGTACTAACAGTTCAACTTTGCATTACTCCTGCTTTTACAGAACATATCTCAACTTTTTTTGCTCAAGAATTCTGGACAAAGTCAAAAATAATTGTATGTGGGGAGTGGAACAAACCACCAAAATCAAGGATTATTTTTAAATATTAGTCAAATTCACTTACAATGTTAATAGAATGACGTTTTGCATCAAACATGCATTTTTTGAAATGTAAGAGGTACGAAACTCTGACAGTATTTAGTAATTGTAATTCTGAGTGATTTACTAGAAAATTTAATTTTTTAATGAGGGAACGTCATACAATTAGGGGTATTCTGCAAAATGAGGCTGATGGGAGGCATACGCAGCCAGGTGATGAAAAAACTCTGTGCACTTGGCTAGTAGTATTCAGAAATTAGCATATTAAATTAGAATATGAAAGGAACAGAAGACCAGGTCTCTGAATGCTTTGTACCTTCCATATATGCTTTCTACAGAGTTATTAGCAGGTCAAAATGTCATTACAAATTACTACTATTCAGGAAGCAAACTACAATAAAACATGAAATGATAGAGGGTTTCTATTATTGTTTGAAATTTGCCTCACTCCCATGCTTTCTACAGAGCTAGCAGCAATCATGGCATAAAATCAATGCAGACGGGCAGCATTTAGAAATTTGCAAAAAGTAAAATATGAAACTAAAGGAACAGGAAACTGTTTACTAATGTTTTAAACTTACATTAACCATATGCTTTCTGGACTATTAGTTGCAATCAGGTCATACATTTCCTGAAAAGGCTACTTTTCTCAAAGCGTAAAATGCACAGGCTACACTAATTAATGACTCACAGGGAGAGATGTCACAAGTACATCTGCAGTTTGACCTGGAATCTGGCTAACATCTTTGAAACTTACTATAAGCATACCTCCCCCACAACCACAGCTGAGACATGCACAGAAAGGCACACTGAAAATGTGAACAACCAGAATCAAAACAAAAAAACACATGAAGGTACTGCCCAAGAATGCAAAGAATGGTGAGACAACAGAATGACCTCACTGCGAAATACAAACAACATATACTGCACATAAACTCAGATGAGAAGATGAGGGAAAGATCTGAGATGTGTCAATAAAAAGACTGACCACAACTCAAGTGCTCTTTAAGAAAATACATAGTTTTTAGTTTTACAAGAAATAAGCTGTATACAACTTCTGACGGCTAAAGCGGATAAACCTGCTAAGGAAATAAATGTTGGCACGAATGTGTGAATCACTCGTACAAACTGTGAAGAGTAAAAAAAGAGCTTGTGATATGTTATACTAGCATGGAATGTCACTGCAAACTGGAGCGGGAGGTTTGAGACTGTTCAGTGTGTACTGTGTAGCATACAAAAATCCAAGAGAAGAAATGATTTCTTATTCAGTTCCAGGTAAACTAGGAACAGACTGTGTTAAAGTTTTATAACTTTGTCAACTTTGCATGTGTAAATTACTACCTGAAGTTTCCCGAGGTCATGAAATCAAGGGACACAAGTAATAGTGTGAATAAAGCAATTAAAGCTTGTGTTTTCAAGAAATAGTATTTCTGATGTGGTGACATTACAGAACGGTTCACAATAGTATGCAAAAGCAAGTAAGGAATTCGAGAGATTTTTCAGAGCAATGAGAATTTCAGCATGGGACCTCTAGTCCAAAAAATCCTAATCAAATGGTTAAGACAACAGTTCAAACTACAGCCAGCTTTGCTGGAACATAGGAATATACTATTGAAAAGGGTTAAGCTTCGTCAGCTCAGCTACTGCTGGGTCATAGATAATAAAGCAGAATACCAGCCTGTTTTCTTACTTCAGCCTGAAAAACAAGATTTATGTGCTCACCATAATGATAACTCCATGTTGTCCTCTTTTTGGTCACTTCAACCTTTTGGTTATCAGAACCGAGCAGATCCCACCTTGACACCTTCAGAAGCTGTGGATCCAAGACTCTGACTCTTCTCCTACTAACAATCCCTCTCTTTCTCCAAAATACCTCAGATAGAGTTTGCCTACTTAAAATTTCTTATTATCTCATAAAGATAACACACAAACTTCTAAACAAGAACATAACCTGTTGAAAACAACCAACTGAGTTTGTGTAATGACAATGTTTCTGGTTAGGTCCATTCAATCAAAGAGAAGCACCAGGTGAGAAATTTGGAAGGAGAAAGGAGAGAGGGATGTTGAACCAGATGAATTATGGTGAGTACATAACTTTAGTATCTGATGTTCATCCGATTCAACCTTGGGGACAGATTCCATAATGCCACAAACCCTGGGAGGTATCAAGGAATGATATTTCTGAGAATGGTAGAGCCAAAAGATGTACGGGATCTTGACTGTATATCTAGCTTGTAATGAGATATGAATGTGTGAAGCACAGACCAAATTTTTCTTTTTTTTCTTCCCCTTCCCCCTACTCTTCCTTCATTATTGCCATCCTGGCTCTCATGTCCCATCTAAGCCAGGTCTGCCAGCTCCTATATGTCGCCCAGCCTAATTCTGATAATCTGCTGAGACCAGCAACAGATTGCAGGTTTCAGGACTCAGGACACCTGGGCTTTCGTCCAGAGGGTGATTTATTAGTTTATAGGACATTACTAGGCTAATGGCTTAAATGCCCTTACAAGCCTAGTCAATATGACCTAATTTTACCCAATATATGGTCCCTATGGGGCAAGAGGATGGCATGCATTTGTGCCTATGCCTTGAGTATCTTACAGATTGCCCCTGCCCATGAGGAACATGGGCACTACACCAAGTGTGAATTTGTGATTCCTCATCCATTGAGCCAAATTGCGTTTGAAGAGGACCAGGGAAGGGCTCTGCTTAATGTGAATAGGAAGCCTGTTCCAAAGAAGGGTCAATCTCTGAGACACATATCGGTCTTGCCAGCATATATTGTTTGAGTCGCTAAGTTTAGATCCCTAGATAGGGTGACTCTTGTGCTGTTTGACTTGCAGCTGGATTTGTGAGTGCCTTGTAGGTCGGCACAGGTCACCCTTTAATAGTTGGTAGGAGACAGAGTAAAGGGATATGGCTTTTAGTCTATCCACATAGGAAATGTTGTTTTCACCCTGTATTTTCTTTGTGAGAAACCTCTGAGGTCACTCCAGCTGCTGTAAGTGCCTAGTCAAGTACATGCCAAATGGCATACTGTATTCGATTATTGGTCTAATGAAGGATGAGTACAGTGGGACTATAATTTCCTTGGATCTGGATGCCATACCTTTACTTATAAGTTGTGCCACTTAGAAGGACTTCCTCACTACTGTGGACATTCAGGCTACTGTAAATTTGTGTATCTAGATCTCTCACCTCTGAGTCTAGTCTTAGGGGTGTGCTAGTGATGGTGTAATTTACAGGGGTATTTCACTTCCTAAAGGGTATGATAATGCATTTTTTCACATTTAGTTTTAGGCTGTTGTTCTGGCACCAATCATTTGCTTGATCTAGACCTTCGTGAAGGATATCTACATCACTGGGGGATTCAATGACTGCCTCACCTTGCAATGACTGGCAAACTTTGTCATCCAGTGGCCTTCCACATTTGCCTTGACTTCAAAGAAGTATATTCTGAACAGTAGTGGTCTCAGCGCGGAGTCCTTTGGTACACCACTAGTAATTGTCTTCTTGCTGAATCTGGATTCACTCTTTTTAACCACATGTCCTGTCCTTGAGCCAACTAGCTATTCATTTAGTGACATGTGGATTTCTGCTCAGTTTTGTGAGTTTATTTATAATACTTGAGTGGGGAATTGTATCAAATGCGTTGACCAGATCGAGTTAGGTGGTGTGTACTGTTTTACCCTCATCTATGGCCTTAGTGACTTTCTCAAAGAAATATACCAAATTCACTAGGCATGACCTGCCTTTGACAAAGCTGAAGTGGGTTGGGTCCAGTGTTTGGAGGTTTCCTATGTCATTAGGTCCATGATTCTTTCCATGGCCTTACATACCAAGACAATTAAAACCTTTGGGTCTGTAATTTCCCAGGTCAGTAGATGGTCCTGTTTTGTGCAGAGGGATGATTGTTGCTGTCCTGCACTCTATTGAGACAAAGCCACTCCAGAAGCTATAGTTAAACAGAGATCCTAATTGGCCTAAGTCCTGATTTAAGCTGTTTAAGAGGCAACCTGGTATGTTGTCAGGCCCCACTGAAGCCATGTTTTTAGCCTTAGAGAGTGCAGTGGCAACCTGTTTTTTGGTGATAATTGATGATGGAGTGGTGGAGGGTATTTCCTGGGGGAGAACTGGGAGTGATGGGGAGGTGAAATTTGAGCTGAACAGAGAGCCTGGTTAGACATAAAAGATATTTGGGTATAGAGGATTATATCCAAAGGCTATATAATACCCTTTTTCCCTTCTGACTCCAATCTCAAGAAAAATGCTCAATGTTACACCCAGTCAGGGGGAAGAAGCAGCAATTCAAATACAAAAGCTGCTTGGAAAAGAGTACTCCAGGAGGTCCTGCCAGACCAGATAGAATCTGGGACTTACTCAAGGTTATTTTTAGTACTAAAGAAAACAGGGGACTGGAGACCAATTTTGGATCTCAGCAACTCGAGCAAGTTAGTTTGACAAATCCAGTTTTGGATGGTCATGATTCAGTCCATTCTCCCTTTTTTGTACAAGGACGACTGGATGTATTCGATAGACCTTCAGGCTGCATACTATCACATAAAGATGATCAGACAATCCAGAAGTACTTACACTTCAGCCTGGGAGCCAGTAACTACCAGTTCAAGGTTCTGCCCTTTGGTCTCACCACAGCCCTCTCCAGGGTGTTCACCAAATGCATAGCAGTAGTAGCAACTCACTTGAAACTGCAGGGATTCCAGGTGTTTCCATATCCAGGCAACTGGTTCAACCACCCCGACCAGGCATCAATTGATAAGGGCAAGAAATCAGGTTTTCCAGACTTGTTCTCATCTGTGAATAACCATAAACTATGACAAGTTGCAACTAGAATCAACTCAAAATTTAGAATTCATAGGAGCAATTCTCAACACAAAGTCAATGATAGCTTCACTGCCTCCCTCAAGAGTACAAACTATAAGATCATAAGTCAGAAAAATAATCTGCATTACCAAGATTTCAGCCCACTTGGTCCTACAAGCTGTAGGATCAATATCAGTGGCAATAACCCTAGCACCTTTAGCCAGATTTTATATGAGGATTCACCAATGGATGTTAGTAACTCAGTGGTCGATACTTTACCATTCCAAGTCAACTCAAATACGAATCACTCAGACATGCAAGAAAGATCTCAGGTGGTGGATTCAATCAGATCAGGTTCTATAAGACTGTTCATTCATTCCCCCTCAGCCCAAGGCCATAGTGACCATGGATACTTCCCAGTTGGGGTGGGGGCATTTTCTGGGGAAAACAGTCCAAGGCACTTGGACCCCCAAAGAGGCCAATTTGCATATCAATGTCCTAGAGATGACAGCACTGCTTTTAGAGTTGCAGGCCTTCCAGGATGCTCTCCCTTTGGGGATAATTGCAATTCAAATGGAGAATATGTCAGCAGTTTGGTACATTAACAAACAAGGAGGGACCAGATCATACCCCTTGTGTCAAGAAGCACTCAGAGTATGGGAATGGGTGAGCTCATCCAACCACTTTCTCATAGCAATGCACATTCTGGGGAAGTCCGGTGTGATAGTAGACAAACTGAGCAGGTCCATTCTTCTACCTCATGCGTGGTCTCTCAACAAGAATGTCATTGAAATGATTTTTCATCAATGGGGGCAGCCTTTTTGCAATTTGTTTGCTTCTCCTCTAAACAACAAATGCAGCAGCAGCTACTTTGCCCTAATCCTCCGACAGGGGAAAGCACTGAGAGATGTTCTATTTCATGATTGCCCCCCCCAGTCTACTTTATGCCTACCCACCAATCCCATTAATTCCAAAATTCCTGCAGAAAGCTGTCAGGATGAAGAGCAAAGTCATCCTCATTGCACCTTACTGGCCTTGACAAATTTGTTTTCCCTTCTTTTGGCCTCAGTTAAGTAACATTGGATTCTGGATCCAACTCCAGACTTGTCTCACCCAACAGACATGATCCATCCCATCATCTCAAACCTCAGACTGACGGCCTGATTTCTTCAATTCCATTGATATCCAGACAACCGATGCACTCTTCCCCTCTCTGGCATATACTTTTATCTTTTCATAATCCTTCAACATGAAAACTGTATTCAAGTAAATGAAAAAGATTTGTTTACTGGTCACAACAGAATCATGCTGAATCTTTCTCAGCTCTGATACATAACACACTTAAGTTTTTAACCTTACTTTTTAAAGAAGGGTCTAGTTCTTCAAATTAAAGTTCAGTTAGCAGTGCTATCAAATTTTCCCATTGGATTTGAAGGTTCTTCAGTAGCCTTTCAAATTGTGCAGAACTTTTCTTGCGAGGCACTCTCCTTTTGAGATCTCCATTTAAGGATCCTACTCCCCCATGGGATCTCAAATCTGGTATTGCAGGCACTAATGTATTCCCCCTTTGAACCAGCAGCTAAATGTGACCTTAAGTATCTTACTTGGAAAACTGTTTTTCTAGTAGCCATTACCAATGCTAGAAGAATTTCAGAGATTCATACCTTGTCTTCAAAACTTCTATACTTGATCTTTTGCATGGGTAGAGTAACTCTATGAAAAAAATACCTCCTCCCTTCCTTCCCATGGTAGTGTCAGACTTTGACCCTCAATTTAAAATGACTGGTTTGGAGCTCAAGTTTTAAGGGACCCCAAACAGATGCCTAATGCTAAGAAACACTAGATAAAATGTATTTAAGTGCAGAACAGCAACCCTAACAGCAGTTTGAAAATTAAAATTTTAAAGTGCAAAAAAAGGCACTGCAAACTTCCATAGTATAATGAAAATAAGCAAAGTTTCTAGACATTTGCATCTCTACAGGGCACTGTCACAGCGAGTAGCTATGTGAAAATGTGACAAATTTATACCAGCACTGGAAATACAGAAAACTGACTACCGAGCCCTTTGGCCAATAAAACTACACTTGGAGCCCTTTTGTGTGTTTCCCAATTCAGATAGAACAGGCAAACAGCTACTACCACTAGATGAATAATCCCAGTCCACCAAATATAAAAGTACAGTAAAAGAGTGTCAAGAGTAAAAATCGACCACAAACAAACTTAAAATTAAGGAAAAGCAATAAGTAATTCAAGATAAAACCTGTGTATTTTAAACACCTTATAAAAATGTGATTATGCAATAAAAGTACTTCGCTTTGTAGAAATGAGCCAAGAGCCACTCAATTGTGCAGAATTTATAAAGGCACTAAACACAAGTTAAGCTGATTAAAAAGCCCTCTGGCCAATAAAACAACTCCATGCAGGAATCTCTAGTGTGTTTCCTTAATCTAAGCAGACCAGGATACCACCCACTGCCACAAGATGGAAAATCCTCCAACACAGAAAATAACCTACTCTTATTTCCCCCTCACCTTATGGCAGTGTGGTATGGCCCTTGAGGGGCATGCAGTGTTAGGATCCGTGACAATCATCCCACCTCCATAGGAGCTTAGCAAAGCCCCACTGCCCCTGCTGAGCACTCCATTACTGGCAATATCCCTAGCCTCCATAAGGGATTGTTGTCTAGAGATGCCGATGTACCACCCTCTCCCCCGGTTGGGTATGCCTATTTCTCTCTGTCACTCCATCAGTTGCCTGAGATGCTAATCAAGCCTGGGTCATAGGGCTTTATTCCTCTATGCAACCAGAGCAGCTACAATGATGGATCAAGATGCGGCAGCACAGTTTTCATCTACAGGAACCCTATGCATAAAACCAGTAATAGACCTTGTCAAATGAGATTTTGGTTAAAGAAGGTCTTAAGGATTTGTAGACAAAGGGTATGAAATCTGACAACCACCTTGTCAGTGTGACTTTAAACACACTCTGGCCTATCTTGGCTCTAGAAAGAGCTACAAACAGCTGATCAGATTTCCTGAAATCTTTAGTCTTGTGGAGAAAAAAAAAACTCTTTAGTCTTGTAGAGATAAAACCTAAGTTGTTTGTGAAAATCTAATAGATGCAAAGTATATTCTCCTTTGTTAGAAACTTTTGGGAAGAACACTGGTAATTCAATGGTTTGATTAACATTAATTTCGGATGCCGCTTTTGGAAGGAATATGAGATTTGTTCTCAAAGGAACCTTATCCTTATGGAAAATCAGATAATGAAGTTTTACAAGAAAGTGCTTGTAACATGGAAATCTTTTTAGCTGAAGTGATGGCCTCCATGAAAATGGTCTTCCAAGAAAGATACTTTAAGTCTGCTGAAACTGCTGGTTCAAAAGGAGGTTTTGTTAATGCCTGAAGCATGATCCCATAGAGGGATAGAATTCTTTATTGGAGGTTTTATTAAAAAAGTTCTCTTCAGAAAGGCCTTTGAAATCTTTAGAGAAGCTATAGCCATCTGACTGTGTCCTATATGGAAAGTGGAAACAGCTGTTAATTGCACTTTGATTGCTGAAAAACTAGAACCTTTTTGAAGAAGATCTGACAAGAAGTCTAGAATAGAAGGGAGAGGAGCTGAAAAGCAATCTACCCCTTTAGAAGCTGCCTAAATAGAAAACTCCTTCCATTTGCTAAGGTACACTTTTCTGGTACCCGATTTTTGAGGCTAACAAAATATGAACCACTTGAATGGAAAGCCTTGCATCTCTAGCTACTGTTAAAATTGGAGGAACCAGACAGCTTCAGAGTATTTGGGTCCAGGTGAGGCTGTATGAATGGGTGAGTGTGAAAATCTGGACAATATTCCAGTATCCAGGAAGGATGTACTAGATGAGGCCACAGGAAGGGGAACCACACTTGGTGGGGCCAGAAAGGAGCAATAAGGATTACACTGACCTTGCACCTTCTTGCTTTCTGAATGAACTTTATCATAAAAAGGAATAGGGAGAAAAGCAATACAGGAGACCCTGGGCCAACTGTGGGCTAGAGTGTCTCTCAGTGACTGTCTTAGGAGAGATTAGGGCAAGTAACTGCTGCAGTTGTAGTTTTAGTATGAAGCAAACAGGTCGCAGCATGATTGACCCCAGTGGCTGAAGATTTGATTCACCACTGCTTGATTGCATGACCACTTGTGAGGCAAAAGAGTTAATATATTCCACTGTTCAGGGAATACTGAGAAGCAGGCATGAAATTCAAATTGCTATACCCAGCTATTTCCAAAATATTCTTCCCTGGAGGAACAAAATAATTTATTGATGAAGTACATGCTAAGGAGGAAATATAAAAGTTTGTCCAACAAAATGTGAGCTGTGAGACATAAGGAGATTCTGCATCTTGTTCTTCTGGTAATAAAGACCACAGAGAGACTGTGGCAGTGAAATCTTTTTCAATGTTTCAATGGAAAATGCTTGAGAAAAGGAAAAAAAGCACAAGAGTCAACTAGAAGAATCAAGAGTATGTTGGAAATGAAGCAGAGACAGGATTTGGGAGATGGAAATGAACACTAATAAAACCAGTATGTTGGAAATTAACATTGTATCTGATGTCATCAATCTTCATTCATTTTTGACTGATGGGTTCGGTTCTGACATCTCGGAACCGACTCGGCCAATATACATAGTTCACACCAGCCAAAAACTCTCAAGCTAAGGCTCTACCCACAGTGTCTCTCTTCCCATTACCCCAGATCTTGTTTGCCACGTAGAAAATTGGACACGTCAGCTGATGTCACAGCAAAATTTATATTTTCATTGTCTTTTCTAACAATATTTGGTTTAAACTCCATCTCTCTTAATGTTTAGTTTCACTACATTGTCTTTGAGTGTGTGACTGTTTTCCAACTACTTCTACCCACCCCCTTTTACCTTTCGGTAACTCTTATTACCATCTTTGGTAACAGGCCTCCTCCCTTTACTTATTACCATTGATAGTTTATATACCATTGTTGGTGTCCTCTTCCCCTTTTTCCCGTTTTGTATTTTTTCTATGCCATTGTTGGTATATTTCAAGAAAAACTCCTCCTTTCTTCCTTTCCTCTCTTTTGTGTGTGAGTGTGTGTGCCTGTGACACAACTGTTTTTTATATGGCAGAGAAACAAAAGGCGACATCTGGATTCAAGCAATATTAGGACTGTGGCAGGAAGATGACCAATTCTGATGGGCATCTTTCTTGCATGTATCATTTGGGTGCCCCTCACTTGGATATAACTTGTAATATTTGCCAGGGCTTTAGCACATGTACTTTAGCAGAGAGGCACAATAAGCTTATCTTAAAAGGCTTATTGAAATGTCCTTTTAGTGAATCCCTATCTAAGGCAGGGACTTCAAAATATCCAAAGCCAGATGTGAAGAAAAAAAGCCACTCTGAGCTGACCTCCTCTACAGCACATGAAGCAAAATCAGAAAAACCACAGGTTCCGACAGTTTCTTTGGAACCGAAAGCCAAACTACCAAAAGTGACAGTATCGTCACTTCTTGCACCGAAACAACTAAATCCACATTGGTGCCATCAGTCATTGAATGGAGGCCCGAATGCTTACCTATGGAGGCAGTCGGGGAAGATCTTCTCTCAACTATTTAGCCTGGCTTACAATAACCTTGGATACCTGGGTGCTGAAAATAATTACCAGAGGTTACCACATTCCCTTCAATCTTTTGCAAAATCCCAAAAGTGAATCCCAGATGTTCCACCCAGTCAGAGGGATCTAGCAGCAGTAGCGATTCAAAAGCTGCTTCAAAAAAGTGTCATTCAAGTAGTCCCATAGACCAAATAGGATTCGGATTCTACTCAAGATTCTTTTTAGTGCCAAAAAAGACAAGAGACTGGAGACCAATCTTGGATCTCAGCCTATTGAACAAATTTGTACAACAGACAAAATTCCTGATGGTCACGTTTCAATCTATGCTTCCCTTTCTAGAGAAGGATGATTGGATGTGCTCTATAGAACTTCAGGATGGGTATTACCACATAAAGATGAACAAGTGCTCCAGAAAATATCCCCACTTCTGGCTAGGAGCCAGTCTATACCAATTCTGAGTGCTGCCCATTTGGTCTCACCACAGCTGCCAGGGTGCTCACCAAATGCATGGCAGTTATAGCAACTCATTTGAGACTACAGGGATTCCAGGTGTTTTCATATCTACATGACTGGCTCCTCACCTCCTCCTCCAGGCTTTACACCACAGACTTCATTTTACATCTTGCTGAAACACTAGGCATTTCAGTCAACAAAGAAAAGTCACAATTGACTCCCATGCAGGATCTGGAGTTCATTGGAACAAGATTAAATACAGTCTCCCGTGTAGCCTCTCTTCCTCTCCACAGGCTGCTGAAGCTAAGATTGTTTCCTGAAACAAAGTTCCTTCTCATCTGGTAATGCAGGCTCTGGGAACTGTGGCAGCAATGATAACATTAGTTCTTCAAGCAAGGTATCACATGAGGCAGCTTCAATGGCTCTTGGCATCACAATGGTCACTTCTAACGCACCTCATGTCCCAGCCAGTCTTGATAAATCACCGCAAAAAGGATTTATCTTGGTGGATGAAGCCAGAAGAGAATCTATGGGGTCATTCCTTTTCCCCTTCTCAGTTCAAGGCTGTAGTGACCACAGATGCTTCCCAAATAGGGTGTGTGTGTGCGTGGGGGGGGCATTTTCTGGGAAAGACTGTTCAAGGCACTTGGTTCCTGCAAGAGGCCAATTTGCACATCAATGGCCTAGAATTGAGGGCAGTGCTTTTAGTGTTGTAAGCATTCCAGGCTGTCCTTCCTTCCGGAACAATTGCAATCCAATCAGACATGTCCATAGTCTGGTATATCAACAAACAGGGGAAACCAGGTACTACCCTATATGTTGAGAAGCTCTAAGGATTTGGCAATGAGCAATCACTTCTAACCGCTTTCTGATAGCAATGCATATCCTGGGAAACTCCAAGGTGATTGCAGACAAAAATATCCAGCAGCACAATAGCAATCCAACGGACTCAGCGTATAAACCAAAATCCAAAGTTTAATAATCCAATTGATGAATAGTAAGCACTTTCGGCTGTGACACCAGCCTTCTTCAGACATCAAATGCAACTAATTAAAATCTTTATATAGACATGCTGATATTCATATGACAATTATCCAAAAAATTTAAAACCAATCAATTATTAAAATAATTATTAAAACAACCTAATTAGTTGCATAATATAATGTTTACAATTAAATACATAAATACATTTACTAAATATGCAAAATATATACTATATATTATATAATATAAATGCTATCTATTATAAGCCTTTAATTTTAAAATACTTGTAATAGATACTGAATCATTAAGGCCTGGAAACTGCGTGGCATTTAAAAAAACTTGCCACCAGTATTCTTTAGATTCTAGTATTGTTTTCCAGGGACCTTTCCTAGGAGATGGAATTATCTGTTCCAATACTATGAATTGAAATGAATGTGTGGGATTATGTATTAAATGTCTATATAATGCATTATTATGTGAACATTTTCTAATTTCATATAAATGTTCGTATATGCGCTGTCGTAACTTACGCTCTGTTTTGCCTATATAATAGGCTTCACAACATGAGCAAAGGGCTGCATAAACCACGCCAGTTGTATTACAGTTGTATTTCCCTCTTATATTTATCAATATTCCTCTTATAACTAATTGATCTACTTCTAATATGTGAACACAGTAAGCACACATATTACATTTCCTCATAATACCCTTTATATGTTGTGATGTATTGGAACATGTATTACACCAGTCTTTCAAATTATGATCTCTTTTATAAATGACTGATGGTTGAACACCTAAAATATCAGCCAATTGTGTGCCACTCTTTATAAATGTCCAATTTTTATTCAACAACTTTGAAGAAGGCTGGTGTCACAGCCAAAAGCGCTTACTATTCATCAATTGGATTATTAAACTTTGGATTTTGGTTTATATGCTGAGTCCGTTGGATTGCTATTGTGCTGCTGGATATTTTTGTCAGTTTGTGGATTTTTGTTTAGTGATTGCGGACAAACTGAGCAGATGTATCCTTCTACCTCATGTGTGGTCTCTCAATCCCAACATAGCAACAAAGATCTTTTATTGATGGGGTCAGCCTTGCTGTGACCTGTTTGCTTCTCCCATAAACCACAAATGCAGCAGCTTCTTTGCCCTAATTCCCTCTTACGGGGAGTACCAGAGAGATGCAGTTCTTCTCAATTGGCCCCCGGGACTCCTGTATGCCCTTCCCCCAATTTGAATGATCCCCCAGTTTCTGAGGAAAGCCCAATAGTTGAGAAACAAAGTGATTCTCATTGCACCTTAATGGCCTTGTCAAGTCTGGTTCCCCTTTCTTTGGCCTCATCTGGTTCATTGCTCATAGACTCTGAACCCAGCTCCGGACCTACTGTCTCACCTGCAAGGCCTGGTGCATTCCAGTCTTCAAAATCTCAAGCGGACAGCTTGGTTTCTCAAATTACAGTAATTGCCAGCAGAATAACTTGTCCTCTCCAGTGCAAAAGATATTTCTGGCTTCCCATAAACCATCCACCAGAAAGCTTTATCTAAGCAAATGGAAAATGTTTTCAATTTGGGCATGTACAAACTGCATAGACCCTTTCTCAGCGTCAGTTGATAAGGTCCTGGAATATTTAGCTACCTTATTTGAAATGGGGGGGGGGGCTCTACATCTACAATTAAGGTTCATATGGCTGCCATTTCAAATTTATATAATGGGTTTGATGACCATTCCTTGATGTCTCATCGTCTATGCAATTTTTTTCTTAAAGGTGCTCTGCATTTAAAACCCTCTTTCAAAGACCCTGTAGTGCTATGGGATTTGACCTTAGTCTTACAATGTCTAGTTCAACAACCCTTTGAACTAGCAGCTACTTGTGACCACATTTTTATCTTGGAAGACTCTCTTCCTAGTAGCTATCATGTCTGCTAGGAGAATTTCAGAGTTACATGCTTTATGTGTGAACCATCCTTGTATCATTTTTCACAAAGAAAGAGTATCACTCAGAACAAATCCCTGCTTCCTTCCCAAAGTGATATCAGAGTCTAATATCAACCAGTCCATAGACTTACCAGTCTTTTTCCCAAATTTTACAAAGGAGAGAACTGTTTCCAATTGTTGGATGTCCACAGACAATTATGCTTTTACTTAGACAGAATGAAATCTTCTGGAAAATTAGACCAACTATTTCTATCATTTTCAGGACCCAGATTGAGAAACCTGTATCAAAGGTCACATTGTCAAAATGGCTAAAAGACTGCATTACCTTTATATACAACCAAAATAAACTCAAGCTGTCAACTAGTTAGGGCTCATTCTACTAGATTTATTTCCACTTCAGCTGTCTTCCATTCCAGGGCTTCTATGGAAGACATATGTGCAGCTGTGACTTGGGCTACTCCACATACCTTTATCACTCATTACAAATTAGACATGGTCTCCAGGGGAAGAGCATCCTTCAGCTCTATGGTGCTCAGGAATATCTTTCCTTAGGGCCGCAAAGTATCTAAAGTAGCCGGGGACTCTGTCCCATCAGTCAAGAATGAATGAAGACTGACATCATCAGATAAATAAGTTATGCTCTTACCATAATGTTCCATCTGTGTTGGCAGTCTTCATTCGTTCTTGACATCCCACCTTCCTGCCCCATCCAAAAGACTCCTGGCGGTTCAGACCTAGTCCTGGGATATTATAGGGTTATACCTTAGACAGGGCTTCCGTATTCTCTTAACTACTAGGCAAACTCAATCTGAGGTAATGGGAAGAGAGGCATTGTGTGCAGAGCCTTAGCTTGAGTTTTTTTGGCTGGCGTGAGCTATGTATAATGGCTGAGTCAGTTCTGAGAGGTTGGAGTCGAACCCATCAGTCAAGAATGAATAATGGATCGACAACACAGATGGAACGTTATGGTGAGAACATAATTTCTTTATTTTAAACATACTGCACAATTATTAACATACTGAAGTATCAAAGAAGAGACATGAGGTGCATACCAAGTTTGGGTAATTTGATTAAATAATGCCGTCTTACCTGCATGGGTTGGTAAATGATATGCCCTTACCAGGTAAGGTAGCAAGGAGGCAGGCACCACCAGTCAGCCATCCAAATGTCGCCATAACCCATCGGTGGATTTACTGCATCTGTCATTAAGCCACCTCTGAATTTCTTCTAGTGATGCTTCAGCCTGAAAAGTTGATACTATCTTAAAATCAAACACATCATCACTGTTAGAGTCTTGCAAAAACATCACATGTAGTTTTGCACAAAGTCCTTTTACAACTTGTCTAGAAGCTTGATTTGCCAAATTATTTCCCTATGAAACAGTATCTATACCCTTTTGATGGGCACTAAATGTAATTACTGCTAATTCTTTAGTAACAAAAGGACATATAAAAGAGCATCGACATAAAATAATATTTACTCTGAGTTCCTGCTGAAGTTAAAAATCTCCTCTGTTTCTAAAAGTTGCACAAAATCAAGTACAATGCCAAAGGCATATCTGCTATCAGAAAAAAAAAAGTTCAGTTTCACCCTTTAATTCACAAGCTTTTAGTACAGCCACTAACTCAGCTAGCCGGGTGGAATACACACCCCCTAATCTTTGCTGAAACAAAACATCATAATTGGTGCAGACAGATATTCCTGCGACCAAATTTTCATTTCAATCTCTTCCACAGGAACAGTCTACAAATAGATTTAGTTCAGCATTGGGTATGGGAGTGCCCTTTAAGTCATCCCTAGGAGAAAGCAGATAATTAGTCACAGTCACACACAATCATGCTCTTTACCATCTTTAACAGTAGGTAACAAAGATGCAGGACTTAGAACAGGACAGAGTATAAGAGAAATAGAATGATCAGAAAGAAGTGTAAGTTTATATTTAGATGTACAGCTGAGAGGGATTGAGTTTTCATTTTAAGTAAGAGAAATGATACAGAATGAGAGACAACTACTGTGAGAGCATGCCTATGCACCAGTGATTGTGCAATACTGACTAGAATGGCAGCAGCAGCCACGGCCTTAAACACAGTGGAAATCCTTTTACAACAGAATCAAGTGCTGTACTATAATAAGCCAATGGACGATAGTTATCCTCATGGTTTTATGAAAGCATTCCCTGAACAAACCCATTTGTTTGTGACAAAATAAAATGAAATCTTTCCATAATCTGATAACCCTAAGGCTGGGGCTGTAGCTGAAGCTTGGTTTAAATTTGAAATTAATTTCCCTCCTCACTATTCAAAGGGAGGGGCTCTGGTTTATCCTGTTTTAAAAAAACTCATCAAAGGTTTAGCAATTTTTGCATAATTAGAAAGCCACTGTCTGCAATATCCTGTCATATCTAAGAAAGATCTAAGCTGACACTGAGTAGCTAGTCACGGGGCTTTAGCTATTGTCTCAGTGCCAGATGTTAGCATCAGCCTGCTACCCTGAGATATCAAATGACCAAGATAATGTACCTGCAATGACCATAGGTGTAACCTTTCTCTTGACACCTTCTGCAAGGGTAGTTAAAGGTATATTGTATCTTGATGACATTGCTGAAAAAGATTAAATGCTATTAGTAAATCATCTACGGATTGCACTAACACAGATCCACCTGGAAATGTCACATCTTCCAAAACCTTTTTCAAAATCTAAGAAAATAATGAAGGAGATTCAGTGTATCCCTGTGGTAACCATGTCCATGTATATTGCTGTCCCTTATAAGTAAAGGCAAACAGAAACTAACTTTCAGGGTGGAGAGGTATAGAAAAGAATGCTGAACACAGATTTATCACAGCAAAATATTATGTAGGTGGTATGCAACTCAATATTGTTGCTGGATTTGGAACCATAGGAAAAGTTGGCAATACTTCATTGTTTACAACCCTTAAATCTTGCACAAACCAGTAAGTATCCTTTTCTCTATTTTTCCAGATACTCAATGCAGTGATTTGCAGCACTTAATAAGTACTCCAAGTCCTTTCCTTGTCAGTCTGTAAGTACTTGCTTTATTTGATTTTGTACAGGGGCTTGCGGACCCTACACAAAAGCAACTGCAATAGCTGGCTTTGATTGTACTTCTGAACCTGGTATTCCTGCATGTCGAGCAGACATTGCTTTAAGGCAGGTCATATAATCTGCAGGGGCTTCCTCTTATTTTGTTTACATGCCTGTATCTTAGACCAATCTGTCCTAATTTAATATACTTCTGTAATTTTATTAAACAACCCTGTCATTTTATCTAGAAGTGCATTCCTGTGAGAGTAAAATATGTTATTCCAGAAATTCCAAGCAACTGTTTTCTTATTTCATCTGAACTACCCTTAGCAGCAGGATTAAATCTGTCAAAGTACAGAAGTAACATTCTATTACAGTTTTAGTTTCTCTTTAAACTTTAGTGTGTCTTCTCTAATATTTGGAAAACGTTTGGACATAGTATGCCAATCAGCAGGGGTCCAAGAGTGATGAACAAGCTCTCTATTACTAGCCCCCAATATTTCTCTGAGTGGTGCCAAAAGACCCTCCTCAGAGGCAATGGCCTCTTGTCCTACCCTATTATGTGAGCATGTGTGGTGAGCCAGGAATGTCAAATACTAGTGCTCCTGTTGGAGAGGTAGAAACTTGTTAAAAATGAGGAGGAGGAGAAAAAGAAGAAACCTCCTCGACTGCAGATGAGGGTTGAACAGGGAACTAGGTTGAGAAGTAACAGTACTTCACTGACAGGGTGTCCAGTGGATAGTTGACTGAAATGCAGGGGTCTGAGAAACAGTGAAATCCTGCATAGGCGCTACCCATACTGGTGCATATAGGGGCAGGCAGGCAGTAGCTACTGGAAGATGATCATCCACTTTTGAAGTCTCTGATTTTTCTCCATCCCCAGTTTCTTCAAAACCTTCCAAAACAAGATAAAGGGATCCCTTTTTACTGGTTTGTACTGTCTTCTTAACCGCTTTTACCTGTTGTAGCAACTTCTTATTAGTATCCTATAATCCCCTTAATGCTGATTCCTTTTCCCTTTTAAGAGCTTCAGTATACCAAAAATAAAACACTGCCCATTGTTCCCCACTTATTTTGTTTTTCTTATCTTTCAAAATACCCTCAAATTTATCCTTATCATAAGTTTCATGTAATGCAAATACTACACAGGGCAATTTTTACTACATTGAAACCACTCATTCAAATGCTTACAACTTTTCTTCTCCTAATTATGATACATAAAATATGTATGCATTTCCTTTGTAGGGATTTTATCCTGCCTACTTAACTTTGTTCCCATTTTCCCTATTAAGACTTGCTTTGTAGAGCCTGGTTCCTCGAAATTCAGCAAAAACGACTACTACCAATTTACCTTTTCTCACTTGTACATTAACAACACAAAAAACTCTCATCCCTCTTACCCTTTAGTCTTTTTCCTTGAGGGTACCACCCTTGACACAAGGTGCCTCTGTGTTAATTTCCCTTTTTGTTGTATGTGCATACACACTAAGAAACTTTTTCTTATTTCTTGTGGGGTCCTCCCACTATTACTTTACATGCACCTATCAAGCAAACTCAGTCATTCAACAATTTTATTTATTTATTTTACATTTGTTAACCGGGGGTGTCTGACTGAGCCGAAAAGGCCCTTTTTCAGGAGAGGCCCGAGGAGAAAAGCTCCACAAAGAAAAATTACAGATGCATTTAGTTAGACACGATCAGTATACACATAAATTACAAAAGACATGTTTTTACAGTGGTATGCGGCATATCAACAGTTACAGTGGAGAGAACAAACAAAAAAATATTAATTTAAATATAAAAGTAATTAATAGATTTGTGGTGTACAGCTGAAATTTGGAAAATAGGTAGAATACATACATAGTACACAGGCACAGTACATACATTGTAGATTAGCCAGTGTTTGTGAGTAAGACTGAAAACTATTATCAAGTACTCTAGATTTAGTATGTATACCTTATCCACTTTCACTAGCCTGGGGAACAATCATGGCATTGCCAACTTTGCTTGAGATGTTGCCTGATGAGGTCTTTAAAGGAGGCTTTGGATGATGTGTTTTGAATGCTAGTGGGGACAGAGTTCCAATTTCTAGCCACTGAACTACTATATAGCGCATCTCCAAAGCTATTGTAGCTGTTGGTGACTTCTAGTAGTAGTTTGCTTGATGATCTAAGAGGCCTTTTGGCTGAGTGATGTTGTAATAGGTTTTTGATGGCAGGACATTTGGGGAGGTAATAGATAGAATGACAGAGGCAGAGCTGATTGTAAGTTAGGAGGTTGGGCAGTTCAAGCCAGTGTAGCTGTCTCAAGGCAGTACAATGATGAGTTCTATATGAGCAATTTGCAGCAAAGCAGGCAGTTCTGTTATAGCAGGCTTTCATTTTGCTTAGTTCAGTTTTGTTGATTAGTCAGAATGGGAGATGCATAGAGTAGGGTGGATAGAAGTTGGGAGCGAGCAACGGCTGATTTTGTGTTGTTGATAAGAAATGCTTTGATACGGTAGAGTGATCCCAGTTTGGCATGTACTTTTTTAATAGTTAAGTTGAGATGACTATCAAATTTTAGGTGGGAGTCTATGGTTATTCCCAATAGCTTAGCCTGTGCCACTGGAGTGATTGGAGTAGCATTTGTGGAGTAGATAGTGAATTGACTGTTATCAGTGTTTTTGTTGGAACTGGCTATAAACATAAGCTGAGTTTTCTTTAGAATGAGGATAAGTTGGGCTTTGGTAAGGTAGTTTTCAATGTCAGAGAATGCTAGTTGAGTTGTTTGCAGGAGGGCGGGAATGTTTTGTGCAACACAGATTAAGGTAGTGTCATCTGCATACTGAATGATGGATGCATGCTGTGTGGAGGTCATTTGTGAAGACTGTGAATAGTAGTGGTCCTAAGATAGAACCCTGTGGGACTTCTATAGTTATGGGCAGCTGAGGAGAGAGAGAATTTTCCCATTTCACAGCTTGGTACCTGCCAGTTAAGTAGCTTTGGAACCAGGTAAGAGTGGAATTTGATAGGCGATATTGGTTTAGTTTGTTTAACAGGATTTGGTGTGACGTGACACTGTGTCAAATGCTTTGGGCATATCCAAAAAAAACAGTTGACACCTGTAGGCCTTCATTTTTGAGACTGTTTACTGTGTCTGTGAAGCAGAGGAGGGCTGCAGTGGTACTATGGGCAGGTCTGAAACCATGCTGAGTAGGTGACAGGATTTGGCTGTCTAGGATATAGTTTAGCATATGGGTATAGATGGATTTTTCTAGGATTTTGGCCGGGGGGAGAGTAAAGCAATGGGTCTGTAGTTACTAAGTTCATTGGAGGTCTTGCCTTTATGTATAGGTGTAACATAGGATATTTTCCAGAGTTTAGGCACATAGTTTTCAACAATTGATCTGTTTATGAGAGTGGAGACTGGGATAGCAATAGCATCTGCTGTGAGTTTTAAAAAATAGCTGTGGAGTAGATCGGCTGCTGTTGATGAGGTTTTCAGTTTGGAGAGCATGCTTTTGATTGAAGTGGTGGAAACTGTTTTGAGGGTAAAGATTGTATTAGTGTTATTTGTGTTGGGGGGGATAGTGAGGAAGGAACTGTCCTGTGATACTAAGGATAGAATTGAGTTCACAAAGTGGGAGATGAATTGTGTTTCGATGGGAACTTTAGTGTCAGGGGTGGTTGGTTTGGGGGTAGCCTTTTGGGTGGATTGTAGTAGCTGGTTTACACTTTTCCAAAATTTTTGGGGGTTGTATTGGTATTTAGTTTGTAATATTGTGTAGTAGGATTTTTTGTTCAGCCTAATGCATTTTTTTGCATGGTTGCGCAGTTCTTGGTACTTAGTTAGGCTTTGTGTTTCTTTGTTTTTTTGATAGTAAAACCAGGCAGTGTCTCTGGACTTGAGGATTTGTTTGGTTTCTTTACTGAGCCAGGGGTTTGTAGAGGTTCTAACCTTGATTTTGCACAATGGAGCGACAGTGTCTAGGTGTTGTAGAAATGTTTTGTTGAAATATGCTACAGCCTGGTCAAGTGGGAGGGTTTTTAGGGGGGTCCAGTCACAGTTACAGAGTAAAGTGTTGAGGACCTCTGGAGAGAATGTTTTTGTGTTTCTAGTGGATATATAGTTAGTGGTTTTGCATATGCTTGTTCTACTACATATAAAGTATATTATGTTGTGGTCACTTAATGTGTCTGGGAGACTGCCTGTGTGAGGGTACAATGTGGGGTTGTTAGTTAGGACCCAGTCAAGTATAGATTCCCTTTTAGATTTTTTTATTACATCTAGTTGGAATTTGGACTAGCTGCTGGTAGCCATGGAGATTTATTAGATTACTTTGTGGTTCTGATATACAGGTGAACCAATCTAGGTAGAAGTCCCCCAGAATAAGGGTTTCTTGTGAGTATGTGGAAGAACACCAGGATAAGAAGTCTTCAAGGCTAGCAGGTGTATTACCAGGTGGAATATAGATCACAATTGTGGTGATGACCTTTTTAGGGTGAAGTTGAAGTTGTGAGATAAGTATGTCCCAATTATTGGGGGAGGGGTAGGAGTTTGGTAATTGATGGACAGTTAAGTTGGACTTGTACAGTAAGGCAGTTCCACCCCCTTTACAAAGTGGTCTGTCTTGTCTAATGATATCGTAGCCGGTAGGGAGAAATTCTGAGCTAGCTATGTTTTTATTTAGCCAGGTTTCTGTTAAAGCAACTATGTCTGGGGAGTAGTGTACCATTGTGGCCTGGAGTTCAGATATTTTATTTTTGATACTTCTAATATTAATATTTAGCATTAAAAGATGGTTGGTTTTGCTGCTGTTGCTGATTTGCCCAGGGATGAAGAAAGTGGGGGTGTTATGTTCTGACATTTGTGTTGGAGCAGTTTGTGTTGGACAGGATGGATTTGGGCCTGGGTTGGGGTGGATATCCCCACTTATGGTAAGCCTGCTGTTAAAATGGTGATACAGATGTTGGATCTTGGGGAGGAGTGTGAGAAAGTATTGTTTTTTTGGAGTAGGAATGAGAGCATATGTGTTTAGTTCTGAATTGGTCCGTTATGTAGTTCTTGAACAATTGTAGGCAGATATTATTATAATGTGTGGTGTCTGTATATGAGAGTGCATAATGTAGTGTTGTGCTACTAAGTTTAGGGATATTTCTAGAGTGATAACGTGGTGTTGTAAAGAATTATGAGAAGACAGACTAGACTTAGTTGTGTGATAGTCATGGCTATGATTACTATAAATGTAGAGGTAGTGGGGGCGGGAGGGAATAGGGGCAGGGGAGTGGAGAGAGCCCGAGCATTAGCGAGGGCGAATGGAGTGAGGCAGAGCCCACCAAGACAAGAGAAAAAAGTAAGTATTACTTTACAAATCTGAACACTTTAAACAAATCCCTGAGGTCTAATGGCTTACCAGCAAGCAGAATGTAATTGCTGAAGAGCTCGTGTCCTAGTGGGAGACTAGAAATTTAAAGATGGCTCCATGTTCAGCAGGAGTCTAATATAGAATTAGTATTGGGGGAGAGAGATAACACAAGGGGTGTAAACCAGGTGGAATGCAAAAAAAATCAGAGAGGCAATCAGTGGAAATCAGTGAAGACCTCAGAGGGGGCAAGTAATAATTCAAACTACCTGTAAAGTGAAGGAGAGAAGAGACAGCAAAGTTTATTAAGGTTGGGAGTGTGTCTTCACATTGACTTGCTGATTAGTAACCAGTTTGTGCACAGATTAGAGTAGGGAGATACATTAGCAATGAAGGGGAATGTATAGAGATGCAAATAAACAGGTGGACCTCCAAGTGATACAAACTAAGGCAGAAAGCATTGAGAGGGCTGCTTGATGGTTAATTTAGTCACAGGGATCTGAATTAAATGTATACTGTCTATTGGACAGTTAGGATTACTGTACTAGCTGGGGGGGGGGGGACACAAGGCTACAACAGTCAGTTTTATTAGCACACTGAGAACTACTACGAAATACTGCTAACGTAATAGCTTTACTCTCATAAAACATACAAGTAGAATGCCTGGGTGGACTGACCCTGCTCTTGAGGCTCAAAATGTATATCCTTGTTTAGTTTGCAGTACTGATTCCTTCTTATACTGTATGGGTGGAGTGGTAGCCGCAGACTGCAGATTTGCTTGAGTGTGCTCAGCAAGCAGAATGTAATTGCTGAAGAGCACTTGTGTCCTGGTGGGAGACTAGAAATTTAAACAAAAACTGTTATTTACTGATTCCATTCTTTAAACTACAGCTATTTAAAAAAATAAAAATAAAAAAAAAATAAAAAAAATTCCCACAAATCAACTTTCCCCACTTAGTCTAGCATGTTTGCACAGCCTGAGGTATCTGAATCTCTGACTATTCCATACAAAACAGTGTGGAATTCACAGCATAACTTTCTGTGCTGGGCCCTTGTAATTTATTCCACACGGCCCTGCAGCAATACTAAAGTTCAGAATCTGAGTCATGGCACAAAATGTTAAAGTACAATATAAATAATAAGTTACACCTTTTTAATCAGTCAAAAATGACACTTCAGGATGTGCAAAGTATTAGTGTATTCCATAAACAGCACTGGGAGAGTGCCTCACAAAATTTTCAGATCAGTCTCAAAGAAGAAAATGCTTTCATTCACATGTTTTCTTATCAATTTCATGCATGCAGAACTCTGATGTTATGTTGCTTTTAACAAAGTAATGTATTTTAATATTGCCTCATTGCTTGTGTCCCTTGCATAGAGCTTCATGAGGACAATTTTCAAATATGCATTTTAAAACACAAACCACCTATTCTAAGAATTTATCTTTCAGCCTACCTACATTCAGTTCCATTACACACTATCTTACAGACATCCTTGAAAAGACTCATCCCCTGTTCTGCGAAGGCCAGAGTGTACTATTAATCTGTTTTTCACCGATACCTGGCACAATTCATTAACTTTCTGAAACTAGACATCTGATGTTGTCAATCTTCACCCAATCTTTGACAGTGGATTCGGTTCTGAACCTCGGAACTGAGTCAGCCATTTACTTCAGCTAGCTCTCTCCAAACTCTCGAGTCAGGCTCTACCCATAATCCTCCCCTCACAGATTACCTCAGATCTCATTTGCTGCTTCGCAGACCAGACACGTTTGTTTCCTTCTCTTGAGCCTTGGCCACTTTTTTGTGAGTATTGTTTGAATTACAGACTTCCTTACTTTTAAAACAGGTTTTTTTTCTCGTAATCTCTCTTTATCTCTCTTTGTAGTACCTACCCATTCCTCTCTTACTTCCCGAAGCTATATTCCTCCTTCCTATTTACTTTTACTGTTGGTAGACTGTTGAGTGCCATCATTGGTAACTTGTCCATGAGGCTCATTGCTCATGCAGCTGAAGGGATGACTAGGGCAGCGGGTTCAGACATAGCTATCAGAAGGCATTCCTGGATGCACTTGTGCGACTTTGTGGAGCCATTTAAAGTGTCATTTGTAAACACTCCATTTGACGGATCTACTTTTTTTGGTCCCATGGTAAAAGATACCCTAGCCAGATATAAAAAGGATCACAAGACCCTTTCAGCCATAGGCATACATTTCTCCACTCCTCAGAGGCCATACTCTAGGAACCAGAGGAGTGGGAGACTATGGTTTAAAAAATCCAAAGGGCCTTTCCAGGATTCAGAAGGCAAGGACTTCCCCAGGGCAGGGGGGGGGGAGCAATAGAAGATGTCACCCTAGAGACAGAAATGGACTGCAAAACTAGGGATCCAGAGAGTCTTCCTCTAGTACTTCCTACTCTGGAGGCAGTCGGAGATGACTTTCTCTGCATCAATCTGCCTGGCAAGTGTTAATGGACAAATGTGTCCAGAGAATAATATCCAGAGGTTACAAAATCCCTCTATCACTATCCCCAAAACCACAAAAAAAAAAAAAAACTCATGACATGCCACCCAGTCTCAGGGGAGCAGCATTACTAGAAATTCAAAGACTGATAAACAGAAGAGTCATCCAAAAAGTCCCACCAGACCAGAAAGGATCTGGGTTTTACTCAAGATTCTTTTTAGTGCCCAAGAAAACAGGGGGCTGAAGACCCATCTTGGATCTCAGCCAGTTCAACAAGACAGTTCAACAAACCAAATTCCGGATGGTCACAGTTCAGTCGATACTTCCATTCTTGGAAAAAGATGTGTGGATGTGGTGTTATCGACCTCCAAGATGCTAAATTACCACATAAAAATGGAAAAGAGCTCTAAGAGTTTTTTGTGCTTCTGGCTGGGAGCCAGTCATTTTCAATTAAGAGTGCTGCCCTTTGGACTCACCACAGCCCACAGAGTATTCACCAAATGCATGGCAGTGGTAGCAGCTCATCTAAGACTGCAAGGATTCCAGGTATTTCCATACCTCGACAACAGGCTCCTCTCCGCTACCACCAGGCATCAGAATGGGCAAGAAATTACACCATACATCTCTAGGAATAAACTTCAAAAGGTCCACACTTCATCCCTCACAACAGTTGTATTTCATTGGAGCCTACATAGACACTGTTGCGGGAATTGCATCTCTCCCTCCAGAAAGGCTACAATGCATCAGATCACAGGTCAGTTGATTACTACGAAACAATAAGGTCCCAGCAAGATTAGTTCTTCAAATATTAGGCTCCATGGCAGCAGAAGTCACTCTAGTTCCCTTGGCAAAGTATCACATGTGAATATTGCAATGTCTACTAGTGTCCCAATGGTCTCTCATGCACCAACCTATATTTCACTTAATTTTGATCACCAAAATAATTCTGATCACCAATCACTGCAAACAGGATCTGTTGTGGTGGCTACACTCCAACCAGATTCTCTTAGGTCTCCCATTCAATCTTACCCATCCCCCAAGCTATAGTGACCACGTATGCCTCCCAGACAGGGTGGAGGGCATTATCTGGGAAGGACAGTCCAAGGCACATGGTCCCTATTGGAAACCAACTTGCACATCAATGTCCTATAAATGAGGGCAGTGCTATTAGTGTTGCAAGCATTTCAAGATGTCCTTCCTCTAGGTAGTGTAGTGATTCAGATGGGCAATATGTCAGTTAGTCTGGTACATAAACAAACAAGGGGTAACCAAATCTTACCCTTTGTGTTGAAAAGCACTCAGAGTTTGGCAATGGGTGACTTCTTCCAACAGCTTTCTCATAGCAACACAAATTCTGGGGAGGTCCAACGTGATAGCAGACAAACTGAGCAGAACTATTCTCTTGCCTCATGAGCTGTCTCTCAATCCAGCAGTGGCAAACAACATTTTCATCACTGGGGCCAACCTTGCTGTGATCTTTTTGCAGAAGTTACTTTGCCCTAATCCCCCCTCAAGGGGAGTCACCCAGAGATGCTCTTCTCCACGATTGGCCCCCAGGTCTGCTATATGCCTTTCCTCCAATTCCTCTCATTTCACAGTTACTAAAGAAAGCCAAAAGGACAGAGAATTCAAAAATCCTCATTGCTCCCTTCTGGCCTCAACAAATTTGGTTTCTCTTCCTGTGGCCACACAATTCAGAAACCATAGATTCTGGACCCAGCGCCAGATTTTCTGTCTCATCCAGAGGGCATGGTGCATCCAAACCTCTAACATCTCACTGCATGGCCTCTCCAATTCCCATGATTGCCAGGCATCCTTCCCTTTCTTTACCTGTCCAACAAATTATTGTCGCTCATCGCAAATCTTCTCCAAGGAAATTATAACAAAGTAAATGGGAAAATTCACTAGATGGGCTTTTGATTAGGAGCTATACCCTTATTCCAGTCCTACCCACAAAGTGTTAGATGTTAGACTTTCTGGCTTCACTTTACCAGTCAGGTTCCATCAACAATTAAAGTTCAGCTAGCAGCAATTTCAAATTTTCATATAGGACTGGATGGTTCTTCTCTAATGTCACAAACTTTGTAAAGCATTCTTAAAAGGTATCCTAATGCTAAGACCTCCATTTTAGGTACCCCTTCCCCCTTGGGATCTAACTGTAGCTCTTCAGGCCCTCACTATGGCCCCCTTTGAACTTTCAGCAACTTGTGACTAAACATCCATCTTGGAAAACTTTATTTCTGGTGGCAATCACTTCTGCCAGAAGAATCTTGGAGCTTCAAGCACAAACCTCCCGACAATTTTTCATAGAGATAGAGTTGCGCTTCATACTAATCCATCTTTCCTGCCTAAGGTTGCCTCTGAAAAGTACAGTTGTGTACACTTACCATAAATGTAGATGTTCGAGTGTATTCACTGTTGCAGTCATTACATCTGGGTAATCTGCTTGCAAGTTGCCCTCAGTCGGCCTGATTAACAAAGTCTTGGGTCCTGTATTGGTTGCTGTCCCTCTTGGGTCCTGTGTTGGTTGCTGTCCCTTCTTCCATGACGTCAGGTCATCAGGGGTATAAAACATGCAGCAGATGCCATTACATCAGTTTTTCTTGCCCCCCTAATGGGAAGCAATTAAACATAAAAGCACAAAGATATACCTCCAACAAAAAAGCAAATATACCAAAAAGTCTTTTAAGCATAGTAAAGGAAAGTAGAGGTATAGACAAAAGAAGTTAGGGTGGCTGAAGTGAAGGTAACCAGGACTGCAACAGCGAATACACTTGAACATCTACATTTATGGTAAGTGTACACAACTGTACTATGTTCTTCGTGTTTCACTGGTGTAGTCATCACACTTGGGTTGATTCCCAAAGCTATGGCTGGGAGGAAGAGTTTAGATAGCATTAGGGCCAGCTATAAGGGCCTGCAAGACTGCAGTGGCAAAGCCAGCTCTGGATTTAGAGAAAATTGGCAAATGATAATGCTTGGTGAAAGTATGTACAGAACTGCATGTAGCAGCTTCTAGGATGTCCCTGGTAGGAACACCTCTGAGAACGGCTGTAGAAGTAGATGCAGCCCTGGTGGAGTGAGGTCTGATCCCCTGGGGGATAGGTTTTCCATGGTGCTTATAGCAGAAATTAATGCAATGGCTTATCCATTTAGAAATGGTTTGCTTTGAAATAGCCTTCCCCTCTGCCCCTGCAGCAAATGCTACCAGCAGTTGTTCAGATTTCCTTTGAGGTTTAGCCCTATCCAAGTAGAATCTAAGTTGTCTGTGCACATCTAAGGAATGCAGTATCCATTCCCATTTGTTCTGTGGATTGGGAAAGAAGGTTGGCAAATGAATGGACTGATCAAGAGCCACACTGATACCACCTTGGGCATGAAGGATGGATTGGTTCTGAGGGACACCCTGTCTGCATGAAAGATGATGAAAGGCTCCACTGCCATAAGGGCCTGTAATTCATATACCCTTCCAGCTGAAGTGATTGCTAAATTGAAAGCTGTTTTCCAAGAAAGAAATTTTAACTCTGCAGTAGCAGCTGGCTCGAAAGGAGGTAGAGTGAGTTTCTCCAAGACAAAGTTAAGGTCCCAGGCTGGGGTTGGAGCTCTCCTGGGTGGTCACAAATTTTTGGCCCCACTGAGGAACTGCTTGAGCAGTGGATGAGAGAAGAGGGGAGGTTCTGTGTTATAATGAGCTGAAATGGTTGAGGCATGGATTTTAATGGAGGAAAAAGATAGGCCCTTGTGAAGCATCTCAGTTAAGTACTGTAAAATCTGAGGTAAATTGGGCGCTGCTGTGCTCATCCCTTGAGATTGGTTCCAGGCACAGAATCTTTTCCATTTTTCAGCATAAGATTTTCTAGTGCTAGGCCTCCTTGTCTCTAAGATGACATCCATCACAGGTTTGCTTAGTGATGGTAAAGGAGAGATTAAGTAATTAGGCAGGCTGCAAGGTGCAGTGTTGGAAGCTGAGTGTGCAGAATCTGGTTCTCCTGCTGAGACAGCAGGTAAGGAGTCTGCAGCAGGTGCCATGGAGATAACTATGACACACTGTGCAGGAGGGGGTACCAGTGTTGGCACGGCCAGTCTGGAGCAATCAAAATCATCCTTGGTTTGTCCTGTTTGACTTTTAGTAGTACTTTGGAGAGCAGAGGCAGAGGGGGGAAGGCATAGACTGATAGGTTTTTCCAGCTGAAGGACAGAGCATCCACTTTCCAGGCTTGTTTGTGGGGAGTCCTTGTGCAGAATTTGTCCAATTGGTAGTTCTGGGGAGAGGCAAACAGGTCTATATCTGGGCTCCCCCATTCGCTTGTCAACATGTTGAAAATCCTTGGTTTCTGGTTTCCACTAGTGTGGGTCCATGAGGTTTCTGCTTAGTCTGTCTGCTAGTGTATTTAATTTTCCTGGCAGGAATTGAGCTTGTAGGTGCACTTGGTAGCTCAAGGCTGTGTTCCACAATGCCATGGCTAGTCTGCAGAGGGGGTAAGAATGTGTACCCACCCCTGCTTGTTTATGTACCACATAACAGTGGTGTCCGTCTTTACCATTAGGTGTCCTGGAAGAATGTAGTCCTTGAAGGCTGTCAAAGCATTCTGTACAACTAACATTTATTTTTGATTGATATGCAGATGCATTTGACTTGGGTTCCATTTGCCCTGAATGCACTTCCCTGCCAAGTGAGCCCCCCCATGCATAGTCTGATGCATCTGTTGTTAGGGTTTGGGTGGCAGGGGGTGATGTGAAAGGTAGTCCCTTGTTTTGGTGGCAGGCCTCTGCCCACCAAAGGAACTCTAGGTGTAGGCAATGCATGATAGGAATAATTGTTTCTAGGCTTTGAGAATGTTGACACCATAGGCTTTTTAGATACCACTGTAGTTTCCTCATATGCACTCTCGCATATGGAATTAGAAGAATGCAGGAGGCCATGAACCCCAAGGCTTGCAGTATTTGTCTTGCAGATAGCAGGGCTTTTGTGGCCACTTGTTTGAAGTAGGTTGTCAAATGAATTTGTTATTCTGGCGTGAGGTAAGCCATCTGGGAAGTTGTATTCAAGCTTGCACCCAGGAATGTAATTTGTTGACAGGGTACCAGTTGCGATTTCTTTTCATTTACGGTGTAGCCCAGACAAGTTAGAACCCTTTTTACAAAGGCCAGATAATTCAAAAGTATGTCCTAGCTTTCTGTCTGAATTAGACAATCATCCACGTATGGGTATATTTGAATACTTCTTTGCCTGCAAAATGCAATAACTGGAGCTAGGCACTTTGTGAATACCCTGGGTGCAGTAGATAAGCCAAAGGGCAGTGCAGAGAACTGATAGTGCATGTAGCCTGCTTTGAAGCATAGGTATCTTCTGCAAGATACCCCGATTGGAATGTGCAGGTATGCTTCTTTTAAATATAGTGTTGCCAACCAGGCATCTTTGCCTAGCATAGGAAGTAATTGGTGAAGAGTCAGCATCTTGAATTTTGGAATCTCCAGAAAGGTGTTTAGAGTAGACAGGTCCAGGATAGGACACCATGAATTGTCTTTTCTGGGTACCAGGAAAAGTCTAGAGTAGAAACCTTGTCCCTTTTCCTCTTCTGGTATCAGTTGAATAGCCCCCATGCTTAAGAGAGAAAGTACTTGTTTTTGGGCCTCTGCCCACTGATTTGGGGGTAGGTCTGGCCACCCACTTGGTGTTGGCAATGTGTGGAAGTGAAATCTGTATCCCTGGGATACTATATTTAAAACCTATTTGTCCTGGGTAATGAGTTCCCAGTTCTTTGCATGAAGAGCAATCTTTCCTCCCAAAGGGGCAGTCAGAAGATAAATGCTTGGAAATTGAGACAGTTTACCATAGGGGGGAGCCTTATTATTCCCAGACTTGGAAGTGGAGGCCCCCCACTGCTTAGTTCTGTGAGTCCCCTGGGACTGAAACCTGGGGTTTTTGCTGTGTCTGGGTTTGGCTTGAGAAGACCTGGAAAGGGCTGGAAAGGACCAATTCTTAGACGGCCAGTGCCTATTAAATCTAGGAGGCTGAACTTGTAAGAAATCTTTAAGTTTGCATAGATTTAGCTTTATCTTCCATCTTTTTAAGAACTTCCTTAACCTTGTTGCCAAACAGGCGGTCCTGATTTAAAGGACCATCCAACAATTTAGCTTTAACATACTGAGACAAAGATTGCTCCTTAAGCCAAGCATGCCTTCTGAGCACAGACCCAGTAACAGCAGCCCTGCAAGAGACCTCTAATGAATCAAAAACACATTGCAAAGTATGTTTTCCAACTTGTTCGGCAGAATGCATTAAATCCTGTAATTCTTTATTTTTCACACAGTCAGGAATCAACATAATTTTCTGTTTAAGCAGTCCAATAACATGTTGCTGATGTTTTAACATATGAAACTGGCAGTTTATAGCCCTAATGGCCAAGGTTGCAGAAGTGTAAACCTTCTTATCCAATCTATCCAGTGCCCTGGAGTCTCTATCAGAAGGGGTAGGGCTTTTAGCAGTAGAAGCCTTAATGCTCTTGAGCCCCTGTGAAATAGTCTCTGAATCTGCAATAGGATTTTTGAAAAGGAACTTGTGGGACTCAGGGACCCTGTAGTTTCTGTCAGGTTTACTGGGAGCAGGAGGCAGGGAATCTGGGGCCAAACTGGATTCTGAGTAAGCATCATCAACAATGTCTAGTACAGGAGGAATAGCCAAAGGCCTATGCTGAGGTAGGATAAGGAAATCCCTAAGCCTCTTTTTTGAATCAGAAAATTCCTGGCTTTCCCAATGGAAATGCTCCCTTAGAGTATGTAAGGTTTCCCCAAAAGAAAAATCCTCAGGAGGGGAAGCAGAGGGAATAGAGTCCTCTGCATCAGAATCCTCATAAGTAGGTAAGGACAAATCCAGGTCATCGGAAGAGTCAGAAAAAACAGAATCCTGATCAGAAGATTCATAATCAAGCTCAGTCCTAGGCCCCTTAGAAGGGGGCTGGTTGGCTACTCCTGATTAGAGTTATTAGATCTTCAGACATTCTTATAATTTGTTTTTTAGGCATAGAGGCCTGAGCATGTGGCCTGGGCGTCAGTTTTTTTAGATATGGATCAAGATTTAGGCCTAAGTAATGAAGGAGGAGTCGATTTAATATGCAAGTCCATACGCCTGAATACACCCTCAGAAGCCGGTGCCTGCACAGCGGCTCAGGACCCATCCAAGGTAGAGACATCCGCGGGTTCCATAGTTGAAGCATCTTGTGGCATACTGGACTCTGAATGGGTCTCGGTAGAGGCCTGAGAATCCGAAGTAGCAGGTATTAGTGGCTGCAAAAGTGCCTGAGTACCGGCGAACTGGAGACTGTCTTAGGAAAAGTGTCGCCGGCAGTTTTGGACCTTGGCGGCCTGTCTCTGTCTTTATCTTTGCGTTTTTTTTGGAATCCCGGTAGTCGGATGGCTAACCGATGAAATTTCTGGATAATTAAACCGAGAACTGAAATATTTAGAGGCATAAATATACTGTTGATGGATAGTGCGCTGATTAAATAAAGCACAAAATCGACAGCAAGGTATGTCGTGGTCAGGGCCTAGGCAAGGAATAGAGTATAAATGAAAATCTTTATGAGGTATTTGCTTTCCACAAGTAATGCAGTTATTAACTTTTACTGACATCAGGAAGGAGCAAGAAAAAGTTTCTCCAACGGGGTACTTAGCTTTTAGTTGAAGACTTCGGTTCTGAAACTCAAAAACAAAAATTTCAGGAGTTTGCGAACTGCTTCTGCTTTGGGCACCACATGGCAAGAAAGACTGATGTAATGGCATCAGCTGCATGTTTCATACCCCTGACAACCTGATGTCATGGAAGAAGGGACAGCAACCGATGCAGGACACAAGACTTTGTTAATCAGGCCGACTGAGGGCAACCTGCAAGCAGATTACCCAAATGTAATTACTGCAAGTGAAACATGAAGAACATCTAATATTACTCACACTCTACAGTTAACAGTCTTTTTCCTAAATTTTTCCAACAAGGGAGAATATGCCCTCCACTTACTTGATGTGCATAGACAACTACATTTTTATCTTTACAAAACAAAACAATTTAGAAAATCAAACCAACATTTTCTTCTCTCCATCTAGGTAATCCAGTTTCAAAGGTTTCCTTGGCTAAATGGTTTATATACTACATTCATTTATCCTTCTAAAGGACTCCAACTTCCAAAACCAGTTCAAGCCCATTCTACAAGAGCAGTAGCTACGTTTGCAGTCTATCATGCCAGAGGTTCTTTAGATGACATTTGTGCATCAGCCACTTGGTCTTCTTATCATACCTTTATCACTCATTACAAATTGGATCAGGTCTCAAGGGGACAAGCATCCTTTGGCTCTGTGGTGCTCAGGAATATTCTTCTGTGAGACCTTCCGAGGCTAAAGTAGCTGGGGACTCTGTCCCACTGTCAAGGATTGGGTGAAGATTGACAACGTCAGATAAAGAAATGATGTCATACCATAACGTTCCATTTGTGTTGTTGATCTTCACCAATCCTTGACATCCTCCTTCCCCCATCCTGTGACTCTTAGTAGACTGAACTTACTTTTTGACTAGTTCCTTTTTAAGGACTCGTATATGGCCGCAGTTGATATGCTTATTATTACTTAATCATAACTTTCACGTCTGACTGCCATTTCTTGACAAACTCTATCTGAGGTAATCTCTGAGAGGAAGATTATGGGTAGAGCCTGGCTCAAGAGTTTGGACAGCATGAGCTGAAGTAAATGGCTGACTTGGTTCTGAGATTTGGAACTGAACCCACTGTCAAGGATTGGTGAAGATCAACAACACAGATGGAACATTATGGTAAGACATAACTTCTTTTTTTGCAGCATAACATAACATCCTTTAACGCCTTCAGCACTTACTTGGTCTTCAATTTTCTGTTAGTACACTATAATTTGCTAATAGATAGAATGCAGTTGTAAGGCACGTGAAATATAAAGCTACAACTTGTATGAAAATATATCTTGCATAGTCATGCATCTATTTTTCAGTTTTCCTTTGACAAACATATTATAAAAATGTTATTTGACTCATTTGTGAAGAAACTACAAGTTAATATGCATTTTGTGAAGAATAAACGACACATATTTTTCCATAACAGAGTTGAAGTCAACAAGACTGTCGGCTCCATTGTGGGTGCTCCTAGGAGGCTCTGACCTGTTGGCCTTGGATCTGAAGGATGGAAAGGAATAGGAGAAATCAGTGGAGGGGTTTGCTGGAGCCATTCTTAGAATGTCCTGTGTGAACTGAAACAGAAGAATTCCTAGTTGAATTTGTGCCTGAAGAAACCTCTGCATTATCTGCTTCAGTAAGGGTCCAAGATGATTGGATGGGCATGGAAGATGAAGACACTGATGTTGGTCTCGATGAGCACCTTTCCTGCAAGAAAAGTGAATGGAGGCAAGGGCTCACTGAGAATCAAGGGGCAGCCCTTGGTGTCAGAACTGGAGGAGAGGAGGAGTTGGATCCATTGGCTGAGGAAATTTTGGTGTCAGATCCAAGGAATCTGATTGCACCAGAGACTATTCTGTAGTGTTACATGACAAATTTTCAGATAAATTATCTTTCTCCTTTTCAATTTTTTTTTTGTCTTTTTTTTTTATTCACCGCATCTTAGCTGGGGATACAGGACTGGTAGTATAAGCTGAAGCCTCGGTGGATAGACCTGTTTGTTGAGAGATCATACCTTTCAAAAAGTACAGTTTTGTACCTACCATAAATGTAGATGTTCGAAGATCCACATTGCTGCAGTCCTAACACTTCGGTAGTCCGCTGTCCTTGGTCGGCCCGAATATCAAAGTATAAGGCTGACGTCGGTCAGGGCGCATTTGACTGACGTCAGGACGTCAGGGTACAAATGCGCATGACCGACGTCATATCCTCAGTCTTTTCTTGCCCCAGATGTCAGAAGACCCTAAAAATAAAGGTCAAAACCAAAAGACAGCAAACAACTAACCAACCACCCCTGCACTAACTATATGTACAATATATACAATATACACAAAATGTACAACCCAACCCACACAACCGCCTCTAACTACAGAGGGGAAGGAGGGAGGGTAAATTGGACTGCAGCAATGTGGATCTTCGAACATCTACATTTATGGTAGGTACAAAACTGTACTATGTTCTTCATCTCACATTGCTGCAGTCCTAACACTTGGGTAGAATCCCAAAGCAGAGGTAAGGGAGGATGGCTAACTACAAGGAAGCAGGAGCTGCCAAAATGCCCTGCAAAACAGCAGTGGCAAAACCAGCCCTGGACTTAGAGTAAAGTGGCAGGTGATAATGCCTAGAGAAAGTATGTACAGAACTCCAAGTAGCTGCCTCCAAAATATCCTTGGTTGCCACTCCCTCAAAAAGCTGTTGAAGTGGCAGTAGCCCTAGTGGAATGAGGCCTAATCCCAGCTGGAATCTCCTTGCCATGATGGGAATAACAGAAAGCAATGCAAAACCCAATCCACTTAGAAATAGTTTGTTTTGATACAGGCTTGCCCTGAGAACTCAAGGCAAAAGAAACAAACAACTGCTGAGACTGCCTGAACCCTTTAGTTCTGTCCAAATAATAACGCAACTGCCTGTGGACATCTAAAGTGTGCAAAATATTTTCCCTTTATTTTGGGGATTTGCATAAAAAGTAGGCAAATGAATAGTTTGGTTTAAAGCCACACTAGAAACCACCTTAGGCATAAAGGAAGGATTAGTGCGTAATGATACCCTATCCTTATGGAAAATCAAGAAAGGCTCAACTGCCATAAGGGCCTGTAATTCAGAAACCCTTCTTGCAGAGGTAATGGCCAACAGAAAAGCAGTCTTCCAAGATAAATATTTCAACTCAGCAGTAGCTGCAGGCTCAAAAGGTTGTAGAGTGAGTTTCTCCAACACAAAATTGAGATCCCAAGCAGGAGTAGGAGCTCTTCGTGGGGGTCTTATATTCTTTGCCCCTCTAAGAAACTGCTTGAACAAAGGATGAGAAAACAATGGTGGGTTGCAATCATAGTGAGCTGAAATTGCTGCAGCATGAACTTTAATAGAAGAGAAAGACAAACCTTTGTCCAGTAACTCAGTAAGATATTGAAGAGCCACACTCAAATTAGGCTCAGAAACATCAACATCTTTTGCTGCACTCCAAAACAAAAATCTCTTCCATTTGTCTGCGTACACTTTCCTTGTACTAGGCCTCCTAGCTTCCAAAATAACATTCAAAACTTGCTGAGGAAGTGGAGGCCCACTTTGGTTCAAAACAGAATATGCCAGGCTGTTAGGTGCAGAGAGTGAAGCTTGACATTTAGCAAATGGTTGTCCTCCTGCGACAACAGGTGTGGAATCGAAGGCAAAGGCCATGGAGGCTTCCGTACCAGACTTCTCAGTAATGGGTACCAGTGTTGTCGAGGCCAATCTGGAGCTATTAAAATCATCCTTGGCTTGTCCTGTCTGACCTTTAGAAGTACCTTTGGGAGGAGAGGCAGAGGTGGAAAGGCATATACATGAAGATTGCTCCAAATGAAAGAAAGAGCATCCACTTTCCAAGCTGTGGGATGAAACCTTTTTGTGCAAAACTTTGGCAGCTGATGGTTTAGTGGAGAAGCGAACAGATCTATGTCTGGAGTTCCCCATGACACTGTCAATTTCTGAAATACATGAGGATCCAATTTCCACTCGTGGGGATCCATAATTGCCTGCTCAACACATCTGCTAAGGAGTTCTGTGCTCCTGGCAGAAACCTTGCCTGAAGATTGAGCTGTAAACTGAGAGCAGTCTCCCACAAAATCATTGCTTGCCTGCATAGAGGATAAGAATCGTACCCCCTTGCTTGTTGATGTACCACATGACAGTTGTGTTGTCTGTTAGAATCAACACCTGTCCTGGAAGAAGCAATTCCTTGAAAGCAATTAATGCAAACTGGACTGCTAACATCTCCTTCATGTTGATATGTAGATGTTGTAGTCTGACAGGCCACTTGTTTTGTATCCACTTTCCATTTAGATGAGCTCCCCAAGCTTTGTCTGAGGCATCTGTCGTTAAAATCTGACTCGCCTCTGGCCGGGTCACAGAGAGTCCCTTGTTTAGGTGACATTCCTGAGCCCACCACAAAAATTCCTTTTGAATGCAAGGTATTATTTGAATGACAGTGTCTAGATCCTGGCAGTGCTGTGTCCATACATTTTGAGATACCATTGTAGCTTCCTCATATGCAGTTTGGCATTGGGAAGCACCAGAATACAAGATGCCATGAACCCTAAGGCTTGAAGGACTGTCCTTGCAGTCAGCCCGGACTGATGAGATAGTTGATGGAAGTAAAGGGATAGACTCTTTTGTTTGTCCGGGGTTAAAAAGGCCATCTGGGAAGCTGTATTCAGTCTCACACCCAGAAAGCACATGTCTTGAGAGGGTACTAGACTGGACTTTATTTCGTTCACAGAATACCCTAGGCATCTTAGCACTGCTATCACATAATCCAAATGATGAAGAAGCTCTTCTCTTCCTTGAGCCAGAATTAGGCAGTCGTCCAAATAAGGATAGATCTGTATTCCTAATTGTCTGAAGAAAGCTATCACTGGAGCCAGAACTTTCGTGAACACTCTGGGCGCAGTAGATAAGCCAAAGGGCAATGCAGAGAACTGATAGTGAGAAGTCCCAGCTCGAAAATGCAGATACTTCCTGCAACTTAGTCTGATAGGAACATGAAGGTAAGCCTCCTTGAGATCCAAAGTTACCATCCAATGATCTTTGCCCAGCAGAGGTAAAAGCTGCTGCAACGTCAACATTTTGAACTTGGGAATGTCCAGATAAGTGTTGAGGATAGATAAATCCAAAATTGGTCTCCACGTGTTCCCCTTCTTTGGTACTAGGAACAGGCGAGAATAAAATCCTAGGCCCACTTCTGGCAGAGGGACCGGCTGTATGGCCCCTAGTTGGAGCAACAGAGAAACCTGTTTGTGAGCCTCTAGTCTTTGTGGAGGAGGAACGTCTGGCATGCCTTTGAAAGGAGGCAAGGTATGGAAATAAAACCTGTAGCCGTGGTGAATGATATCCAATACCCATCTGTCCTGGGTAATTAAACTCCAATTTTCTTTGAAAAGTGCCAACCTTCCTCCCAAAGGTGCTGCCAGACGAGCAGGCTCTGGCAGCTGAAAAGGTAGGTCATTGGGTCTGCTGACGAAAGGACTGACCCCTGCCCTCACCCGAAGCCTGTGCAGGAGAACTCCCTGTTCTAGGCCTGAAAGAGCCCTGGGCTCTGCCCTTACCACGACTAGATCTACCCCTAGACTGTGAACCATAAGAAGGATACGTCCACCCTTTAGTAGGCCAATTTCTACTAAACTTTGGAGGCTGGACCTGCAAAAAATCTTTAACAGTCTGCATAGACTTAGCCTTGTCTTCCATTTTCTTTAAGACTGTCTCAACAGGAGGACCAAACAACACGTCAGATTGTAAAGGAGCATCTAAAATCCTTGTCTTAACATGTTCAGACAAATTCTGATCCCTCAGCCAGGCGTGCCTGCGAAGGACTGACCCAGTGGCAGCCACCCTAGACGAGGCCTGTACAGCATCAAAACCACATTGCAAAGAATGCTTACCCACCTGTTCAGAAGCATGCACTAAATCTTGCAACTCCTTACAATCAATACCTACTGCCAGAGCATCAACCTTAGACTTCAATAGTGAAAGGAGATAATTTTGGTATTTCAACATGTGAAACTGGCAATTCAGAGCCCTCATAGCAAGAGTGGAAGAAGTATAGACTTTCTTTCCCCATCTATCCAAGGCCCTAGCCTCCTTGTCTGCAGGAACCGGATTCTTAACAACAGAAGCCTTCACACCTTTAGGCCCCTGGCTAACAGTCTCTGGGTCTGCCCTAGGACTCTTAAAAGATACTTATGAGCTTCAGGCACCCTGTAATACCTATCCGGCTTAACAGGAGCAGGAGGCAAAGAATCAGGATTAAGAGAAGCTTCTGTAAAAACATCGTCCACTACATCCAAAACAGGAGGTATAGCCAAAGGCCTATGCTGGGGTAAAAACAGAAATTCCCTAAGCCTTTTCCTGGAATCAGAGAAGTCCTGACCCTCCCACTTAAAATGCTCCCTCATGGAATGAAGAGTTTCTGAAAAAGAAAAATCCTCAGGAGGAGTAGCAGAAGGAGTAGAATCATCCACATCAGAATCAGAATAAGGAGAGTACTCCTGCAAGTCTTCAGCCGAAGACTCTGAAACATCTGAAGCCTGCTCAAAACCCCCCAGCTCAGTATCCACCCGAGGTCTCTTATCAGGAGGGGGCATAGAACCCCTAATCAAAGTAATCAAATCTTCTGCCATTTTAAGCATATGCTTCTTGGGCACAGTACCTGAGGAGCTAGGGGTAACACCAACTGAAGCCAAACCTGGCCTGCCCCTGGGGGAAGCCTTTGAAACAGAAGGAGAGGGCCTAGCCACCTTGGGAAGGGAGGGGAGTATAGTAAGATGAGAAGCCCCCTCAGCCTGACTAGTCTCCTGAGCGGCCACATCCTGCAATAATAAGGTCTCACCCTGGGAACACAAAGAAACCTCCGGTGGAGCCACCGGCTCCACCGACACCTCCAAAGAACCGGCGTCTGGTACAGACGGTTCTTCTAGCCTAGGCTTAACTGCCTTGTCCTTGCGCTTCTTCGAAGAAGCGGGCGTCGGAGCATCCGATGGCATTTTATAGTTGCACCGCTTCCCAAAGACTAACCTTGCACAATCCAACCTTCTCTTTATAGTGCGTTTATTAAATCTAGCACAAGAGCGACAGCCAACAACGTCGTGCTCAGGCCCTAAGCAAGGAATACACAAAGTATGATAATCTCTATGCGGAATCTGTTTCCCACAAGAAATGCAATTATTAACTTTTTCTGACATCCGGTAAATGACTGAGGCAAGAAAAAACCAAAATATTCTAACGGGTACTTAGCCAACTTTGAACTCGATCTGAAACTTCTAAATCGAAAAATCTCAGAACGCCAACCAGCACTTGCAATACTGCTTCTGCATCGGACCATGCGGCAAAAAAGACTGAGGATATGACGTCGGTCATGCGCATTTGTACCCTGACGTCAGTCAAATGCGCCCTGACCGACGTCAGCCTTATACTTTGATATTCGGGCCGACCAAGGACAGCGGACTACCCAAGTGTTAGGACTGCAGCAATGTGAGATGAAGAACATCCAGTTTATCCATATAGCTCAGAATGGCCCTTGTACCAAAGGAGGTGCAAGCATCACATTCAGTGTCAAGATGAGCTGCCCCTGGCAATATAAGCAAAGAGTGCATGTCCTACAGTGGAATCTTATGGTTACAGGCCATACATTTTGAATTCCTTAACCTTGTCTGCCATGGGAAGGGCAAGGTATCTTTATCAAGCACAGAATGGTCCTGTCAAAGTTCAAAAATATTAACAGTGAACACCAGTCTACTATACAAAATATATATAGTGCAACAAGAAAATTATATCAAACTGCATTTAAGTCAGCAGAGCTAAGATTAAAATGGACAGTTACTGAGAAGAAAAGTGGGCACGTTTGTTCAAAACAAATGTCCGACAGTTACTCTGTTAAATGCAGAGACAATGTGATTCTTGCATGCAACAGGCAGTCAGAATGCTCTGACAGACACCAAAGAAAGCTTTCTCTACACGCATATTCAGAAGGTGGTAAGGAAATGCTGTACCAGTACAGAACATATTAAACTGATGGTGACTTACTGGTAACAGTTCCTAGTGTATCAGCGTCAGAAATGCAGACCACAGACTCTACCAAATATTCCAAATACAAAGGATGAAAGTCAGCACAGAGGGCTGGAAAGTACTTATTTGAAATGCATTTTTATAGTGGTTCGGCTCTGTAGCTGAAAAACTGAGAATTAAAAAATATTGACAGCACTGATACGTCTTTGCATTAAGAAAATATTTATAGTCCGAAAATGTGTTTTCTTAATAAAGCAATGCCCAGAAATGCATTACCAAAATTTTATCATATGCCTGTGTGTTTGTGTGAATATAATTAACTTTTAAAACAAATGTAATATGTTTGTAAAGCTTTAAAGTCAGTTGGTGTGCCCAGACTGTGTCAAGAGTTCAGAATATAATTTATTTTATTTTACATTTGTTAACTGGGTAGAGTCTGGTGGGGCAAGCAGCCCGTTTTCAGCGGAGACCCAGGGAGATAAGCTCCATAACAATAGTATAAAAAGATTACAGACATTTTTAAAAGCTTTACAAAAAATATGCAAAAAAATCTGACAGTTGCTAACAATCACAATTTACAAAAAGGTGAATGTAAAACAGAAAACATTACACTTCTTAAGCCTTATTACAGACAGTAATATGAAACTCATTAGATATATAACTAAAAAACATTGTGGTATTTTCATTTGGTAGAAGTAAGACAGGAAGATAGCAGAATAGAAAACATTTGATCGAAGGCATGAGAAACTAGCCAGGAGTATTACAGGAGAATAGCCATTGTTGAGTAAGGTATTCCTTTAGGAGTTTTTTGAAGCTATGACAATCTGTGTTTAAAGGTATTCTGGGGTAATAGGTTCCACTGTTTGGCTACTTTGAAGGAGAAGAGAGAGAGTCACCAAAGTAATTATGGGACTTTGTAACCTTGAGTATAAGCTTATCGGATGATCTAAGGGTCCTGGGTTGGTATTTAGTTGCACTAAGTTGGAGAGTGCAGGGGAGTTTTCGGGTTTGTGGATAATAGAATGGGCAGTGGTGAGCTGATTGAGCAATACCAAATTGGGAAATTCAAGCCCGTGTATTTTTAAAGTGCAAGGCAATGATGGGTCCTGTTGGGTATATTAGCAACAAATTTTGTTATAGCAGGAATCAAGTACATGTAAATCAGACTTGTGCATGTTAGTGAAAAGTTGAGAACAGTAGCGAAGAGTAGATAGGAGGTGGGATCTGGCTGTGGCTAGTCTGGCATTTTGAGTAAGGTAAGGTTTGGCCCTATATAGAGCATCATGTTTGATGTGAACTTTATTGTGAGTGAGTGAGTGATATGAGTTTATTGAATGTTAGGTTATCTATCATGACACCAAGTAGTTTTGTTTGGTTAACTGGTTTTATTATAGTGCCATTAGTGGAGTAGATGAAGAGAGGTGGTGGTTTTGCTTTGGATTTCCTATTACAGAAGATCATTCATTTTGTTTTGTTTGGGTTTAGGATGAGTTGAAGTTCATTTAGATAATTTTCAATATCTAGAAATGACTTTTGCAGTTTATCTTGGAGTTCTTGGGGTGTGGGAGCAGAGCAAATAAGAGTAGCATCATCAACATACTGAATAATAGAAGCAGATTTAGCGGCAGTGTTTATACTATTTGTGAATATAATAAAAAGGAGAGGGCTAAGGATGGAATCCTGAGGAACCCCAACAGAGACTGTGAGGAGTGTAGAGAGTGTATTATTCTATTTAGTTGCTTGTTGTCGATTAGTAAGGTAGCTAAAGAACCAGTTGAGGGCTGTTGAGGTTGAAGAAGGCTAGAGTGTTGAGTAGTAGTTGGTGGGATACCATATCAAAAGCTTTGGACATATCAATGAATTTAGTAGAGACTAGTTGTCCATTGTTTTTGAGGAGGTTGATGTAGTTAGTGAAACTTATGAGGGTTCTGGAGGTACTATGTTTTGGACGTAAGCCGTGTTGTGAACTAGATAAGAGGTTATTTGTAGTGAGGTGGTCTAGGAGCTGCTTATGGCTACATTTCTCTACAATTTTGGCTAGGCGTGAGAGAATGGCAATGGGCCGATAATTAGAGAGATCTTTAGATGGGCCTCCCTTGTGGAGGGGATGACATGGGATATTTTCCTATAGTATGGGGACATATTGTTCTGCAATGGAATGATTGATTAGGACAGATATGGGATAGGCGATGCAGCTTGCAGCAGTTTTTAAGAAGTCATTAAGGAGGTGGTCAGCTGCTAGACAAGCAGGTTTTAGTTTTGATAGGAGTTTTTTTTATATAAGAGGTTTGTATGGGTTCAAAAGAGAAGTAGTTGGGTTTAAAGTTAGTAAAGGTAGCCACTGTAAAGGGTTGGTTAGATTTGTTGTTGTTGTTTAAAAGTGAGGTGATAGTTGTAATGAAATGAGAGTTAAATTGGGATGCTATACATTCAGTGCTATTTGTTGTAGATGGTGCAGGGGTAGAGGTTTTGCCAGGATTGAGGAGGGAGTTAAAGTTTTGCCAAAATGTTGTGGGTTATTTATGTTTTTGCTGACAAGCTAGAAAATAAGATTTTTGTCAGATAATATTTGCTTCGTAGTTAAGCTTCTTAGTTGTTTGCAAGAGGTGTGGTTTTCAGAGGTTTGATAAGCAGTCCAGGCTCTATCCATTTGTTTAATAAGAGATTTAACATCTTTGTTTACACAAGGTAGATTTTTGGCTTTGTAGCAAATTTTTCTTGTTGGAGCAAGGTTATTAAGGATGTTGAGGAAGGTATCATTAAATATTGTACAGCTTGGTCTAGGTGGAGTGATTTTAGAGGTGACCAGTTGCAGTTTTGAAGTAGGGGAATTTAAGATGGTAGGGGAAAATTTATTTTGTTGCTTATGTGTTTGAAAATGACATTACAGGTATATCATAAGGTCTGGTGTCTTGTGTCTATGGTGCAGTGGAAATACATGATAAAGCACCCATCCTCATGAATCATGTTTCCAATTCTTTAGTTAGGTCCTCATTATTACATATGTTACAGGATTTATGTCTGCCTAATGAACTATGTCTCACTCAGAATGGTAATTATAATAAGCACAGGTATAACACATCTTCTAAACACAAAACTACCATGATTGTTTTAATAAATTTATTCACAGTTTCAAATAAACAGTTGAAATCCCAAGTCTCGTATGCATTTCAGCCCATTTAAATTTCTTAAAACGAGTGCATAAGTATAGTTAGAAAAGCATTCTATTCCCAAATGTGCAAATACTGCATAGATTCATTTCAGTAAACACCATTTTACATTGGAGTGAACGGTGCTTTTTTCTTAATGTCAAGAAAAATAAGTATAAAGAACTTTGTTTCCATTAAGTAATGTATCAAGATAGAACAGCTCTACTAAAGAAACTGTGAAAATTAAAATTAGGCGAGCCCAGTAATAATGCCTTTTTTCTGCACCATGTCATATTTGACTGTGATTTGTGTTTTACCAGATTCCTTAAATAAAAGCCCCGTGAACTATCAATCTTCTATTCACAGATGTGAAATAAAACCATATACACATACTATTACACACTTTTTTTACAGAATGTATTTGTGAGTAACTATGTTTAGCTGCTTATATTTAAAATTAAGGAAACTACCTGTCACTGTTTTTGCAGGAAGATTCTGAATTGGGCAGTTGTGTCCTACACAACAAAATAAAAATTGACAAATGCCCTGAAAGTTTAGATAAAATATTTTCCTTCTTCTAAATATTGTGGGAAAATTTAGACATTGTACCTAAAACACTTGCATATGACATGAAACAACAGAAATGTGTTACATTTAAAAAATAATGAATTTGAGTAATAAACTTAAAACCAGTCTTTTACAAAATTAAACATGTAAATTATCATGGAAAATGACAGGTTTGGTAAGAAATGCCTCATGCGAGTCACCTACAAAGATGGAAACCATATTTGGAATGCTTGTGTTTATACAACCACAACTGGTTTTAAACTTACAGGCATTAGGAGAAAATTCCATCAGATAACTTATTGTAATATGTAAGGTGTATTGATTACGCTCCAAAATCATCAGAAAGGTAAGCCAGTTGTACATGTTATAGTGCATGATTTTATAACCACTTTCATTTAACACTGTTATGGATCACATCTCGTGATGAGGCGCATATGGCAGCCACAAGAGAAATGCTTCAGAAGTACTTTTACAGCTCCAAAAGCAATAAATACACTTTGTGTTGCCATACAGGAGATGATGATAAAAAAGAAAATGTGTGACAGGATGAAGTATCCAACAGCTTTTAAAGCTTTAGACTATATATGTAGGAGTTTTAAATATGTTAAAGTTTTCAAGAATGTAAAATACTTCTGACTCCTATATTTTTTTTTCTGCAACTGGCAGTACATCAGGATAGCTAAAGTTCCCTGTATTATAATCAGGTCCTCTTGAGTCATAACTGTTTGAAATGTATTCTTGACAAGGATGTCAAGATTCCCCTCTTCATCTTTGCTTCACTCCTCTCTCAAAGTAAATTTCTTGACATACATGTCTTCACCGCATAACTTTGTAATGATCAGCAGACTTGATAACTATGTATAATTTAACTGCAGGGTAACAGACTAGCAAAGAAAGAAACTAGCTAAGGTCACCAGATGACATCTACCAGTGTTCAAGGAATGAAGTACACTTATGAAGAGTGCCTCACCTTTTGCCAACTGCAAACACGATGGTTCAGTCATTAGCACTGACTCTCAAGTTTGGTTCTCAACAACCTTATATACTGCTAGATGTGGGATTTATGGGTGCACCTGATTCCTCCCACATTCCAAAGAAACAGTGTAGGTGAACTGGTGATATTCTGAACTGCCAGAAGATACGTGTGTTGTGTGATCGTGTCTGTATGTGTACCTTGCAATAGGCTGGCACCTTGTTCAGGATATTTCATGCCTTACACCTACTGAGTGTTGTGAGCATCTCTGGCTCCCTCATGACCCAGTACTGGATTAGTAAGGTAAATGGAAAAGAAATTAAACGAATTAAGAAACAGAATATGATATTTCACAAAGGTGTTACACAATCATAACACCTATTAAAGGAAAGCAAAATTCTCTGGTTCCTCAGCAACAAATCTGCATCTGCACATGCAGTTACAATTATGAAGAATTTATCTTTGGTACATAGAAGAAAATGTGCACTTATAGCATAATTTTCCATTGTTCAGGAAATGCATCAATAGAAAACTGGAAAATTATTAGAAATGATCCTCTACTAAAATATATGCTTATGAAAAAAAAATGGTACACGGGGTTGAGGGGATTAAAAGATAAACTAATAAACATTCATTGCACAGCTCTAGGAAGAAGTTTGTTTTAACAAACCAAACACTTTCAAGTGTGACATCTGTGAGATATGTTCATGCATGCCACAAACAGATACTCATGAAATTAATAACAAGAGGGTAATTTATGACATTTTGCCCAGTATCTAAATTTCTGAACAGATGAGTGACTTAAGGTACAATAATGAGGACAGACAAGTGGTTGGCATTTTGGAGAACTATAATATAGTACAAAAAACTCAATGTGCTATAATGAGTGCAGGGGCAATATTAAGAATGATTTACTTACGTAGATAATATTACCTTGACACACTTACTTTTTTCCAGAAAAACATAAGTGTTGTGGAATATCATATTCTTTTAGGATATTACTTGCTAATCTTTTCCAAAAGAAGTGTAGAAAATGGGCCCATACATGAATTCTACATTCTGGAAGTCATACAATTTAAGTCTATGCTCTAGATTAATAAAAGTAAGTATACAGCAGAAGCATTCCACGCAAGTAGGTATTCTGAAGTATTCAAGTAAGAACCTATTACTAGACTAATTCTGAATACAACAGCATGAATAATGCAAAATAGGAACACTGCTATGGTCTCTCATCTTCTATTCTACTGCATTATTAAGCAACAGGTTAGGTCCAAGGGAAAATTAGGCAAATGGCAAGTGGCCCCAGGAAGTGGTCAATATACTAGGTAGTATGGAGTCTTATAAATGGATAAGGAAATAAACACTTCTGAAGGACAACTATTCATAGACCTCATCAACTATCTTACAAAAACCACTATAAATGGAACACTGACACATTATGAACTGCTTCCACCAGAAATGAGTAAATTAGAAAATATATATGCAAGCAGCTCTCTTAAAAATATTTACTGTACATGTCACGGGAGCATTAATCTATTAAGCAATGTACACCATTACTCTGTGAACACACAGCTCTGAGGGGATAGAACACTGCACTATTTTAGCTATTTAAGATGTTTGACAAACAAGACAGGCTTCAAAGCATAATCAGGACAGTAAATAAAAGCAAAAACGAACTGCGAGTGACAGGTTAAACCAGTGACTTGAGAATCAGGAAATTCCATGTCTCAGTCCAGTCTTACCTAATTGTAAAACTTACTTTGTTTTAATCATGCCAGAACCTACCACTGCCAAAACAGAAGTACATCCATATTAAAAGTCTGACTTTTCAATTGAGCTGTGGCATGACAAGTGAACACATAAGAGAGTCTAATCACTGGTCAGCACCCCCCGAGCTGAATTTTCAAAAGTACAGTGTGTGCAGCAATTAGTCATACAGCAGCAATCCTCTTTTACAAGATATACGTTTCCTAAATAAAATCACATTTTGGGAATCATTTATACATATATTTTACAGGGACCAGTTTAAATTATACATAATGGTCCATTAATTAAATCAGTTGTGTTTTTACAAAAATATTCTTGAATTTTATAGTACATAACATATATTAAGGTGCTTGGAAAATAAATGAACTATACAAGTATGACAACATAAAACACAAAACATACATTGTGAACACACACTAAGCCTACAGATCACAGTTTCATGTTTTCAAGGAAAGACAATATATGCACTGGTTGACACAGTTAATATTAAAAGTTACAAAAGAAACCGCATTTGCAAAGTTGCATGGAAAATATTACTACTACAGTACATTTTCAAAAATCCCTTTCATCAGCTTACACCTTCAGAGCAAAGTTATCAAAAAAAACTGGGCACATTTGTGCAGCACTCTGCAAAGGGCTAATTACATCAGCACTGTAATGTTAATGCTAAATGAAGGCACATATTACAATGCCCCTTCGCATTTTACTGCCACTGGAAATGAAGCCAAAACAGTCTGAATCAAATTCTCTCCAAATTAGTCATATGGGAACATACAGATACCCTCTCCAGAAGAGTAACACCATTAATTGTAGACTGTTGAATCAAACAAGATGAAGCAAAAGCCTCTGAATGGAAAGTATAGCACCAGAAGAATTACTGGGTGTCATAAGATGAAGTGGAGCTATGTACCCTACTCACTCTGGATATAAAACCTGTACAAGTGGATTCAGAAATGGAATGGGTTCTAAACAGCAAAGAATGCCTCTTAAATAGCAAGTAACCAGTAAAAATCTTTCAGTCTTACACAGGAGCATGCCATCTCTTGAGAATATGTTTTCCTGGTAACCAGAAAGAAATGCAATTAGATACACTTACTCATTGAGCAAAATACACTCTTGTAAAACTTACTTTGTTTTCATCATGCCAGAACCTGCACTCAGGAATGACTGCTACAGAAAAAAAAGCAGAATCAGTATAAGCTGTTGTAGATGACATGCCACAGAAGGTCTTGCAAGTGTTTGCTGACTTAATGAGTTTTCCAGGAGGACCAGTGGAGAATACTGCTTCTGTCTTATCCCAGGGAATGAAGGAGCCGAGCCACAAGTAAAGTAAGTTGCAATTTTGAACAAAAGGAAGGAAAAATACATTATTTTGCATGGTATATCCAATCTCTTGGATCCTTTATCAATACAAGGAGTGTGGAGGCACAGCTGTAGCTCTCTCATTTAACACCCAGAGTCACTCCACGACTTCAGTAGCTCAAAAAAATCCACTTTAAAAACTGTAGCAAGCTACTTGCTACATTGGTAACAACCAGCTTGCAGAAACTTACACTACACATGAAGCACTTAATCAAGGGCTATAGATACAACTTCAAAAGCAAAGTAGCACCTGATTCTCAGAACCTGAATGCCAGCAGTGCATTATAGCTGGATGCACTGGAAAAGACAAGAGATAGTTCAGTTACACAAGCATAACCACCCCATAAGTGTAGCTAGGCATCATACTACAGAAGAAATAAGAGATATTAGCCTGGAAGTTTTAGTGATATTTAATAATACTGTGTTCTCTCCTATGCTTCTTATGGATTGGGAAAACCTGTATCACAAACTGCCAATCAAAGAAAGCAGATTAAGAGCCGAAGCCACTGTAATACAGATTGGCTAACTTTGGATCTACAAATGGCACTTACTTGGTTTAACTTCTGTTAATACTGCCAGGCTTGACAAAGCAGAACTGAACACTACAGATGCTATTCCTGAAAGAAATCTTTAATGACTGCAGAAATGAAACTGGGACTATGATACTAAAGAAGAAGTCAAAAAGCAAGTTGGTAGACCTAATTTTGGAAGACGGCAAAAAAAAAAAAAAACAAACAAACAAAAAAAACAGAGAGAATAAATATGTAAATGGAAGATAATGGAAAACCACTGATGAAACAGTGGATTGACAGTATAGCTGTGTCTACTTACCATAAATGTAAATATTTGAGTCTTGTGAGTTCCTGCTGTTGAAGCACTTGGCTAACCCAAAAAAACAGAGATTTGTTCCCTCCTCCTGCCCCAGTGGACACCCTCCACTCCAATGTCAGGAAGTCAGTGTAAAGAAGTAATCAGCTGATGCCAGTTTCTCAGGTCTTTCTTGCCCTCAAAGACCTGAAGGGAAGACCTAAATTGGTAGGGGACCTACAGGATAGGGAAAAAGAGAGCCTAACCCAATCCAGAGTCAAAAAGAGGGGGAAGATGGGAGAGAGCATACTGCAACAGTGAAGACACTTGAACAACTCAATACTAGGTGCAATCCCATCTCCTATGCAGACGCCCAGAGTTGCAATGCGAAGTAGCAAAGGGGGTAAAAGTGTGTACCTCCTTGTTCATGTACCACATTACTGTGGTGTTACTAATAGGATACCTGTCTTCTACTTTTGCTTGAATTCCATCACTCTCCTTTAAACTGCCATAATTTCTTTTAAGTTTATGTGGCTTTGGTGAAAGGGTTTTTCCAAATGCCTTGCACTTGAAACTATTTGGTTCCCTAACTGACACTGGAAAGGAACTCTTGTTTTGGGGGCAAGCTTCTATTCACCATATCAGTTTCCTTTCAGGCAGGGGAGAAGCTTTATCTTGAAGTTTAAGGGGTGTCTGTGCAGACACTACACATTGTTCAGAAACTACTGGATCGTCTTCATGTGAAGCCTTGCCGGGGATATCCTAAGGATGCAAGAAGTCATATAAACCAGAGTTCAGGATTTCTATGACTGACATCACCTCTTGGTGAGACAGTGTTCTGAAATACTGTCAGGAAAACAATATTCTAAGGGGGAAGAAAGGTCCTTTGCTTTTACAAGTTTAGTAAGGCTGCTAAGACTACCACTCTGTTTGTAGGTGCGAGATTAGATTTCTTTAGATTCTAGGAGAATCCTAGATTTGAAAGGCAGGTCATGATCAGGTGAAGAGAAACTCCCAACTCCTTCACAGAACTTTTTTGGATCAGGCAATCATCCTTATAAGGAAAGATCCACATGCCTTTGGTCCTGCAAATGGCAACTACTGGAGCCAGATATTTTATGAATATTCTGGGAGCAGTAGATAACCCAAAGGACAACAACAGAACTGGAAGTGATTCCTGATGGCCCTTAAGGCGAGATACTTCCTGTGTTCCTTTGCAATGAGTATATGGAGGTACGCATCTTTTTAAATCCAAAGTGACCATGAAAGCCTGAGCAATAGCTTTTGTAGAGTAAGCATCATGAACTTGGAAACCAGTATGAACCTGTTTAACCTTGCAGGTCTACAACTGGTCACCAAATTTCCTCTTGTTTCTAGCAAGAGTCTTAAATCTCTTCATGGCTCCATTTGAGGGACTGGTTACATGGAGCTAGAATAAGCTTTACTTGGATATGATCCTCCCTGACCTGCCCCTTTGGCACTGTAGGGATACCTGCAAATTTTGAAAGGGAAGCAAACTGCAGTCCGTACCCTGTCCCTATGATTTGGGTGACCAAATTGTACTGGGTAAAGTTCTGCCACACATTTATGAAGAGGGAAAGCCTGCCTCTGAGCTTTGTTAGAGGAGGAGGAGGGATGGGACTTAAGGGTGGGTGGGGGGGTTGGGAGGTGACCTGCTCTGTACTGGGCCCCTGGCAGTGGATTCAGCTAGGCCTAGGTCCTTGTTCAGTTTGCTATGCCTTCTTTATCTCCTTGTCCATCTGCTTATTGGTCTAGGTTGCTTAGCAGGAAAGAACTAGGATTTTGTAGGGTAATTCCTACTAATCCTTGGGAGCTGAATTTGCAGACAGTCCTCAATAGTTTGCAGGGACTTTGGCTTATCCTACAGATTCTTAAATACAGCTTGATCCTTGAGTCCAAACAGAAATTCCTTGTCCAGTAGTACACCGAGGATTTCTGATTTTACATGATTAGGAAGAGAGTGCTGTCTTAGCCAAGTATGTCTCCTGATAACAGACCCAAATGCAGCTGCCCTGACTGATGCTTCCAAAGCTTCAAAGCCACAATGTAAAGAATATTTTGCGATCTGTGAGCAAATGTTGCAGATTTCTAACAATTCTATCAGGAGACCTCTGCCTTACATCCCTTCCAGTTTCTGATTCATGATGTCCAGGAGAGACTCCCTGAATTTGACCATATGGAACTGGCAAGTTAAAGGTCTTACGGCTAGGGTAGCTGATGTGTACACTTTCTTGCCAAATCTGTCCATGGTACTATTCTGTCATTAGGCATGTGATTCCTAGAGGTGCTGCCTTTGGGTCTCTATCACGTTGTTGAACTCTTAAAAGTTCGAATGTCATACGGTCGACACCATATGATCGAACTTTAAAAAGTTCGAACGTTTCAACGGAGATATCCGTACAGTGCAGAATGGGAAGATTTCCCTTTTCTGCATTGTAGTGTGATCTCGTAGTTGGTATATTTAAAGAGCGGGGGTGTGGGGGGTGCTGGGGAGTTTGCCCCACTGCTTAAACTGTTCAGGTGTTTTTTCCTTTGGTTTACTTTCTTTTTTTTATTACATTTTCGAACTTTTGAAAGTTAAATCATATGGTGTCGACCATATGACGTTTGAACTTTTAAAAGTATGATTATGTAATACAGATGCGCTGCCTTTAGCTCCCTTGCGTCCTGAGGGGGCCAACTCAGGATCTCACACAAGGTTCTTAAAAAGGTGCTTCTGACAGTTCAGAACCCTAAAAAATGGCCAGGGTTCCCAGGACCAGGAGTCAAGCTGCAAGGAAGTGTCTTAAATGACATTATCCATAACCTCTAGAACTGGTGGAATAGCCTGAGAATTATGCTCAAGAAGATTAAGAAATTCTCTTAGTCTTTTTCATAGATTGGGGTAATCCCGATCATTCCAACTGAAAGATTCCCTCATTTTGTTGAGGCAATGTTTTCATCTGACCCAGAGTTGGAATTTGACCTAAGGTAAACTGGTACACATAAGCTAATTCATCTTCATCAGAATCATAGGAATTTGAGACTCCTGGGAAGAAAGGTCCCTTTTCCTTTCTGCAGGGGTCCTGCCAGGGTTCAACTGCCTGCATCTCATATGAGATCCTCAGCTAACCTGATCAGGTCTTGCAGGTAAAGCCTGAAGTGACAGAGACACAGAAGGCCTAGTCTAGGGGCAGCCTTCTTATGTTTTGCCTTGGGTCTGGTCATAGGCATGGCATTTGTTGTTGCTGGCCTAGGTCACAGATGGGCAGCCACAGCCTGTGTCCGGTGTGCTGATGATTCCTTTCTGGTACGGGGAGATTCTGTCCATCTTAGGTCTAGTATGGAAGTCAGAAGCCAAAGCCTGCCAAGCCAATTTGGACAGATCTGACACCATAAGTCCTTTGCCTTGCATGGTCGTCGAAGGGGCCAAAGGCAAGGTAGACTCCAGAATGGTCTCACTAGAGACCTCAGCTGTGCCCTCTGTCATTGGTGGACTGTGAATGTGTTTCTCCCCCTTTAACAAGGAATCCTGGTGGACTATCTGCTATTGTCCAGCACTCTAACCAACTTGAGCAATTATCTTATTATCCTTCTTTCTGAGAAGTCTGACTAAGCATAATCAGAGGATGTTATTGTGCACATGGACCACTGATGCTCTTTCTCTTTTCCTTGAAACTTTTCAAGTGACTGCTTTATAGTCCTAGAATTAAAATGAGCGCACTTGGGACAGTTGGGCACGTTGTGCTCTGGACAAACATTAGAAGGCTGCTCCCAAACTAGGTCTTCTGGGTCTTGGACACAGAATGTGGAAGCCTCTATAAGGGACTTCTTTTCCACACTCTAAGTAAAATTTAGTCTTTCACACTGACATCTAACAGCAATATAAACAAAGTTGTAAGAAAAAAAATTTCCCTAGTGGAGTACTCTCTACCTCTGGGTTCGAACCACCCAACAAAGGTTGTAGCAGATGCCAATGGTAAGCAAGAACTAAGAAAATCTCAGGAGCCGATGACTCTTGTACTCCCCTATCCTGACATCAGAGGGGATGGTGTCCGTTGGGCCAGGAAGATGGGAACAAATCTCTAGCATTTGGGCTTGCCAAAGGCTTCCACAGCAGAATTCCCAAGAAATTACTACTGCAAAAGTGAAACACAATGAATGCTGCAGTTATCTAATGTATGAAGCATTATTTTCTTACTGCTGATATGACAAGCCCCTAACATACTGTTCCAGATACAGTTTCCAAACCACTCTAATATATGGCACTTGCCAAGTAAGACCCGATACACCTGATGTAAGAAGGTACTTGTACTGAAGAATTTACTTGTAATCACAGTGTAAAAAATAAACAGTGGCAGCTTTCAGATTTACAAGAAATCTCCTGATTTTAAAAATGTAAAAGGACACTGGCTTAAACTGCCCTGCTTCAAAGTTTTATAGGGGCCAAGGACTTTGGTCTGATGCCTGAACGAGTGTTTGATATGTACATTGCGCTGTTGGCACACTACTTCAAATTTTTAACTTTAGATTCTAATTGTTAACAGGAAAGGTGATTACCACTCCTGCAATGCAGCCCCCTGGATGTGATCCAACACATACATTAAACAAGCAAAAATTACACAGATCACTAGGAATCCAGGGCGGAAAGTCAAACCCAGCTCATACGATACATGAAACATTCTAGACATTCTAGCATTCTGAGGTTATCCAGTGGCAAAAAGAAAGAGATGATCAATACTGATCACTGAAAAAAACACACACAAGCTGACATTTTCATAGGGATACTACTTGTCATTATGTTTACAAAAAAGCAAGTTTATATAATGCTGAATTCTTGCTTCAAAATATTTTGTTGATTTTTCTGTCACCACAATTGTAAGGCACATACCACTATGATTTTTGATTTTGTCATTTCACAAGGTTGACAACAGTGAGTACTGCCACGAATGTGGTCATTTTAAGCAAAAGATGCTCTGTTTGTTCTCTAAACCTGCATTTAAAGATTCCAGCATCTAAGAAATTTTAACTTCTATTGAATGCTCCTTGTTTTGTTTTCTTCTGCCTCTCAACAGGAAATGATCAACTCTAGGAAACACTGGGATAGTACAAAGGACACTTTTTCCAAAAAGGTCTCTATCTCTTGAGTGTATGGATGGAATGTTACAGCAGTATTAAATGGCTATCTTAGTCCTGACCAACTGTGAAGATACGAACTCCAGCCTGCAGATCTGGAAGCAGTTTCTTCTTCACCTATAAAGAGTCAGAGAAAAAATAAAAATGATTAAGCAGTTCTTCCATCAGCTACTAAACTTGAGTATTGCTCATAGGTTAGTACTAGACTATCAGCCCTAAGGCCTATACAAGCCTAGCTATAACAATTCTATGGATATTTCTTCCCACAATATTTACTTCTCTGGACCTCTGTCTAGCAGGACGACTGATGTGATCCTGGGGTTGCTTTTGTTTCACCATTTAACATGACATACTGACTTTAAAACAGTCCTAAAGTTCATTTACCAAACCCTCTAGTATTCTTAAACAGGTACCAAGGTCTCAATAAATCAGAAAGCATGAAATATGGAGTATTTTCCCTGTATTATTTTCTACAGTCTGTAGGTTTGTATACATCTTGTTCTTCAGTACTAGTTAGAAAGGAAATTTGCAAGAAAATGTTTTTTTTGTCACAGAAATATGACTGCAGCCTATCAATCTTGTTTGGAATGATAGTGTTTTGTGAAAGCATGTAGAGAGAAAAAAACAAGCAAAATATTCATGCGTTAAAATCCTGCATGTACATAAATTCTTTCTGCAATGAAAAATGTAAAGAAGAGAAACAGCACTATTAGAAATACAGACTACTGGGTCAAAACATATACTTGACTGATGGTTTCAAATACACTTTATTAAGCTTTATAGAATTTAGTTAAATGGTTGACTGCATGACTATGGAGGGTTCCTTGCAGAATGAATGACAGAACTCAGCAAATCACAGCAGTATCACTCAGAATGCATTCCATGAATACAAAAAAAGCATTTAGTTACATAAAAACTTACTGTAAGAATCGATCTAAGATGGGGTCCTCCAGTAGGCAATATCGGGTACTATTACAGCAATAACCAATAACTGGGTGTGGTATATTGAAGATTTACCCACGGTCAGTATGGTTTAATCACTTTCTTAAATAATGTCTTTGTATAATGGCGCTGTGGTGTCGTTCCACTTTCTGTATCGTGTTGCTTTCTTGATGTACTGAGCATGCGTATGGGACTTCGTTCCCACACTTACGCAGTACGTCAGTGATTTGGAAAGTAAGCACTGGAGAAAGGAAGATTTCTGTTGCTGCTGCTTCTTCTTTTTTTTTAAATAAAGTTTGAAATCCAGACAGTTCAGAGGTATGAAAGAGAGAAACAGGGCAGAAATACAAGGAAAATCAGGTACATTTCTTTAGTTTTGCATAACGTAACTGATTGTCCTTGTATTTTCTCTGCCCTGTCTTTCTCTTGTACCTCTGACCTGTCCAGATTTCAAAATGTATTTATTTTTTTTTTTTTTAAAGTTCAAGAAAACTGGAAAGCCATAGCATATATTAATAGAAAAAAGTCTGGGTGACTGGACTGTTTTTATTGGCATATGCTCGATTTACAACAAGCGCGTTGGATGGGCTGACCAATCAATGTGCATGTTTATGAATGTTAATGACCTGACATTGTATAACAGGCAATAAACTGTAAAATAATCCTGTAGTGTTGCCACTGGGGCACATGTCCAACAGCACTGACAAGCCTGATGTGATGTATAAATATTACAGTACAAAGTGGTGGCTGCAGCATGACAACCACAAGTCTATGTAAGTTTGTCATAAAGCACAAGACCAATCATAAACTATGAAAGGCCATCTTATGAGAATCTCAGATATGTAATAATCTAACTCACTAAACAATAAACCATCTTTACACAGAATGCTACAATCAAAGGATTTTTTTTTACTTTATTATTGTAACTATGAAATGATTACAGTTATCTTGGACCTTTGTCACAAAATCTCTTAGGAGTCCTCAAATGCATTTTTTATCATGTTTCCCTTAATTTCTAAAATTGATTCTGCATCTCAAATATTTCTTAAAGGTGAGGTATTGCTTCCTTTTCCTAAGATACAAGTTTCACACATTAACTTGTTTTAATTTTCCCCTTAAGTATGTTTTCTTTTCTTAAATAAGTTTGTTTGACCTACTCCCCTTCTCCATCCATCAAGCCTCTTCCTCACTTAATGAGCAATTTGTTCCCCTGTCCGGGGTGGGGTGAAGGAGGCAGCAGCACTGGGAGAAAGCTATCAGGAGAGATATCAAGCAGGTGCTAATGGTGTGGAAGTACAGAGCCGGCAACTCCGTTATGAATATTGATAACGTACTGGCAGCACAACTCTCAACATGTTTGCTACTGAATTCCGGACAAAGCCAAAAATATGGGAGGACAAATGTCCAAAATCAGGGAAGTTTTTAAGTATTACTTTAATTCATATAAAAAATTATAACAGTTTTGTCTCAATATGCATTTTCTGAACAATGCAACATATGAAACTCTAAAGTCTGGCATTACTCCATAATTTACCAGAAAATCTAAATTTCTATGAGGCAAAGGGCAAAAATGAGCAAAATTAGGAACATTTTGCAAACAAATGGACAGTTGAGTGCTATGATTTGCAGTCATGGAAGCACTCAGTGTATGGTAGTTTTTTTTTTGTTTGTTTTTTTTTTTTTGTCCATCAAGTTTAAATTGACAGGCACCAGTTCTCCCCAGTGGTTGGTCATAACCTTATCACCAGCTGGGGACAGAGTTGAGATGAGGCATTTTCTTAATGGCCTGTTTAGTAAAACTTATGCATCATAAACTGAAATACTTTCTCTAAAAAGTCCTGCTTTTTTAAATAACTCATTTCAAGTCTATCTACAAAAAGCACAGTTTGAAAACCTACAGAATAACAATGTGTTGCCAGTACAATATACAGAATTAAAAATAATATTTTAATGGACTGATTCCTGAATGGAGGAAATGTGTCAGCCTGTATCTATACAGAGCCTAGCCAGACACCCATGGGAGTACAAAAGGTAGAGTCACCTTCCTTCTTGACAAGCTCCATACTGCTAAACCAGGGAGTAACTTTATGTGAAAACATTCAATTATCAGGACTTAACCTGAAAAAGGCCAAAGGTAATACACCATTTAACATGCAAAGGAAGTGTGTCCCACAGGTAAGGAAACCTTTAAGCAATGGACCTTTACTGTAAGAATTTTTTTTTATATTATGATGGAAGCTGAGAAACTTGGCACAAGTGTTTGCCACATTACCAATGCTTCTGAGCTGGAAAATTTCTAGTAACATTTGAGGTAAATTTGTCAGACATGACATTAGCTATGGCTTTGGTATCTTAAGAGTTTAATTTCTTCAAGTCTTTTGGATTTCTAATACCATAACGGGAATAGACCCCATTCCTAAGACAAAGTATGACTAAAGTTTGTGAAATTAGTATTGTTTCAATCTTTGACATTAGCTGAAAGTGCACTTTGCAGCACCAGCCCAGAACTGATTTCTTCTGCAATTCATATGGATTTACATATATTGGTAGCAAATCTAAATAAGACTGTAAGACAGCAAAGTACTATACAACCATTTATATCAATGCATGGATTCAGCAATACCTGACAGGACAAAATCCTCCTCTTCAAGGAAAAGTAAACATGTCTGGTGGACATCAGCTATAAATAAACTCTACAACAAAAGTAAAACATTGCTGTCCAGGACCAAGAAGGAACACGTGCCAAATTGGAAGCAATCTCTCCTTGGCCTAAACAGGCAAGTAAGGGTATTAGTGAAATCTTGCTAAATTAACTTTGAGTCCAAATTGGCTACATCTACTAAAGACACTCATAAGGTCTTCTTCACATACATCTGCTATCTAAGGGGAAACACCCAAATCTGCTCAGAATTGATGGTCAAGGACACCATGTATACAAATGCCATGGATATAGCCAGCTTGCTGGCAGACAGGTTAAGTAAAAACTTCACCCCCCACCCCACCCCATCAGTAATCCAGGATATCCCCAGCACCTGCCCCCAACCCCTTATTTCTACGGACCACATCATTACCGCCCTCTCAAAGGCTAAAAACACGGCTTCCATGGGACCCAACAACATCCCAGGCTACATCCTGCATCAACTCGGGCAGGAACTCGCAGCACCACTAGGCACCCTATTCAACCTAAGCCTGAATACTGGTTTCATCCCAGTCGAGTGGAGGACGGCCACAATCATCCCACTGCACAAAGGTGGAGTGTCCACCGATCCAGGCAATTAAAGACCCACTGGCCTAACTAGCCTGATTTGCAAGGCCATGGAACGCATTATCATAGGTTCATAGGTGTGTACTAGGCTAATGGCCCTAGAGCCTTTACAAGCCTAGCCCATAGAAGTGCCCTGGCATTGTGCTGCCCGACGTTAGTTCCCAGTGCCTCTATCAAGTAGAGCCATTGGAATGATCACCAGGGTGAACTTTCTATTACCCATTCACTCATCAAGATTTCTCTTGAAGGATAACGAGGTGCTCTGCTTGACATGTATAGGAAGTCTATTCCAGAGCATGGGCAGTCTCTGGGTGAGTAACCTGTCCCTCCAGCATGCTCTGTTGATTGTGGTAATGAGGTTGAGGTCTCTGGAGCATGTAGTGTGGATAGCTTGGGATTTCTTTAGATTTAGCATTTCTAACAGAGCTGGGTCAGACATGGCTTTGTAAGTCAAGCAGAGATCGCCTCTAAGTAGACAATATGAGACAGAGAATATCTGGAGTCTTTTGAGTCTGTCCATGTAGGACATGTGTTTAATGCCTAGGATCCTCTTCCTGAGGTACTTCTGTGCCCTCTCCAGCTGTTGCAGATGTCTAGTGAGGCACGTGCCAAATGGGGCATTAGACTCAATGATTGGTCTAATGAGGGAAACGTAGAGAGAGATGATGACCTCTTTCTTCCTGGATGCAAAACCCTTGGTAATGAGATGTGCCACAGAGAAGGACTTTCTGACCACAGTGGCAATGTGGTGGTCGAAGGAGAGGCTACTGTCACCCTGTGTCCCCAGATCTCTTATAATGCCGTCAGTGTTCAGTGGGCTCCCATCAATGTGGTAATTAGTAGGAACTGAGTTTTTACCAAAGGGATGACATTTTTGGCATTAAGCTTAAAGTCATGGTTTCAACACCAGTCATTGGTCTCAGTGAGGCCTTTCTGTAGGATGTCTGCTTCACTTGGGGAGTTAATAATGGCTCCCAGCTTGCAGTCTTCTGTGAACTTGGTCAGCCAGAGTCCCTTTGTGTTGGCCTGGACTTCTGGGAAGTAGATGTCGAACAGGAGAGGAATCTGGACTGATCCCTGTGTGACTCCACTCGTGACTGGTCGGCAGTCTGACTTGGGAGTCTACTACTTTCACACTGTGTGTTCTATCTGTGAGCCAATTTGCAACCCACCTAGTGATATAGGGGTTGAGGCCTAGTTTGTTGAGTTTATCAATAATTCCTGAGTGAGGAATAGTATCAAAGGCCTTGGCCAGATCAAGGTAGCCTGTATGCACTGCCTTACCTTCATCCACAGCCCTGGTGACTGACTCAAAGTCGTCAACCAGGTTGAGCAGGCATGATTTCCCTTTCACAAGCCAAACTGCGTGGGGTCTAGAGTTTGGAGATTTCCTATATCTTTGTTAATCAGGTCCATGATGATGTGCATCATAGCTTTACATATCATCAGGCTAATGGGGCAATAATTCCCAGGGTCTGTAGTTGCTCCCACTTTATGGAGAGGGATGACTGTAGAAGTGCGCCATTCGGTACGGACAAAGCCTGAGGTGAGGCTGTGACTAAACAGGGCACACAGATGTGGTACCAGTTCACTTTGTAAGTTATTGTTCTCTGATGGAAACTGTTTATTTCTCCCCAAATTTTCTTAAGCTCCATAATAGCAGTTGTGATGTTTGGAATGCTGGCCAAGTCCTTACTTTCTCTGGGTAAATAATTTGTTGAAGTGAACATTTGATGTATGTTCTTTGATGAACACAGACTTGATGGAATTAGCTTTCGATTAAGTAATATAGGCCCCTCTTGCCAGCAACCCCTTACTACCACAAATCTATCATTATCTTTTTTCCTTCTTTTATCACTATTGAAGCTTCTCTAGGAAATTAGTATAATTACTCCACTGGTGCTGCGGTAGTGTTGTCGCCTCACAGCAAGACGTTGTCCCGTTCGATTCTCAGCTAGAGCGTCTTCTGTGTGGAGACATGCGTGAATGAGCATGCCTTTGTTGAAGGTTGTGCGTCAGGACTGGTAACTCGTCACATAAAAATCCACTACCAAACATTAGCGGACCGGAGTTCCCCTGTGGCGACCCCTAACTGGGATAAGCCGAAAGACACAACAACAACTCCACTTTTCCTTTGTCATTGATAATCTGCTGAATACCCATTCTGAAAATCCTCTCTTTTTTAAATTCATATGCTCATTTCTTTCCAAGTCCGTCTCCTGTAGCACTGCTATTTGCACTCTGCATTTATTAATATAATTCAATTTTTTTTTCTTTTTGTCTTTACTGTAAGGCCTCCAATGTTCCAAAATAATATGGCTAGCGTAGCATTCTTTATTTGAACCTATGTCATATTTTTCATGACTTTTTGTTTTAATGGAAACTCTCAAGCAAAAAACTAAATACATTTTCAAAACATGTCCATAACTTATTAACTTAGAACAAAGACACAAAGCTATGTACATCTTCAAGAAATGAAGTTTAACCCTTCAGATAGGAACAACTGCCTGTTCTTTTGTTATTTCCATTTTCCTTCCAGATGTGAAAAACAGCTTGTATGCTTTAAGAAAACTAACTTTTAGCCTTAAGAAAAAGTGCACTGGCTATCTTTAAATAAAACTAAGTTATACATTTTTCTATTAAATGCACTGAAGTAGTAAGACTGCTAGGGAAGCTGCTATCTCTTATTCACTTCCAGCAATTTCAAACAATTTTTTTTACTGAGCTGATTGCCCTTGTACCTTTACATTTTGCATTTTCCTCGGCAAACAATACACAGAACTCTCAAGATTACTTGCTTGCAACTGCAGACAGCTCATCTCCATGGAAACACAGTCAGCAATGAGAAAAAAAACAGGTAAAAACTCTACAGATGCATCAAGGACTCTGTCAGTATTACTCGGAACAAAAACAGAATATACAACTACCTATGCAAAAAAATAGAAAATTTCTCAACTCTAAATATAATCTGTTTACTTTTACATCCCCCACTTGAGCAGCCCAAGATTACAACATATAAACCTAAACTTGCTTTTGTCCAGCCTTTCTTCTCTTTTTGCATCATAAAACCAATATTTCTTAAAAAAATCGTGTTTACTTTAATATCTTTATCACATACAACAATCACTTTAAAGACTCACCATCACCTCCACATTTAAAATAACTCTGATTAAATACTACACAAAACTGCTTTACTATATAACATGCAATTTATATCGTGAAATGTTTTATATAAATAACATTATGATCAAAAATTATTTTACTTACAGTTACATTTTTTTTTAATTTTAGTGTCCTTAACTATAAACTATAAACTTTCTAAACAATAATCACATATAGCAGGGTATCTGCTTTACAGTCCAGCCAGAAGTTTAACAATGTCAGCAAAAGTCCAATCATTCTCAGCCACTTTTTCTTGCAAAGCTGTATTTCACAAATGTGACTGATGCTTTATAATCTCATGTTTATTCATTAATTTTGATGTTGCTGGTCTTCTTCCTGTTCATCTCCATCTCTCAACACCAGACTCTGGTTCAAGTCCAAGGTATTCCCAATTCTTCTAGATACCTCTTATGCTTTCATTCTGTCAAGCATTTTCCTTTGAAACACTGGAAATGGTTTCACTGGGACAGTCTCTCTATGAGCTTTATTATTAGAAGAATGAAAAGCATGCTCCCCTTCTATTTTACAGCTCACTTGTTGTTGGATAAACCTTTTGTATTTCTTCCTTTGCCTGTTTTGGATAAACAATGTCATTGATCCTCCAAGAAAAAATATTCTGAAGATAGTTGGATATAGCAGATTGAATTTCATTCTGGCCTCTCAACATTCCTTGGTTGCTGGGATAAACTTGTTTCTCTTCTGCCTGTTGTACAGTGAATAATCATTTTCCACTAATACTTTGCAATCTCAAACTGTTAATATTTTATTTATTTATTGACATTTCTTTACCAAGAAAGTCCAACTGGGCCAATGGGAAGAACAGCTCCAGTGATGCACTAAAATATAGTGACCATTATTTCAGAATGTTAAAGAAGTTATACAATGAAGCTATTACAAAGTTCTTTCCAATAATATAACATGATTAAGAGACTTATAAAAATACAATGCAAGGGTTAGCAGACTGAGGTGCATGCTTATTGTTGTACTGTTTGCATTAAAAACAATTCAAAATAAGCATTAAGCCAGGAGATATGGGCTTAATGCTCTTCTCTTACACCACAATTTAGTCAGGGTCATCTCCTTCTGTTGGTATGATTCAGTCCTTACTAATGCAGATCTTGGCTGCTTTCACCTGGCCAGGCTTGCAGCATACACTTGATGTGCCCTTTCAATTAACAAATCCAGCTGTTGAATACCAGTCTAACTGCTTAGTTGTCCTTTCATAAAATTAATACAATCTGCTCCTTCCAGTTTTTCTTGTGTAGCAGAAAATCTCAGGTTTTCTCTGCGTGCTCGGTCTTCTCATGATAACATATTTTTAAACATCTTTGAGAAGTCTCATATTCAGCCAGCCTTTTCTTCATTTCAACCTCTGATTTTTTTTTTTACAGTTTTATCAGTTAATCTACATAGCTAAACTTTTTTTTCCAGCCTTTTATTTGAGTTGATATACTCCTTCAATGTTTATTTTAATCAGTGCTGAATAAATTTGACTACTCTAAATTACTGGAAGCCATCTCATGTACTAAAGCTTAAGCCTGAACTGCTTTTTGCTGAGCAGCTGCAGGATTCCTCTCAAGCAGTGTTTTCTTTTCACTTTTTCTAGTTGATTTTGTTTCAGGTTCTCTAAATTTCTTCTTTGCTGGCATCCAGGCAGTGTACTAACTAGCCAGAATCTGAATTTTACTGAAGGCAGAATTACTAGTTCTTATTTCCCAATTTCTTTTTTTCACACTCAGAACTGAAATTAAGCTGTTGATCAGTGTTCAGCCATATTGGAAGTACCACAGAAATGGAGAACTTTAACCTTACACACATGAGCAATGTGAACATCTTATCCTCTTGTTCTGTCTTGAGCAGTCTTTCACATGCAGTCTGAATAGATAGGACTCTATCATATGGGACATTGGTGAACAATGCCTTGCAGTTTTGCAGAAAGCCAAACAACTTAAGCCAAACATGTCTCTTTACAGTTATGCTGGACTTGGCCTGCCCTCAGTGCTTCATCCAGTGTTTTGTGAATAAGCCTCACCAACAGCAATTATGTGTTGGACACTGCTGCCTCAGAGCCTCCAGCTTGCAGGGTAGGAAGCTATATAGCAACTTTGTCAGCATATAGAACTTCTTCTCCTCTAGGTCACATTGAAAACATGTCATGTGCATCGGGTAATTCAACTCTCTGATGGCAATAGCACTTGATCCATATACACAAGTCTCTCATCAAATTCATGGTTTCAGAATCCCTATTCAGGGGTTAGAATATACGTGACACCATTCTAGCTTACGTGAGAGAGAAACACACACACACACTTATTCATCTAGGAAGGGAGCTTCCCTTCATTACTCCATTCCCCCTTTTTGTTTAATATTACTGGCTTCTGACTTCCCTACTTGGCTGTCTGCACCCCATTCTCTATTTTCAGGATCACTATTTGGTATCCAATACTAGAACATGAGACAGAATTATTATAACAACAACAACATCTCAACAGGGTGCTGGTGAACTGAGATGTGGAGGTGGTGATGAGGGTGTCACTATTCAAATTTAAGGCCTTGTGTATTTTTTATAATTAACTCAGACAGCCATCATGTGCAAAAGTGGAAAATCACATGAATATGCATAAAAATGCTCACTGCATTCATGCTACAAAAAGTACTCTGGGAATCAGTGAAACTATAACAGATCAACAAACAATGTTTGACATCCACACTGTGCATGGAGAAGCAGTTTTTGGTTGGTCAATCCAGTTAGGATTGCCACCTGCCCTTTTCACAGGACAGTCATGATTCGGGCAGTTGTGTCTTGTAAAAAACATGAAAATGGCAAAAATCCTGATATTTTACAAGACAAAAATATATTTTATAACTTTCCCGTAAATATCACAGAATACTATGGCACTATATCTGAAACATCTAAATATATATAAAACAACAGGAAAAAAGCTGAAGTTCTTCAACACTGAAATGTTATTTTGTGCAATAAAGTGAAGCGTGTCATTGGCACTGGATGAGGGTGTGCTTTGTCTGCAAGGTCTTGTTTCAGTAAGAAATATCCCACTTTTAGTACTTGAAAAGGTGGCAACCTTAAATTCAGCCTCTCATAGGTAATACATGAGTCACCAGTAGGACACAAAAAAATCAAGTGGAATTGTCAAACCAAAATAGACCTGAAGAAAATGTGTTCCAAGTCAGAATTATAAGACAGAGAACATGTACAAAAGTATGACAAAGCTAATGGGAAGGAAAAGGAAGAGATTAAAGAAAAGCTGCTTTATTCAAGGTGGTCTAACAAACAGCAATTTACTCATTGGTTAGCAAAGATATCAAACAGGGACTATAAAGACAGACACCTGCCTTTCAAGATCAAGACTCTGTAACATTATCAAAAGCTAACAAGTAGCTTCACCAGTGGTACTACACAGATGGGATTAGAATTAGTTTTTTTCATGTATACTGGTAGAAATTAGAAGTTATGTACTCACCATAACGTTCCATCTGAGTAGGTGTATTCATTTGTCTGCAACCTGTGGGTTATGGATCCGATATCGGATCCGAACCGGCATGGTTTTCCAGCTATGGATCCGAGCTCTCAGCTCCTCCCCTCACCCATAATGCCCTGCTCTCCCTACATGACCTCAGATCGAGTTTGCCAACAAGAAATACCCTAATAAGGGTAACACATAATATGCAGGAAACTGACAAGGCCAGGGGAATAGGAGGGGGGGATGGTTGCAGACAAATGAATACACCTACTCAGATGGAACGTTATGGTGAGTACATAACTTCTAAATCTGAAGTAGGAGATTCATTTGTCTGCAACCTGTGGGACAGAGTCCCCAGCTACCAGAATCTTGGGCGGCCATCATGGAAGGATATTCCGGAGCACCACGGAGCCAAAGGATGCTCTACCTCTAGATGTAATATCCAACTTGTAGTGGGAAATAAAGGTGTGAGATGAAGCCCAAGTGGCTGCTGAACAAATATCATCCAGAGGAATCCTAGCTTTAAAGGCCACTGAAGTAGAAACTGACCAGGTTGAATGGGCATGTACTCCCTCCGGTGCGGGCCTTCCAGAAGCTTGATAAGCCAATAAGATGCACTACGAAATCCAGCGTGATAAGGAGACTTTGGAAATTGGTCTGCCCAAATTGAATTTAGCAAAGGAAATAAACAACTGGTCGGATTGCCTATGACCAGCTGTCCTGTTCAGATAAAATCTAAGTTGCCTGTGAACATCTAAGGAATGTAGCTTGTATTCACCTTTGTTTTGATATTTAGGAAAGAAAACAGGGAGGTTAATGGATTGATTAATATTTGCTTCAGAAGCTACCTTAGGAAGAAAGGACGGGTTGGCCCTGAGGTATAAACGGTCCGGATGAAAGGCCAAGTAAGGAGGCTTGACGGATAAGGCTTGAAGTTCTGAAACTCTCTTGGCCGAGGTAATGGCTACTAAAAAGGCCGTCTTGAAAGATAAAAATTTCAGATCTACCGTAGCCGCAGGTTCGAAGGGGGGAGCGGTCAAGGCCTGAAGGACCAATGAAAGGTCCCAAGGAGGAACCACTTGCTTTACAGGGGGTCTGAGGAGAAAAGTACCTTTTAGGAAAATCTTACACAACTTGGCAGACATCAGTGGACTGGAGTCTTGACCAATATGATAATGAGAAATTGCCGCAAGTTGCACTTTGACCGTGGAACTGCTGGCACCATCATTAAAAAGAGTGGTTAAGAAGTCAAGCACCAGAGGAAGGGGAACTGTGAAGGGGTCTAGACCTTGCCGCTCCGCCTAAATGGAGAACCGTTTCCACTTGCTGCGGTAAACTTTCCTGGTAGATGGTTTATGAGCCGCTACCAGGATGGCCTTAACTGGAGACGAAATACCGGGAGTCCTGATCAGGAGTGGAACTGGAGCAGCCAAGCAGTCAGCTTCAGGTTGTCCAGATTCGGAGTTGATAGATGGGACGGGTGAGATATCAGATCCGGAATGGGATCTAGAATCCAAGGAGGATTCACTGAGTGAGACCTTAGGAAGGGGAACCAGATCTGTCGAGGCCAGAATGGGGCAATGAGAATCATTCTGCACCCCAACCGAGAGGCTTTCTGAAGAACTTGGAGCATCAGAGGCAAAGGGGGGTAAGCATAAAGAAGACCGGGGGGCCAAGCATGCACCAGAGCGTCTCTTGGGGTATCTCCGGAAGGAGGGATTAGAGCGAAAAAACTGTCGCACTTGGTGTTTGAGGGAGACGCAAAAAGATCGTAACAAGGAGTTCCCCACCGTGCGAAGATGCGTTTCGCTACCTGAGCATTGAGAGACCACTCATAAGGGGAGAGAATGGTGCAACTGAGTTTGTCCGCAAGGATGTTGGACCGACCCGGAATATGCATTGCGATGAGAAAGCGGTTGGTGGAGATTGCCCATTCCCACACTCTCATGGCTTCTCGACAAAGAGGATAAGACCTGGTTCCGCCCTGCTTGCTGATATACCAGACGACAGACATGTTGTCCGATTGAATCGCAATAGTTCCCAAGGGAAGAAAGGCCTGTAGTGCTTGCAACGCTAAGAGCACTGCTCTCATCTCTAGAACATTGATATGCAGTAAGGTCTCTGAATCGTTCCACGTGCCTTGGACCGTACGGCCTGCAAAATGCCCCCCCCCACCCGAGGCGGGAGGCGTCCGTGGTCACCGTGGCGAGAGGGGGAGAAGCACAAAAGGGGCGGCCTCCGTGGAGATCTTGTGAGTGGAGCCACCACAGGAGGGACCGCTTGCAAGCCTTGCTGATCGCAATGGGATGATGCATAGGAAGAGCAAGATAAGACCACTGAACTAGGAGTGTCCATTGAAGGACCCGCACGTTGAACCTGGCGAGGGGAAGAAGGGCGATCGCTGCTGCCATGGACCCTAGAGCCCTCAGGACCAACTCCGCCGGAACTGAGCTTGAGTGGAGGATGGCCCGCACCTGGAGTTGCAGATTCTGAATTCTGTCCGCAGTGAGGAAGGCTCTTAACCGTCTCGTGTCTAGCCTAGCACCTATAAAATCTATGAACTGCGTAGGGGCAAGGTTGGACTTTTCTGCATTTATTGTGATGCCCAGACGGGGGGCTAGATGGAGAAAGGAATCTCGTGCCAATAACAGTAGATGCCTTGTTGGAGCGGTGAGAAGCCAGTCGTCCAGGTAAGGGAAGACCTGCACCCCCTGAAGCCTCAGGTGGGCCGCTACCACTGCTAATACCTTGGTGAACACCCTGGGGGCTGTGGTGAGACCAAAGGGAAGGACCCGGAATTGGTAGTGACTGGCTCCCAGCTGGAAGCAGCGAAACCTCCTGGAGCGCCTGTCCATTAGAATATGGTAGTACGCGTCCTTGAGGTCTATAGAGCACATCCAGTGATTTTCTCCCAGAAGGGGGAGAATAGACTGTAAGGTAACCATTCGGAACTTCTCCTTGGGAACTGCCAGGTTCAAGAGTGAAAGGTCTAGTATTGGTCGTAGATCCCCCGTCTTTTTTGGCACTAAAAAGAACCTGGAGTAGAACCCTGATCCGATCTGGTCTGGGGGGACGGGCTGGATGGCCAATTTCTGCTAAAGCGGCCTCCCTCTGACCGGGTGGAACGTCGGGGAGGGACTTCAATTTTGGAAGGTGATGAAATGGGATGCGGTATCCTCTGGATATGATGCGGAGGACCCAGCGGTCTGATGTTATGGACTCCCATGCCGCTAGGTGCTCCGAAAAACGTCCCCCGACTGCCTCCAGAGTGGAGCAGCCGGGCAACCCTTCAGGGCTGCTGCGCGGGCCGTTCAGAGAAGGGTTCTCTGGACCCGAAGTTCCTGGGAGCCCCTCTGCCCCTGGGGCGGCGTCCTCCCTGTCCTCCTCTGCCACGGAAGGACTGGTTGTCTGGAGCGGGTTGGGACTGCTGCGATTTCCGGAACCACATCTTCTTCTGGCCCTTTTGGTTCCTAGAATAGGGCCTCTGGGGCACAGAGAAGCGGATTCCAATGGCAGACAGCGTCTTCCCGTCCTTTTCGCTCTGGGTCAAAGTATCGCGAACAGTTTTGCCAAAAAGGGCAGAACCATCGAAGGGAGCGTTCGCAAATGATGCCTTGACGGGCTCCGTGAAATCACAATGACGGAGCCAGGCCTGACGTCTAGTAACTAGGCCTGTCTTGCGGCTCTAGCGGCTCCCTCCATAGCATGGGACAGTAGCCGCATAGAGGTATTAGTCACGGACCTAAGAGTGGCCATACGGGTGGAGTGCAACAATTTGTCCTCCTCCGACATGGACTCTGGGGGGGATGCAGCGTATTCCTTGATAAGATCGCGCTGCATCCTAATCACGTGCCAGGTAGTTCAGCGCCCTCACTGAAAAGGCCGCTGAACTAAACATCCGCTTCCCCAAGCGGTCCATCATCCAAGACTCCTTGCTCGGGGGGTGGACTGAGGGGCTCTCCTGAGCAAGTTCCCTCTTGGTGGCTGCCGCCGTCAACATGGCATCTACCGGAGGCCCTTTACTCCAGTGGGCAAGGTCAGCCGGGGGACTAAGTATACGGTCAGGCCTTTTTAGGATTGGCTCCACGGTGTCCGGATCCTTCCACGCCCTGGTGGTAATCAGGTCCACCAGGGGGTCGGCAGGAGGTGACACCCAAGAGGTAGACGGGCCCGCTTCAAATGCCTCCAAGAACACGGACTCGTCCGAGGAAGACTTGGAGGCAGACCACCCCCCCCCTTATGCAAAGCATTTCCATGATGTCTCCAAAGGAGACATCCTCGGGGGGTGATCTTGGGGAGCCTTCCCCTTCCTCCAAATCCGTGTCTTCTGTGAGAGACTCGGGGGAGTCTATGTGCCTCCTTTTGCACGTATGCTTGCGAGGGGCATTCTCCGGGGGGCTGTCAGAAGATCCCTCGCAAGCAGTGTCATGTTCCAAAGGAACAACTTGGGGCAAAGGAGCGGGCTGTCCCAGTGGCCGGATGGTGGAAGCCTGGCCCAGTGCAGATGGAGCGCGGGACGGAGCAGAAGCAAGTGCCGGGGGTCCGGAAACCCTCAACAGGGCCCTCTCCACTACATCAAAAGCCGAGGGGGAGCCGACCTCGACCAAAGGATCCGATAATCGGCTCCCCCTAGGATCCGAAGAGTGGATCGGAGCCGGCACCGAAGCACTCGGATTCGAGGGGACAGTGCGCTCCGACACGGATGGCGCCGAAGGAGCACTGATCCCCCTGGATCCGAAGCTCGGATCCAGGCTCCGAGAGGTCGGATCCGAAGCACTCGAGGGCAGGGTCGGATCCGAAGTACCCAGTACTATCAGCGCCGACCCATCCCCGGCTCCGAAGCTGCTCGGCTCCAACTGCTCCGAACCCGGGTAGCGGGTCGGAGAAGGAGCTATAGGTTTAAAGAAAGGGGTCGAGCTCCCCCCCAGAGGGGGGGGGGAGGCAAGAGCACTCCCATCTGCATCTGGACCTGGATGAACCTTCTCATCATCTGGTCCAGAACAGCATCAGATAAACTGTACGTAGATCTCGACGAGGCTACCGAGGTAGGCCTTGAGTGCCTCCTCGAAAGCCTCGACGGAGATCGGGTCTCCTCCTCCTCCTCAGGTCCCGGTGAAAAGCACACAGGAGACCGGAGCCGAGGAGGGGGAGAACCAGCAGACAAGGAGGCCGGAGGAGAAGCCCGCTTGGCAGGCGGGGCCGAAACAGAGGTCTCGGCCCGCCGCTTATGGTGCTTCTCCCTCCGGTCCTTCTTTCTTGCTTCCCTCTCCTCCAAACCACTAGAGGGAGGTTGAGTCCCAGGTGGAGGAGGGGGAGCCGGAGAGGAGGGAACCGTAGACACGGTACCCCCCGAAGGAGCGGTAGCCGGAGCCGAGTCCGGGGGCAAAAGTCCCGCCAGGACCAGCTTCGACCTCCGCTCCTTCAATGCCCTGGGGTTGAACCCTGCACAAATGGAACATCCAGAAGTGAGGTGTTCAACCCCAAGGCATCGAACGCACCGAGTGTGGCCATCAGCAGGGGAAAGCTTATGGCCACACTCTGAGCACTTCGAAAAAACAGCCTTAGGTGGTTCAGACATCCTAAGGACACTAGTTTTTACTTTAATTAGTCTAAAAAAAGTAAAGGCTAACTAGCCAAACAAACACAGGCCCAAACACACACTACGCACCAGCGAGGGGAGGGAAACTAAAAGTTATAAAAGTTAATAAAACTAAACAACTTTAAGCTATAAAAAGGGAAACCTATAACTTTCACACAAAACTGACTGAAAAACCTTAAATTGAACACTGAAATTAGCAGTAATAAATACTTAGCTGTAGAGCTCTCAGAAACCAATCTGGTCACCAGCACGGCAAACTAGATCTGAGGTCATGTAGGGAGAGCAGGGCATTATGGGTGAGGGGAGGAGCTGAGAGCTCGGATCCATAGCTGGAAAACCATGCCGGTTCGGATCCGATATCGGAGCCATAACCCACAGGTTGCAGACAAATGAATCTCCTACTTCAGATCAAATGTTTGAAATAAATAATTTTTTTCTTAGGGAAGTTTTAAAGATGTAACGGTAATTACATTGCCAAGGAACTGCAAGATACCAATTGGAGTGATGACACTACCAGCTGTTGTTACTCAGAGGTGATTTTATCACTTGCAAGTTAAACAAAACGGCTGAGGAGCACCAACGGAGAGCAACAGTGCACGATAAGTGAAAGTCTTCAAATCTTCTTAACGCACAATTTATTAAGTTATAAAACTGACGTTTTCGCTACCAGAAACTATGGTAGCTTCCTCAGAGAAAGATAAAACAACAAGAATGTTTTATGGTCTAGTAGATGTAATCAGTATGATGACATTTTCCAAGTTATGTTTAACTGGTTCTTTATATGGTCTAGTTATTCATACTAAAAAGCAAAGTGTTTTTATTAATTAGTTTTATCTTCTTGTGGGTTTTATTATTGACTTCTTATTGGTATACTAGTAGTATACGTGTTTAGTATTGTTGATTGAACTGTTTTTTAATGAAAGATGGATAATCTTTCTAACGAGAGAATGACAATTTTCCAGTTAAGACAGGATATGACGTTTTTTATTAACTAGTAGTTCTAATTGTAATTAGGAAATAAGGCGCCAAACTCTGTATTTATTTCATTACTCTGCATTGTTGTTTTATCTTTCTCTGAGGAAGCTACCATAGTTTCTGGTAGCGAAAACGTCAGTTTTATAACTTAATAAATTGCGCGTTAAGAAGATTTGAAGACTTTCACTTATCGTGCACTGTTGCTCTCCGTTGGTGCTCCTCAGCCGTTTTGTTTTACTGGTTTTCTATACGTACCTAGTTTGTGCTTGTGTTTTGTGCTTATGGCTTCAGGAACATCGGAAAGCCCAGCAAGCCCTAACATCTTCGGGCTTTCTAACTCGGAGACATCTGGGACTAACAATGGATCTAATAATGACATGATGTCTCTTTTAGCCGGTATCACTCAACAGCTTGACTTGTTCAACACTCGGATGGACAATTTTGATCTGCGACTTGCAAACGGCAATGTCGGCAGTAGCATCATGCAGAGTAATGTTTCTAATATGACGGGCTCTCTGCCAATCCCAGCGGGCCAGCGTATTAATGCTTCCTCTACTGCAGGTACTTTCCAAACTTTACCGCAACCTGGCCTAGTATTTTCGTCTATTCCAGTGGGGCAGAGGCTTAATGTCTCTTCTAATGGTGAAAGCCTTCATAATTTGATGCAACCTGGACTAAACTCAGGCGGAGCTAACAATGTCGTGAATGTTGATGCCAACAGTAATGGGTTAAACACGGTGCTTATTGGGGTTCCATCACTCTGCGACTGGATTTCGGACTTGGACTCTTTTACTTTCTCGCAGCAAGGGATGCAGGAATCACCGGCACTTCAAAATAATATTTCTCCTGACTCCATGGATTCTTTGGTGAGCAAGCTTAAATCCTTTGACACTAAACTGTTAAAGCTCCGAAAATTGCAACTGGAAGTTTGTTATTTTAAACAGTGCTTACAAGACAAAATTATTCCAAAGGGACTGCGGAGCACTTTTGCTCCTACTGGTTTGTTAATTGATGCAGCCTTCCTATCTGACTTAAAAATTTTATTTGACCAACAAGGTTTTCAATTACTTGACCTTATGATTAAACATTATTCAATTCACATTTCTGCACTTATTTCTGAAATTAATGGCTTGGACAGTTTGATTAAAGCTGATTTAGACTTTGTGAGATATAAATATGATTATGCACGCATATTTAACAGCATTGATGCATTACTGGGCAAGTTAAAAGTTAACAAAGCTAAAAAGCTCAACAGGGACAGATTAATGTACCAGCAGAACAAAGCTTATGTCAAACTTTCTATCCCTTCTTCTACCCTGGAGCCTCCTAACACCAATGGTTCTAATAATGTACCTGACTCTGCTTACAACCACGACGAACAAATGGACTCGGTACAAGAGTTTCCTGATTCAGATACAGGACCACGTCGTAGCAACAGAATCAGGGCTAACAAGAACAAGTGTAATTCAAACTTTAATAATGCCCCACAACAACAGGGGTCAGGGCATTATAACCAAGGTTATAATAACAAAGAGACAGGTTTTTTAGGTCAACACAACAAGAATCGCCAACAAGGACACAGGAATGCCCACTGGAACAATCATTGACCTCAAACCTGTATGACATTTCTTTCCTTGGTAACACTGAGCTTCCAAAAATATTAGTTAATACTAAAGGTGACTTTCAAGTTTACAATTTCTCTAGTTTCACTATTGAGCAAGAACTCATTGACCTACTGGCATTGGGCAACACTTTTGTACCTAGTCGTCATTTCAATTTAGCTGAGACTATCATTGACCTTAAATGTTTTACACGTAAGCTTAATTTTGGCTTACTTTTCTCTGCTCCTATGCAGCAAGAATTACATAATCTTAAACTTTTGAGTGTATATAATCCTCCACTACACCCCGAATTAACCCTTTTTGAAAGGGCTTGTGAATTTGAATTGAGATACCTTGATGCGCATTATAAATCACTAGTGAGTCATCAGAAGTTCAATATTTCTAAGGAGCAACAGTTGTTGTTAAATGAACTTTGTAATTTACCAGTAAGAGTTCTCAAACCTGACAAAGGGGGTGGGCTGGTCATTTTTGATAAATTTGATTATTCTGCTAGAATGTCACACATTCTTAACAGTCCTGCTTATCAGCCTTCTTCTCTTAATGAAATGAACACAGCCCTTTCCAGAAACAGGGGTTATTTTAGGGATTTATTCCTTTCGGGTAAAATTAATAGTGACATTTATCACTTCATAGACATAACTACACCTAAGACCCCTATCATTTTTGGAATTCCCAAAATACATAAAGATCTACACAATCCACCAATGAGAGCTCTTATAGACGGTAGGTCGTCCATGACTCACCCATGCGCACGAGTAGTGGACAGTATTTTGTCCAAGTATCTCAAATCAATCCCTGGTATCTGTAAGGACTCTTGGTCCTTTCTTTCTGATATTAACCAGCTTAACTTGGACTTAGACTGTAATTTTCTCACCATAGACGTGGTGGATCTTTACACCTCGATCCCACATTTGGAAGCCACAGAATGGATTGCTAACATTTTAACTAGTTTAGGTGCACCTAGCAATGACATTGACACAGTTTCTGAGCTCCTTGACATCATTTTAACATCTAATTTTTTCATTTTTGAAAAGCAATACTTTCTACAACGACAGGGTATTGCAATGGGCTCACCGTGTGGCACCTCTGTGACCAACATGCTTGTTGCCTACTGGGAGAAAGAATTTATTTTGAACAAACCTATGTTCTCAGATCAGATAACATACTACACTAGATACCTGGATGATATCTTCATTTTATTTAAGGGGTCAGAACAGGAGGCACTTCAGCTTGTTGAATATATGAATAGTACAACTTCTTTTTTCAAGTTTACATATCAATTTTCAACACACTCAATTGATTATTTGCATGTTAAGACTTGAAAAAAAGATCTTGACTTGTTCACTTTCTTCTTCTATTCATAGAAAGTCAACCTATTGTAATTCATTTCTTCATTTTTCAAGTCAACACCCATTCAAACAAAAAAAATCAATAGTTAAAGGCCAACTCATTAGAGCAGCAAGAATGTGTAGCACTGAGGCTTACTTTGATAGGGAATGTCAACTCCTTTTTGAAATGTTTAGCAGTCGTGATTACCCAGTGCCCCTTATTCATGAGTTAACATCAGAAGTGAGAAATAAGAGAAGAGGAGGTGTTTATAAACCTCTTCTTGATAATAACCATATAGGCACTATCACTTCTCCGTCTCTTGTTGATTTATTACCACCATCTAGTTCTACCACCATTTCATGGAACACACCAAAAGAGAACCAAATGTTTTCTTCCAGTTTCATTACAACATTTAGTATTGACTCTAAACATGTTTGCTCTATTTTATTTAAAAATTGGTATTTCATCACGAGCAACAGTTTCCTTTCTGAAAAGCTGGGTGATAAGCCTGTAATAGTCTATAGAAGGGGTCAAAACCTGAAAGCTCTGTTAGAAAGGAACAAAAACTCTGATACATTTGTAAAACAGAAAGGGACGTTTACATGTGGACACTGTAACTGGTGTAGTTGCCTTAGAACTGGCAACTCTATTCAACTGAGGGGGAAAAAACGTAGTATTCATCATAAGGTTAATTGTGACACTAAGTCTATTGTTTACCTGGCCACCTGTGACAGTTGCCCTGCGTACTATGTTGGTAAAACTGAACGTAAATTCAAAGAAAGAATTTACCAACACATGTACGCTATCAAAAAAAGAAAGGAGGAAAATGCTTTGGCAAAGCACATTATTCATAACACTGGACATAATTTTCGTTTTTCTGCCATTGACCATATTCCACATAATATAAGAGGTGGACCTTCTTCCATCCTTTTGGAAACTAAAGAACTGGAATGGCAGATAAAACTTAATGCATTTTGTCCACCTGGTTTAAATGAAAACTGTAATATCTCATGTTTTCTTAAACTTAAGAGTTATTTAAGATAATATTTTTTAGATAATTAAATTAATCTTGTTATTTTATTCTTTGCCCTTAAAATTATATTTTGTGTTGTAGCACAACACACTTTATTGACAGGTTGAGCTACATACATCTTTTTTAATTTTGTCATTGGAGGGTTGTCTACCTCAACCTATAGGAGAACCCTGTTTGTAACAAAGCTGTAGCTTTAACTTTTCTAGTGCTCTGTTCATCCTTTTTACTGTGCTCCCTACTTTTTATCCATACAAATTAGTAGTGGGCAATTGAATACTATTCGCTCTTTGTTCATGAGCTTGACTTGTAGGACTGTTACATATTTCTTATTTAAATGTTTTATGGTCTAGTAGATGTAATCAGTATGATGACATTTTCCAAGTTATGTTTAACTGGTTCTTTATATGGTCTAGTTATTCATACTAAAAAGCAAAGTGTTTTTATTAATTAGTTTTATCTTCTCGTGGGTTTTATTATTGACTTCTTATTGGTATACTAGTAGTATACGTGTTTAGTATTGTTGATTGAACTGTTTTTTAATGAAAGATGGATAATCTTTCTAACGAGAGAATGACAATTTTCCAGTTAAGACAGGATATGACGTTTTTTATTAACTAGTAGTTCTAATTGTAATTAGGAAATAAGGCGCCAAACTCTGTATTTATTTCATTACTCTGCATTGTTGTTTTATCTTTCTCTGAGGAAGCTACCATAGTTTCTGGTAGCGAAAACGTCAGTTTTATAACTTAATAAATTGTGCGTTAAGAAGATTTGAAGACTTTCACTTATCGTGCACTGTTGCTCTCCATTGGTGCTCCTCAGCCGTTTTGTTTTACTGGTTTTCTATACGTACCTAGTTTATCACTTGCAAGTTGTTATGGCCTGTCTTTGAAAGTAAAATAATTCTGCTATTGATACTCTGGTAGCAGTAGCAAATACCAGAAGTTATCCACCTTGGTGAAGAGGAAGACTGTCAAATCTAAAATGTATCACAGCTATAAAGTCCAAACCAATAGGCTCTAGCAAACTCACTGAGTAATTAAATGCTTTTTAAAAATATACTACTGCAAATGTCAGTGAATGCTCTGGTAACACTGACAAAGTTATTGCACAGGAACCCCCTAGAAACTGCAGGCATCTCAAGTGATATTTTGTCTGTGGCTAATTTGTTGAACTCTCTGAGTAATGTTACTATTCATACTGGGGCAATGATGACGATCATGGAGAGCATCCATTTGACTTGTGAAGAATGTTAGAACTTTCATCTCGTGGAGGATAATGTATAGGCACATAAATAGGTATCTGTACGTGACAGTTTAACACTCCATCACCATTAAAGGTGAAGGCAGGGTGAAGTTTCAGTTCTGCAATAGCAATGAGGGTTTAGACGTTTAAATTGCACACAGTTCTGACCACTTCTACAGGTGGAATGGCCCTCCAGTGTCTATGGAAGTACTAGGTTTAGTATCATCTTTCGCACCTGCAGCTTGGTCTACATAAACAGTGGACAGAGAAAGACTCATACAACATTACAACTATACAGCTCAGTTATGCAAACAAGAACTGCTTTTAAAGAAACAAATCTTTCTGTACTGTATTACAGCATTAAATATTCAAGCATATGCATGCAGGGAATTCTAAGCAAGTTTATTTACAGGTTCTGTAAACTATTTTGAATACATGGGCAGGAAAAGTGCAAAGTAAAACCACATTATAGTTTAACCAAGTACCAATTATTACTGTTCCCAGATTAGACTAGATCTCTTCATTTTTTACAGGCTTACAGGTTCTGAGTAAAATTACGATCAAGAAGCTCAGCAATGTCAGCCAGTGCTAGTGCTGGAATAATGTTACCTAGCAGGCACATTTTTGCAAATATCCCAGGTGAAAATTTGTGATCACAAACAGCCATCCAGACTGGTTTTAAAAGTTGTTAGGGAAGTACTCTGTGATGTGTAAGGGCAGCTTATTCCAGAAATGGGGAACATATTGAGTTAAGTATATGTCACACCATCTGGTGGTCCTGATGTGATACTATAAATGTTTAGGTCATTAGCGTGGGTAATTTGCTTTATTTACAGTTCTGTTTAAGTAAAGGAGTTCATAGAATGTTGGGCTGTTCATAGTATGGAAGGGTAAATAGAGATCCATTCATGAGTTTGTACAATGAGAAAAAGACCAGGCTTATAGTCTGCCAGAGCAGATTAGGGTACTAAAACTTTATATCTTTTACATGGAAAAAAAATACTGAAGTCTTTCAACTTGTTTAGGAGTATAGGTAGGTACATCCCAAAGGCGACATTATATTCAATGGTTGGAGCACTATGTACAAAATGCAGTGGGATTATAAACCTCTTTGGATCTTTTGGAAATACCATGAAGACTGATTGTGCAAGGTAGAAGAATTGTGTAAGGTAGAAGAAAAAGACATTATGATCAAAGGACAATGTTAATAACATCGGTACTAAGGTCCTTAAAAACTTGTGTCAGATATGAGTGGGACGTTATCTACATGGTAGGCAGTAGAGATGCTAGATTTACTAAAGGAAACTATGCTGCACTTCTTCGCATTGAGGGTAGGCCCATTATTAACACACCAAACTCTGAAATCATTTTGATCTAGTCTTTGCTAGGGAATCTGCATATCAAAGTGGGATTTAATAATCGCTTCCAGTTTCCAATCATCAGCAAACTTGGTTAACCATAGGCGATTGATACCAACTTTCATGCCAGAGAAATCCATACCAAAGAGGAATGGGCCTAGGACAGAGCCCTGCGGTAAACCACTGGTGATGACGCTTTGTCTAGAGCAAGCATCACTGACCTTAATGGTATGGGCTCTGTCAGACAGCTAACATTTAAGTTCTGATAAAGTTTACTCTGCAGATTTCTGCCTTGAAAAAGAAAGCATTTAATGGAAGGTGCATTATAAAATAACATCAAGTCCATTTACCATGAGCAATTGTAGTTAGCTTGTTCTTTTCTTCAGGGCTGAGCTGCAACATGGTATTAATAACAGGAAGAAGTCTCACTCTCTCACTGCCGGATTTCAAGAATATGAACTGGAGCAAAACATTTTTTAAATATTCCAGATTAGCCACAGACTTCTCTCGCTCTTGGTTTCTCTCCAACCGTCTTACTTCACTCTTTAGAAGCTAAACAAGAAAAAGGAACACGAGTGAAAAATACAGATTTATTTATCCCCTTCCATCTTCTACATTCTGCAGCATTACAGAAATATTATGAGATAATAACATAAAATTTTGTCAGGGAAATCGTATCATTTAAGATAACTGTTGACTGACAGATTCCATTAAGATACTTACAAGGAAAAAGTTAAGTGACTGGTGAGACTGCCTACCAGTAAAGTTAACTGGTAAAAACAATGTAGTGGTTAAAACTTAGCATTCTAAAACCTCAAAAATGGTCTAGCCATAGACGCCAATAAGTTGTAATCTATAAAGAGCAGATTGGAAATGTGGAGTTGCAACTAATGCTAGATCAACAACTTACTTCAGGATTGAGCTCCCCAAGTCAGAAATTTCTTTGAGGTCTATGTATTAAAAACTTTGGGGACTATATAATTACACTGTTACTAGGTGTGATTAATGATCTACATGGCCAGTACTACCATATAATTCCCCTCCTCCATATCAGTGTAGTGTATTATCAATGAAAGTCAATCAGATATTCACACATTTACTTGTTTTACTTACTTTACTCCATCAGAAAAGTGTGAAGCACTGTCTATCCATATTAGCACTGCAGAAATTTTTGCTGATAGCTGTGCTGTTGCCTTAGTATCTGCTCTTTATTTTTGCTTTACTTTAATTTTCTTTATTTTAGTAGCATGCCAGAGCAATTACTAGAGCCATACTTAGTTTCTAGGGACATCATATTACCATGTCCTGGTGTACTGTAGTCAGAAGTGAGTGGCGGATGACAAGCAGCAGCATGCACGGTGAGCTGGAGATGTCTCTAAGTATCTTTTGTACATCTGGGTGTCGCTGCGCGTGAATGAAAGATGGAGTGATGCCAACTTACCACCAAAGTTTTCTTGTCTCTAACTTTATAACTGTTCCATTCTACTAAAGTTCAACATTTTGCATTCAAGCCAGCAGCCAAGTGTACACAGAGAGACTTAAATGCATTTTCAGTATAACAGGGATAGTATTCACATTATAGCATCCATTTCAATTTTTTTCGGCAGTACAGAGTATAATTTTGATACTTAGCTGAAACATAGGCTCATAATCATACTAGGCTGATTACAACAAGGGCCTTTTTAAGCCTAACCATGCAACCCAAATTTCTGACCAGTTCTGGTACCCTTGATAAGTGTAAGCAGTGGCTTGGGAGCTGAAACATTTACAAACAGTGGACTGGGAGATGAACCATTTACAGGCTGTCTGTGTCCATTGCAGACAAAGATACCAAACCAGAGATGCGCTTCCTGTTCCCCATCCAAAAGTCCAAGTTACACTTGAACTGGGTTAGTGTGGAAATCTGCTTCACGTGGCTGGGGAACCTGTTCCAGAGAAGGAATAGTGTCAGGGATACATACCTGTCTCACCTATTTATAAGATGCAAGTCTTTAGAATAGGTAATGCTGGTGCTGTTTGCTTTGTGGATATATAGGAGGTCGATCAGCGTAGGGTCTGACAATGCCTTGTATGCCTGGCACAGATCTCCCCCCTCAACACTGGTATGAGGCAGAATACACGAATACAGTCTTGGGGAGGTCTGCAAAGGACATGTTACTTATGCCCTGTGTTCTTTTAACGAGGAACTTCTGTTGACTTTCCAACTGTTGCATGTGCCTGGTTAGGTACATACCAAATGGGGCTCTGTTAGTCAGTAATAGGTCTGATGAATAATAGCATGTTATCCCAGAGGAAAGGGACCTATGCATGCAGAAACTGTTCAGTCTGTAAGTGCATACATTCTTGTTTAGTGTTCACCCATCCCACGTTACATTTTGAAATATATGCTAAACACTATGCAGACTGCAGAACTAAGAATATTGTTTATTTTGCTTTCTGCGTGATCTGCCAGGCTTACTATGTTGGTAAAACTAAACGCATATTGATGGAGCGAATACAAGAACATTATAGAGCTATTGCTAATAAAAAAGAGACGAATGCTAACATGTGGAATTAGCCGGCAGTGCACATTATTGTAAATTTTGGTATTGGAAATGTTACAAGAGGGAATTAGAGGAGGTGACATGACTAACAGAACAGAAACTGCTGAACAAAGGTGGATTTTAAAATTAAATTCTTATAATTCCCCTGGGATTAATGAAACATTATCTTTGAAGCCCTTTTTAAAGGGCACAGCCCTTAAACATTAACTGCATTATTGTGTTTTAATAGATTTTAGATTGATGTTATGTGTTCTTAATTAAATGATTGTGATTTTAAGGAATGTTTTTAAACGGTTTTCAGTATGTTTTTTATTCAGTCTGATGACGTGGTACCAGAAACCGTGAAAGCGCTTACTGTTTTGTTCAGTTTTCTATTGGAATATTAAAGTGGACTTTCTTTGACCTGAATAGGTGTGGTGGAGTGGCTCATTTATTCTTTTTCTTTGACATGTTACTTATGCCCTGTGTTCTTTTAACGAGGAACTTCTGTTGACTTTCCAGTTGTTGCATGTGCCTGGTTAGGTACATACCAAAGGGGGTCCTGTTAGTCAATAATAGGTCTGATGAATGCCGAATACAGTGGAACAATAACCTCCATGAACCTACATACCTTGATGGTCAAAAGCTAGATGACAGTCTGTATGTGTCCCCAAGTCCCTGGCTACTGGGTCAACTCCTAGAGGTGTGTTGTCAATATGATAGTTACCAGGGGTGGATGACCTCCTGAAAGATACTATTATGCATTTCTTGGCAATTAGTGTTAGTCCATGACTCTGACACCAGTTACTTGTTTGTGTCAGCCCTTCCTGGAGAATATTTGTGTCTGGGGGGGATTCTGCTCCTAATATGCAATTACCTGCAAATTTAGTCAGCCAGTGGCCCTTGGCACTGGCCTCGACTTCACATACGCCAAAAAGGAATGCTCTCAGGACTGATCCCTCAAGGACTCTACTTGTGACAGAACTCTTTGTAGAGGTGGACTCCCCATTTCTAACTTCCTGAGTCTTGTCTGTGAGCCAGCTGGCTATCCGCCAGGTGACATAAGGGTTTATACCTAACCTCTTGAGTTTGTCAACAATGCTTGAGTGGGGCATTGTATCAAATGCCTTGGCCAGGCTAATGTAGGTAGTGTAAACCATTTTGCCCTCATCGACTGCTTTGGTGACTTTCTCAAAGAAGTCCACCAGGTTGAGTAGGCACAACCTGCCCTTGATGAAACCAAACTGGGTTGGGTTCATGTTTCAGTGCAACAAGTTACTGTACTTATGTTGATTTTAATGATGGTATATGTGTATTATTCTATATGTCATATGTGTGTGTTAACGACTGTACTAATCTATGTATTTACAGTATATTGTAATATAATGTCAGTTTTCATCTGTGTATATATATTTTCTGTTCTTTTATTTGTGAAGCTTTTCTCCCAGAGTCTCCACTAAAATGGTTAACATTATCCAGTCAGACTTTCTTAGTAAACAAATACATAAAAAACTGACCACAGTCCACAAAATGGCACTTAGACTTAAAGCAGGTACTACTTATATTTGTATTTTCATTAATATGGAAAATATGTTTGACCTGGAAGTAACAGCTGCATATAAAATTTAGCAACTATCTTAAATATATTTTTGACATCAGAACTATGCACAGTTGATTCACTTGAGTTTTACCAGGAAAGACAGATAAAAGCGAGTCTTCTAGTATATGTTTTCAAGTAAATGAGATTGTTTCTTGCTCTAATGAGTCTGCTAAAATAGAAATAGAGGAGTCTAAAATTACAATAGTATGCTCAAGTTTTAGTTTACCTTTTATCCGAAGTACATCAATATCGAGGACTAAGAGGATTAAAATTGATGACAACTCTGTTAATAAAACAAACTATTCACTTCTACTTACATATGGACTCAGAAAGATAACTGAAAAGCTTCCATTAACAGATGGAAGTACAGAATCAAAACTATTAACAGATAAAATGTTGGAGAGAAGGAAGGAAGCATGAGATTTAACCAGTAGAATTGAGAGTACATTGGAAATGAAGCAGAGACAGGATCTGGGTGATGGAGAACAGTAATATAATCAGTAACTTAATGTGGGATTACAAAGCATTAATTATATTTGCGAAATATGATAGCACAAGGAAATCTGGAAACATTGGACTTCTTCAAAATTTGTTTGCTGAGTGGGGGACTCAAGTATATGCCCTACTTCATGTCATTAATGTTCGGAAAAATGCCTTGGGGAGGGGAAGAGAGGGGAGAATGCTAACTGTAAGTAAAGAAAACACCTTATTTCTTAATAGTATTGTATCTGTGTTGCATGGTTTTCTGTGCCTACTATTTTTGGGTGTAATGGGGATTGTAAACAGGTGTTTTTATTTTTCTCCCCTCTTCTCTTTTTCTTTTTGTGCAGTTTTGAGAAACATAGGTAATGTACTGATTACAAAAAAAAAGGAGCCTGGTTAAGGGGGCATGACAGAGTTTAAACTGATGTACTTCTTTTTCATTCTTGCATGGGAAAATGACTGATTGAGGACCTTTGTTTTAAAACAGAGAGCAAGTAAATGAAAAATGAATACTGAATATTATTAAGGTTGTTTTTCTAGCCCTTGCAAATATCTATACTAAGTAGCGTTTCTGCAGCTTGTCATGGAGACAGTCTGGTAAAGAGAAACTCGAAACAGTCAGGTGGGAAGGTGACTGGCTGAAGGAAAAGAAAAAAAGTATATAACAGAGAAACTGGCTAGGACATAATGTTCCCTGAAAACAATCAGGGGTTTTCCCAGGTGTGACAGATTTAAAGATAACACAAAACCAGTTAGACGAAGTAAACTTCTCTCAGTTTTTCTTTTTTAAATGCATTGGGGATACTAATATAAACAGGTGCTTTTGTTTTTTCTTGTTCACCCTTCTCTCTTTTTCTTTGTCCAGTTTTGAAAAATGTAGACACTGCAATGAAAAAAGAATGAGGAGGGGAGGAGATTGGGGGAGAGCACAAGGGTCTGGTTAACACAGTATGACAAAATAAAAATCAGTGTGCTTTTTCCCATACTTGTATAGGGAAATGACTGGGCAAAAAACCTGGGCATTATCCAGTAACAAGTTTATTACAAAGCATGTAAATGAAAAAAGATTATTAAATACTGTCTTTCATTCTGATAAACAAGGTACCCTTAGCAGTTCAGTGTCTGTTTTGCATGCATACCTCTCAACCTAGAAACATCAAAAATCTGGACAAGGCCTATGAAAAATAGGTACAAATATGTACGCTGATTAACATCTGATTTGCATACATAATTACGTAACCCCACCCATGCCAATGGAATTGGGGGATACCAACTTTCAAACGCAAACTGATGAACAGGCAACCAAAATATGGCACCAGAGTCCCCCTGCAGCCACTCGGATGTCCCATTACCTAGCTATTTTGCCCCGTTTACCATAAACACTAATGTGTGGGTACTGCTTTACTTCTACAATGATTATTTGGATTTTATTTTTACAGCACAACAATGCACAAACACTAATAGATATCTGGTAAAAGCAATACTGTCTCACAATGAAAATAGATTTGGCATTAAAACTTGTCTGCCCTTGAAACTTACATTAATTGAAACAGCATTGAAACCCACACCACATCCAAAGAAAATGCATCTGGCCAGTGGTGGATAAAGACTACCTTTGGGCTGTTTTCAAATCATTGGCCCCTTGCACATAAAACAAGAAACATACATGTATTCTTTTCTTTGATACACCTTCCTGACTTTATTAAATATATTCCTTGTATAATTGTTAGACATAGTGCATTTTAAACTTATTGTTTAAACATTTTTCCAGTAGACTGTACTCTAGGCAATGAAACAATGAAACAAAATGCATGAACCAATAATAAACTGCCCAATTCAGAACATTTCCATCATAAAAGTCTACTTTCACACCCACACTATAAATACAATGACAGCGGTGTAAGCCATAGGCATCTTGCACAGCTTCTCACACATTTTCAATTTCATTTTTTTTGGGGGGGGGGCAAAGGGTCAAAAACCAGGGACACATTTTAAACATTGCTTGTATAATTTTGTAAAGTTGCGAGAATAAATTGTGTTACCACCATGCATTTCACTAGTAAGTCTTGAACCCAGGACCCTATGCACTACAGTCAGAGCAAAGTACAGTTGTGTACACTTACCATAAATGTAGATGTTCGAGTGTATTCACTGTTGCAGTCATTACATTTGGGTAATCTGCTGGCAGGTTGTCCTCAGTCGGCCTGAATAACAAAGTCTTAGGTCCTGCGTCGGTTTCTGTCTCCTCTTCCATGACGTCAGGTCGTCAGCGGTATAAAACATGCAACCGACGCCATTTTATTTAGTTTTTCTTGCCCCAGATGTCAGGTGCCCCCCAAATGGGGAGCAAAAAAAAAAAAAAAAATATATATATATATATATATATATATATATATATATATATATATAAAAGGCTTTTGAGTATAGTGATGGAAAGAAAAGGTATAGAAAGGGGGATGGCGGGTGGGTAACCCGGACTGCAACAGTGAATACACTCAAACATCTACATTTATGGTAAGTGTACACAACTGTACTATGCTCTTCATGTTTCACTGTTGCAGTCATTACATTTGGGTAGAATCCCAAAGCTATGGATGGGAGGATGGAGCTAAACAGCATTAGAAGCGGCTATAAGGCCCTGTAAGTCTGCAGTGGCAAAGCCTGCTCTGGATTTGGAGAAGAGAAGCAAATGATAATGCTTTGTGAAGGTAAGAACAGAGCTCCAAGTAGCAGCTTCTAGAATGTCTTTGATTGGGACCCCTCTGAGAAAAGCTGCTGAAGTAGAGGCAGCCCTGGTGGAAAAATAGTAGAAACAAATGCAGTGGCTTTTCCATTTAGAAATAGTCTGCTTTGATATAGCTTTCCCCTCTGACCCTGCAGCAAATGCTACCAGTAGTTGATCAGAGACTTGCTCCTATTTAAGTAGAATCTTAGTTGTCTGTGTACATCCAATGAATGCAGAATCCGCTCCCCCTTGTTCTGCGGATTTGGGTAAAATGTTGGCAGGTGAATGGTCTGGTTAAGAGCCATACTGGATACCACCTTAGGCATAAAAGAAGGATTGGACCTGAGGGACACCCTGTCTGGGTTAAATATAATAAAAGGCTCCACTGCCATGAGAGCCTGTAGTTCTGAAACCCTTCTTGCTGAAGTGACTGCCAAAAGGAAAGTTGTTTTCAAAGATAGAAATGTTATATCCGCCGTAGCTGTTGGTTCAAATGGAGGCAGGGTGAGTTTTTCCAGCACAAAATTGAGGTCCCGTGCAGGAGTTGGTGGTCTTAAATTTTTGGCCCCTCTAAGATACTGTTTAAGCAGTGGATGAGAAAATAGGGGAGGCTCTGTATTGTAATGAGCCAAGATGGCAGAGGCATGGATTTTTATTGAAGAAAAAGATAGGCCCTTGTCAAGCATCTCAGTCAAATATTGTAAAATCTGAGGAATATTGGGCTTTGCTGCGTCTATTCCTTGTGCTTGGTTCCAAGCACATAATCTCTTCCATTTATCAGCATAAGATTTTCTAGTACTAGGCCTTCTGGCTTCCAAAATGACATCCATCACAGATTTACTGAGAGGTGTTGTTTGAATAATTAGTTGATTAGCTATGCTGCAAGATACAGAGTTTGGAGCTGAGTGTGCAGAATTTGATAGATCTGCTGAGACAGTAGATGAGGCATTTGAGGCAAGACCCATGGAGGAAGGTGAGACATATTCCTTAGAAGGGGGTACCAGTGCTGGCAATGCCAGCCTGGAGCAATTAGGATCATTTTGGTTTTTCCTGTCTGACTTTTAGCAAGACCTTGGAGAGTAGAGGCAGAGGGGGAAAGGCATAGACTGATATGTTTTTCCAGCTGAAGGATAAACCATCCACTTTCCATGCTTTTTTGTGATGAGTTCTTGTGCAGAATTTGTCCAACTAATAATTGTGGGGAGAGGCAAATAGATTAATGTCTGGGCTCCCCCATTTCTGTTTTAACATACTGAAGATTTGTGGATCCAGTTTCCATTCGTGCGGGTCCATAAGATTTCTGCTTAGGTCATCTGCCAGAGTATTTTGCTTTCCTGGCAGGAATTGAGCTTGAAGATGTATTTGGTAAGTCAAAGCTGTGTTCCACAAAGCCATGGCTAGTCAGCAAAGGGGGTAGGAATGTGTACCCCCCCTGCTTGTTTATGTACCAACTGTGGTGTTGTCCGTCTTTATCAGTAGTTGTCCTGGATGAAGTAAGTCCTTGAAGGCCGTCAGAGCATTCTGAACAGCTAGCATCTCTTTCTGGTTGATATGCAGATGCATTTGGTTTGGGCTCCATTTGTCCTGAATGCATCTCCCCGCCAGGTGGGCCCCCCAAGCATAGTCTGATGCATCTGTAATTAGGGTTTGGGTGTCAGGGGGTAGAGTGAATGACAGCCCCTTGTTTTGGTGACATGTCTCTGTCCACCAAAGAAACTCCTGTTGTAGGCAGGGAATGAGAGGAATCATTGTTTCCAGGCTGTGACAATGCTGACTCCATAAACTTTTAAGGTACTATTGAAGTTTCCTCATATGCAGTCTCGCATATGGAATTAGTAGGATGCAGGATGCCATGAACCCCAAAGCCTGCAGAATTTGTCTTGCAGATAAACTGGGTTTTTGTTGCCATTTGTTTGAAGTATGTTGTCAGTTTCCTTTGTTTGTTTGGCGTGAGGTAAGCCATCTGGGCAGTTGTATTCAAGCTTGCACCCAGGAATGTAATTATTTGAGAGGGTACCAATTGTGATTTCTTTTCATTTATGGTGTACCCTAGAAGCCTTTTTACAAATGCCAGATGTTGAAGAAGAGTGTCCTTGTTCTCTGCTTGAATGAGACAATCGTCCAGATAAGGATACATTTGTATGCTTCTTTGTCTGCAGAATGCAATTACTGGTGCCAGGCACTTTGCAAAGACCCTGGGCGCAGTAGATAAGCCAAAGGGTAGTGCAGAGAATTGGTAATGCAAAAAACCTGCTTTGAAGCGGTGGCATCTTCTGCATGATTCCCTTATTGGGATATGCAGGTATGCCTCTTTTAAGTCTAGAGTTACTAACCAAGCATTCCTGCCTAGCACAGGCAGTAGCTGTTGTAAAATTAGCATTTTGAATTTTGGAATGTGCAGGACTGGACGCCATGAACTGTCTTTTCTGGGTACCAGGAAGAGTCTTAAATAAAAAACGTCTTTTTTCTTTTTCTGGTACTGGTTGAATAGCCCCCATATCCATGAGGGCCATGACTTGTTTCTGGGCCTCTGCCCACTGGTTTTGTGGCAGATCCGGCTATCTGTTTGAAATTGGCAAAGTATGGAAATGAAATCTGTACCCCTGGGATACTATGTTTAATACCCACTTGTCCTGGGTAATTAACTGCCAATTTTGAGCATGAAGTGCTAGTTTTCCCCCCAAGGGGGCTGCCAAAAGATAAGTGCTTGGTGATGGTAGAGGAAAGTCATTGAGACTGCTTACTGTAGGGTTGTGCTTTGTTTCCTCCAGATTTGGAGGTGGAGGCACCCCATTGCTTTGACCTGTAAGAACCCTGTGATTGGTATCTGGAGCCTTTTGAGTGCCTGGATTTGCCCTGAGTGGCTCTGTTGGACACAGGAAAGGACCAGTTTTTAGTAGGCCAGTGCCTACTGAACCTGGGTGGCTGCACTTGCAAGAAATCTTTTACAGTTTGCATAGATTTAGCTTTGTCTTCCATTTTCTTTAAAACCTATTCTGCTTTATTACCAGAGTATCATGCTGCAAAGGGGAATCCAACAATTTAGCTTTAACATGATCAGGCAGATTTTGCTCCTTGAGCCAGTCATGCCTTCTAATCACAAATCCAGTAACGGCGGCCCTACAAGAGGCCTCCAAGGAATCAAAACCACATTGCAAAGTATGCTTTCCAACTTGTTCTGCTGAATGCAATAATTCATGTAACTCTTTATTTTCCACACAATCAGAAATCAACATAATTTTCTGTTTTAGTAAGCCCATAACATGCTGTTGATATTTAAGCATATGAAACTGGCAGTTTAAAGCCCTGATTGCCAAGCTTGCAGACGTATAAACCTTCTTACCCCATCTAGCCAGTGCCCTGGAATCTTTATCAGAAGGAGTAGGATTCTTGGCTTTAGAGGCCTTTACACCCTTGGGACCCTGAGAAATAGTTTCAGGATCAGCAGACAGATTTTTGAAAAGACATTTGTGGGAGTCAGGAACCCTGTAATATCTGTCTGGCTTACTAGGAGCCAGAGGCAGGGAATCAGGAGCCATGCTGGATTCCGAGAATACATCAACAATGTCTAAAACAGGAGGTATTGCCAAAGGCCTATGCTGAGGAAGAAGAAGGAAATCCCTAAGCCTCTTTTTTGATTCAGAGAAGTCCTGACTCTCCCAGTGAAAATGTTCCCTTAAAGTGTGCAAAGTCTCTCCAAAAGAGTAATTCTCAGGAGGAGATGCAGATGGGATGGATTCCTCTGCATCAGAATCCTCATTGGGTTAAATAGAAAATTCCTGATCAGAAGAAATGGAAACCTGATCTGAAGATTCATAATCCGTGCCTTGCCTAGGCCTCTTAGCAGGGGGGGGTTGGGAACCCCTGATCAATGTAATTAAATCCTCAGCCATTTTGATCATCTGTTTTTTAGGCATAGGGGCCTGAGCACGTGGCTCATGCGTCGGTTTTTTAGACATAGGAGTTGTTCTTTACCTTGTTTTTGTTGCTGGTGTTGGTTTAATATAAAAATGTTGAGGCCTGAAAACACCCTCAGAGACCGGTGCCTGCTCAGTGGCTCCAGACCCATCTAAGGGAGAGACATCTGCGGGTTCAATACTCTGAGAATCTCGTGGCATACCGGACTCCGACTGGGTCTCAGTAGAGGCCTGCGACTCAAAAGTAGCAGGTATCAGGGGCTGCGAAAGCGCCTCACTGAGTACCGGTGAACCAGTGACTGGCTTAGGAGAAGCTTCATCGTCGGTTTTGGACCTCGATGGTCTGTCTCTGTCTTTTTCTTTGCGTTTTTTATGAACTCCGGTAGTCAGATTGCTTACCGACGACATTTCAGGATAATTAAATCTTGAACCAAAATATTGAGAAGCAAAAATATACCGACGCTTAATAGTGCGTTTGTTAAATCTAGCATAAAACCCAGAAGCAAGGCACTTTGTGCTCAGAGCCTAAGCAAGGAATACAGTACAAATGAAAATCCTTATGAGGTATTTGCTTCCCACAAGTAATGCAATTATTAACTTTTACTGACATCGGTAAGGATCAAGAAAAAGTTTCCCCAATGGGGTACTTAGCTTTAGTTTGAAGACTTCGGTTCTGAAACTCAAATACGAAAATTTCAGGAGTCGGCCAACCAGCACTTGTGAACTCCTTCTGCTTTGGGCACCGCGCAGCAAGAAAGACTAAATAAAATGGCGTTGGTTGCATGTTTTATACCCCTGACGACCTGACATCATGGAAGAGGAGAAAGCAACCGACGCAGGACCCAAGACTTTGTTATTCAGGCCGACTGTGGGCAACCTGCCAGCAGATTACCCAAATGTAATGACTGCAGTAGTGAAACATGAAGAACATCATACCACTATGCTAAATCAGCAGCTTCCTGAAAAATAGGAAGACTGAAACTTACTGGCTATCATTTAGTGAATTCATTTCTCACTTCTCACCAGAGCTCTCAACCTCTAAGCACAAAAAACCTGGACAAATAAAGCCAATAATGGGGGAATACAAATTTAGTTCTCACTATAGCTCTCAACTCTTAGCACAAAAACCTGGGGAACACAAATTCAATTGTCACTATAGCTCTTAACTCTTAGCAGAAAATACCTGGGGGAATACAAATTCAGTTCTCACTATAGCTCTCTTAGCACAAAAAACCTAGGCAAAGCTCACAAGTGGTGGTGGCTAGGGAATTTAGGCTCTTTTTACCCTGTAATGAAGGTACAGGGTTTGAGCCTGAGTACCTCTAGCCACCAGCTATATTGAAAGGGGGGCACACACACCCACACCCCCGCCCACACACACACACACACACACACACACACACACACACACACACACACACACACACACACCTTAAGCCAGTCACCTTACTTCAAATAGAAGCCAGTTCAGTTCTTCCAAGCTGATAAAGCTCCGCTCGCATAACCGTTAGAAGCCAGTTCAGTTCTTAATAGTTCTTCCATGCTGATAAAGCTCCGCTCGCATACCCATTAGAAGCCAGTTCAGTTCTTAATGCTGATAAATTGATTCCATAAAGCTTCTCTTGCATACAGTTCCTGCTCGCATTTGCGGCCAGACGGAAATTATGTCTGCAGGATGTGAGGTCCTTCAGCTCAATTCCGACTGGCTGGTAGCCCTGATGGCATCGCACACGTGATGATGTCAGCAGCGACAGAGCAAAAATTGAAAAACAAAAGGGAAAAAAAAATCGGAAATGAAGGGGTGCCACTCGGGAATCATGACACCCCTTCATGTGGACCCCAAAACGTGGTAAAAACTGAGTAATTCAGTGGGAGGTATGTTTGCATGTCACTAGAAGACAATTTGATAAAGAAAAATGGCTTGGAGAAAGTGTTTACTGAAAGGATTCAAGTGTTTTCTCAACTGGGATTGTTATATAGATATAAAAAAATTAAATAGAATTTACTAGTAGCACAGGCTGTACCATGCATTTTAGCATCAACGTAACCAATACGAGCTAGAAAACAACTTTAAAACATACACTTGGCAGCCAATACAGCTTGAATATGCATTTTAGCATGATTAACCTTTCTTTTTGGTTAATTTTAGCCTGTCTGTGTAGCTATCAAGTTAGAACTTATGTTCTTATTAGGAAGCAAAAACTTCAATATTTGAAGATGAACACAATTTTGTGTTATTGTAAAGTTTGTAGGTTTTAGGAGGTTTTTCGGGGGGGGGGGTGTTTGTTCCGTTTGAGGGCTTTCAAAAAAGCAAAAAGTTATGTAAGATGTGACACAGGTGCAAATGGATATGAGATGAAACAACTGTATAAAAGACCAAACTGCCAGACAGTATACACATGTAACAAAAAAGTTGGAACTAGACATTTAGCAAAACAGCAGTTATATATAGAAGGTGGTAATAATAACTATATAAAAAATGATGCTTTCTCTAATGTCTGTAATGTTTTTCAATCTAAACGGTCTTAGAGATAAAAATAAAAAAGAAAGAGTATTGAACTATATTAAAAATGTACAGTGCGAATAACTATGCTACACGAGACACACCTGGAAAGAACTGAACATGTGAATTTGATAAAGAAAGGTTTTCAGGATGGTTATTCAGTGGAATATTTGGGGCAAAGGAAAATAGTAGTAGTTATATTAATTGCAAGAGGCACTCCAATAATGATAGAAGAGGAAAAAAGAGATAATAATGGAAGATACATAGTACTATTGGGCTACTGGCTAGGGCGGAGTATGACACTGGCATGCATTTACATCCCCCCTAAAACTGCTATAATGAAGCTTAAGAATTTTTTGGAAGAAATAATCAACTTTCAGCTAAGAATATTACTTACAGGTGGAGACCGGAATTTGGTTTGCAACAGTGAATATGTGTCTGGGGGGCCTAGAAGGGATAATATAACAAGGGAGGGTAGATTTCTGAAGAAATTTATGAAAATGTTTGGCATGGAAGATGTGAATTCAGTACTAGGAGTTCGGAGTGAATTTACATATTACTCACCGAGATATTAAAACTGGGCTAGGCTAGATAGATTTTATATCTCACAGGAACATGTGCATTTAATTGAATGTCTTGAAACGCACCCAATTACTATTTCAGATCATGCGCCGATAATAACTAAAATAAAAATGCAAGGTAATGAAATGAAAATGAGACACTGGCGCTTCCCCACCTACTGGTTGAAAAGAGGAATTTAAGGAATGGGTTGTGGACTTATTTTAGGAGCTACTACAGAAGACAGATTTGTCTTCTGAAAACATAGCTATGGAGTGTGATAAAATTAAAGTGGAGTTAAAAACTAGGTTGGAAGTAAAAAAGGGAGATATGGCTAAACAATAACAAGAATTATTTAGAGGGAATGACAAATGTTAAAAAGTATTGCAAAATAGGGGAACTCTGTCAGAACAAGAAAATGAGCAAGTGCAGAATGTTAAACAGAAAATAAGGGATTACTTCAATAATATGCATGAGTTTAGAAAGACTGCTGTTAAGCAACTCTTTTTCTGATAATAATTCTGGAGCAGAAAAACTCAGCCCAACAACTCAGGCAACAAAAAGCAGAAAGGGCAGTCACCAAGCTTAGGGTGCCTATAACAAGGACGATAAGAGACCCTGTAGAAGTATTAGAAATATTTTGGAAATTTTATGAAAATTTGTATAAAGCAGAGAAATACGGAAATCAAGAAAAGGTACAAATGAAAATGTTTATGGAAGAATTAAATATGCCAAATTTAGAGGTAGATGAGGCTAAATTACTAACAGTTAAGGCAGGAAGGGATGAGATAAAAATTGCTATGTATAACCAATGTACAGGAAAGTCCCCAGGAATAGATGGTATTCCTGTGGAAGTTTGGAAGTTAGGAGGGAAAAATTATGAAGATCTGGAAGGTTCTGTTTAACAGTGTTTTAAGTGGAGGAGAAGTTCCAGCATCCTGGAAGAAGGCAGTGATAACGGTAATACCTAAAGAGGGGAAAAGATCCATAGGATCCAGCTTCATACAAGCTTATTTCATTACTAAACCATGATTATAAAGTGTTTAAGTCTATAAATGGCTAAAGGAATTGTATAAGTGATACCAAAATTGATAGATATGGATCAGTGTGGTTTTCTGGAGGGGAGGCAAACATCTGACAATATTAACAGAACACTGATAATCCAGAGGGAAGCAGAATGTAAGAAAATACCACTTTTACTGGTGGGTCTTGATGCAGAGAAAGCACTTGACAGAGTAGACTGGGACTTCATGAGCAGGGTAATGGAAGCATTTGCTTTCCCTGATACAATTATAAGGTTGATTAGAAGAATTTATGAGGGATCAGAGGCGCAAATTAAAGTGGGTGGGATCCTCTCCGATAATTTCTGCTTGAGTAGAGGAACCAGGCAGGGTTGTCTGCTTTCCTCATTGTTGTTTGCATTATATTTAGAACCACTGGCAAAGAAAAAATAAGTTATGTACTTACCATAACGTTCCATGTGAGTTGTTCATCTCGCCTTCATTCTTACAGATGGGTTTGGAGCCGATCCTTGGCTCTGACTCTGCCTACCACAAAGCTCAAGGTCTTCAGATAGCTCGAGACCAAGTCCCTATCCCATTATGCACCTAGAGTTACCTCCGATCTTGCTTGCTGCGAATAATAATACCATATGTCATTCTATCACTCTATAAGAGAAAGCTAAAGAAGGATTGAGCAACCAGGAAGAATCCAGCTTCTTGGTCTTCGAAAAACCCTGGAGGGGGTAGGAGGGTGGGAAGTAAGAATGAAAGCAAGATGAACAATTCACATGGAACGTTATGGTAAGTACATAACTTTATGTGAAGTTCTATCTCACCATTCATTCTTACAGATGGGTAGCGTCCCAAGCACCATCAATCTCGGGTGGCTCACGAGAGTATGTTTTTCAGGACAGTAGACCCAAACGAGGCCCTGTCAACTTTGTAATGAGTAATAAAGGTATGAGGTCTTGACCAAGTGGCTGCTGCACAAATGTTATCTATAGGAAGTCTAGCAGAAAAAGCAGAGGATGTAGACACTGCTCTGGTAGAATATGCCTTAATTTTTTGTTGTATGGACATATTAGCAGCTGAATAAGCAAATATGATACAATCAGATAACCAATTAGACAGAGTTGTTTTTGCCACTGGCATACCTTTTCTGGAATCTGAAAAGGAAACGAAAAGCTGTTCTGATTTTTTAGCCTTTTGTCCTATCCAAGTAAAATCTGAGCTGTTTATGAACATCAACTTTTTGCAGCATATACTCTTAAGTTGTTGGAGTGATTTGGGAAGAATACTGGCAAATCAATAATTTGATTAAGGTTGGCTTCAGTACAGATTTTAGGCAAAAAGGAGGGATTAGTTCATAGTGAGAGAGTGTCAACATGGAAAATCAAAGAAGAAGGTTTAATGGACAAGGTTGAAGTTCTGACACACTGCGGACAGAAGTGATAGCTACTAAAAAGATAGTCTTCCATGACAAATATTTCAAATCACATGAGGACGCTGGTTTAAATGGAGGGAAAATAATGTGAGAAAGCATAAAATTTAGATTCCATGGGGTATATGGAGATTTCACAGGTGGTCTGAGATGAAAGGTCACTTTGAGAAAGGCTTTGGATAGTTTGTGCGACATTATGTTCAATCCTTCAAATCCAATGTGAAAATTAGAGATAGCAGCAAGTTGAACATGAACTGTTGCTGCTGCAGCTCCTTTGCTGAAGATCATGGTCAAGAACTCTAGTATACAGGCCATAGGGGCTAGGTAGGGATCAATGTTGTTTTGAGAGGCCCATATAGAAAATCTTTTCCATTTGCTAAGGTATAGCTTCCCCATAGAGGATTTATGAGAGGATATCAGAATTTGCTTTGTCTCATTAGAAGGCTATGATGGGAATTGGAGCAGCCAAGCTGTCAGCTTCAGGGACTGAAGAGAGGGATGAAGCTCCCTCGATGAGTGTGTCAGAAGATCTGGAACTGGGTCCAGAATCCAGGGGTTCTCCAACAGATGAAGTCGAAGGAAGGGGAACCAAATCTGACAAGACCAATGAGGGGCTATTAGAATGATGGTCCTTCCCAGGGCTTTTGCTTTCTGTAGTACCTTGGGTATCAACAGGATTGGTGGAAATGCATAGAGGAGACCCGGAGGCCAATCGTGTACGAGTGCGTCCCTTGGGGCTTCTCCCGGAGGGGGGATAAGGGCAAAGTAGCTTCTGCATTTCGTGTTCATGTGGTTGGCGGAAAGGTCGCAGCAAGGCTGGCCCCACCTGCGGAATACCCTGTCCGCTATTTCTGTCTTGAGGGGCCGCTCGTAAGGCAACAAAACTGCTCTGCTCAGCTTGTCTGCTATAATCGTGGATTTCCCTGGGATGTGCTTTGCCAACAGAAAGCACTGGGTGGATATAGCCCATTGTCATACTCTTAGGGCCTCACGACAAAGGGGGTAGGAACTGGTTCCTCCTTGTTTGTTCAAGTACCAGACCACTCACATGTTGTCTGTCTGAATCGCAATTGTACCCAGAGGAAGAGAGTCCTGGAAGTACTGCAACGCTAAAAGTACTGCTTTCATCTATAGAGCATTGATATGCAGATGTGTCTCTTGATCGGTCCATGTGCCTTGGGCTGTTCTTCCCTAAAAATGCCCCTCCCACCTTATCAGGGAAGCGTCCGTGGTCACTGTGGCTGCTGGTGGGGGCAGAACAAAAGGACGACCTATCTTGACAGGAAGAGAGGTCAACCACCACTGAAGATCCTTTTTGCATGTGTTCGTCATCATTATAAGATGAGACATTGGTAGCTCTTGGTAAGACCATTGAGTGAACAACAGCCATTGCAGAATCCGCATGTGCATGCGACCCAACGGTATGGCTAATATTGCAGCTGCCATCATGTTTAACAATTTTAGTACTTCTGATGCTGGAGTCTTATTTCTGGATATGATATTGCAGACCTGCTGACGGAGTAGTAAGACTCTTTCTCCTGGAAGTCTCAGAGTGGTAGTGGTGGCGACAATTCTGCTCTGATAAAAATCGCACATTGTGATGGCAACAAGGCAGATTTTCCTGAGTTTATTGTAATGCTCAGCTGACTGCAGAATGAAAGAGTGGTGTCCCTGGTTTGTATGAGTTGATGCCTGATGGTGGCGGTGAGGAGCCAATCGTCTAGGTACAGAAACACCTGGAATCCTAAACGTCTTAGGTGAGCAGTGCCACTGCCATGCATTTGGTGAACACTCTGGGGGCTGTAGTGAGACCAAAGGGCAGGGCTCGAAACTGGTAATGATTGGCTCTCAGCCGGAAGTGCAGATGATCCCTGGATGGTCTGGCCATTTTTATGTGGTAGTATGCATCCTGAAGATCTATCGAGCACATCCAATTGTCTTTCCCTAAAAAGGGAAGTATTGACTGAAGCGTGACCATCCAAAACTTCTCTTTCTTGACAGATCTGTTTAGCTGAAGTCCAATATAGGTCTCCAATCCCCTGTCTTTTTTGGAACTAAAAAGAATCTTGAGTAAGTTCCAGATCCTATCTGGTCTGCTGGGACTAGTTGGAGGACTCTTTTTGCTAGCAACGATCGGACCTCTATTGGTGCCTGTTCCCTGTAACTGGGTGGGCCGTCCGGGATTTTTCTTATCAATGGAGAGGGTGTGGTGAAAGGAACGAAATATCCTCTGGAAATGATACTTTGTACGCAGTTGTCATTTGTTATTTTGAGCCAGACGTCTGGATACAAAGATAAGCGACCCCCAACTGCCTCCAGGGTAGGGAAGTCAGGCCTCCTTTCAGGAGCACTCGTAGGGCTTACCAAAGAACTGATTTCTGTTGCCCTAGTTTTACAGACCCCCTCTGCCGCGAGGGCAGCATCTTCCATTATTGCCCCCTCCTCTGTCCGTGGAGGGGGTTCACCATATGTGTCCTGAAAGGCTCCATGGGCTTTGCAGAACCACATCTTTCCTCCCCTTTGACCCTTGGTGTAGGGTCTGGTAGGGGTGAAAAAACGGACTCCAACGGCAGAGTCTTTCCTTCCTGTTCACACCTGGTCAAAGTTTCCTTACTTTGGGCCCAAAAATGGACGAGCCATCAAAAGGGGTATTTACAAAGGATGACTTAAAGAGCTCCGTGAAGGAACACAAGTGCAACCAGGAGTGTCTCCTAAGAGCAATTCCTGTACCCGCTGCCCTGCTCACTCCATCAGCTGCATATGGAATGAGGCACATGGAAGAACTTACTATGGAGTTGAGGGTAGCAAGCTGGGAGGTAATTTTATCTGACGCTCATGAGGAAGCGGTGTGATCACCGTGAAAGCGCTCACTTTGTTTTATGGTGTATTAAACTCTGTATTTGGTTTCTCAAGCCTTGTAAGTTCGGTACTTTTTATTTTTATTCAATTATCCTGGTTATTGTACCATTCCGAGTTCTGTTCCTGTTTATTTTATTTCTGTGTATAAATGTAAGATTGCCCTTGTCACATGGAATTTAATAAAGATGTTGGGGGAAAAAATACTATTAACCGACAGAACAAAAAAAATACCATTAACAGATGGCTTGACAACTTAAAGGAAGCAGGTTTTGTTGAATTATTAAGCATCTCTAAGATGCACACTTCTGTACAGACAACAGATATTAGCTGTTAAAATTATCTACTTCTACAAAAGGTTTATGTATTTATGTTATTGCAATTTGACAATCAGGTAGGTGGGCTGGTCGACTGACTCCTTCCACCCAAGACTCAGGCACCAAAGAAGCAGCAAATATAAATGATATCACAACATACATTTCAGAAGTACATGAAGCATTAAAAAAAGGTAGTATTTAGATTTATAGATGATCCCCATTCATTGACTGACAATAGGATTAACATTTCTGCAGCTGTTCAGCAAAACACAGTTCAAGCTCCAGCTGTGGTGCAAGACATGGCTTCCAGTAATCTGGAGGAAAAAATACGTAAAATGTGCTCAGAGCTGACAAAAATAAACAAAAAAACTAAAGGAATATATCAACTCAAATAACAAAAGGCTGGGAAAACAAAAGCTTTAAATGGCTATTCAGATGAGTTGATAAAACTGCAAAAGTTCAGAAGTCGAAATGAAAAGGCTGGTTGAGTATGAGACTGCTCAAGAAGAGAAATTTCAAAAATGGGAGAATTAGAGGACAGAGCACATAGGAAAAATTTCAGATTTTCTACTGTACTAGAGGAACTAGAAGGAACAGAATGCATTATTTTTTTTAAAGGGGCACACAAGCAAGTAGACTGGTATTCCATAGCAGGAACTGTTAATACAAACCTACCAGCAGAAAAGTTAATCCTGAGAAAACTGTGGAAAAATGGCAAAGTATTAAAAGTTGGAGACATCGGTGTGTTTGCGGAAAATTATTATTCACTGTGTACTAAGCAAAACAGCAAAATATATTACAGCAATCTGGGAATTTTGCGAGGCAGGTAGAAGTTTCAAACTGCTGTATCCAACTGTCTTCAGAATATATTTTTTTGGAAGTTCTAAATCATTTTTAGATGCAGAAAAAGCTAAGGAGGAAATACAAATGTTTCTCTGACAAAAAGTGAGCTATCAAGCAGAAGGGGACTCTGCTTCTCATTCTTCTGGTAGTATAGTACATGGAGATACTTTGCCAGTGAAAACTTTTCCACTGTTCCAAAGAAAAATGCTTGAGAAACAGAAAAACACAGCAGCTGACCAGAAGAATTGGGAGTACCTTGGAACTATACCAGAGTCTGGAGTTGAGAGATGGAAATGAAAAGGAAGACCATCAGCAACACAGAAGTTAGTGAATAAATTTGAGACTGCAAAGCATCAATTGCATTTGTAGAATATGGCTGCACAAGAAAAACAAGAAAGAGTGGGTGTTTGTTAACTTTGTTAAACTTGTGGGGAGTTGAAAAGCTTTTGGCTCACTTCATGTCATTAATATTTGGAAGGACACTGAGGGAAGGAAAGATGAAGGAAAAAAGTAAGTAAAACAGTTTCCGTTCATATAAGTATTTCTGTGAAACTTTTCATGATATAAATTGCATATTTTGTAGTAAAATAGTTTTAGTTGCATGTGATAATGTAATCAGATGTCTTTTTTCTTTATTTTTAATGTTAAGAAATGTATGCATTACAATGCAAAAAGGCAAAAACATGTTTAAGTTAATAGGCTGTAATCTTGGGTTGTTGGGGGGTGGGGTGCACAAGAAGACAGATCATAGTATACGTGCAGTTAATGTGTTTTCTCTTTTTTATAAGTGAATTCTGGATTAACAACTTTTAAGTGGAAATAAGTAAATAAAAGAACATTGAATACAATGAAAAGTTTTCCTTTAGAAAAAAAGTTTTAGCTGGTCTTTAGAAGCCTGCAGCTGAGGGCTACATTATCTTTTCTCTTACATTTCTATTGAGACAAGCTAATTACAGGCTAATAAATGCAAGCTTGCTTAATTACTGGTTACTTTAAGCCTAAAAGGTAAAGTTTTCCGGACTTCCAAGATGGCTGCATATTGAGTAACCGCTTAACTCTAGCTCTCTCAGTGTGAAAACAGAAACTCAACATATAAGACAAGTAGACTTCTACGTTTATGAGTAAATTTCAGTAACTGGCTAAGTGTACTGCCTGGATGACATGAATAAAGAAATACAGAGCACCTGGAAAAAATAAGCTACAAAAAGTGAGAAAGAAACACTGAATGAGGAAAGTTCTGCAGCTGTTCAGCAAAAAGCAATTTGAGCTCCATGCATGACTTCCAGTACCCTACAGGATGACATAAGACAACTGCTCACAGATCTGGTTAAAATAAACAAAACACTGATGGAGTATATCAACACAAATAACAAAAGGCTGGAAGTAGCTTTATACAGATATTAAGATGTGGTGAAAAAGCTGCAAAACTCAGAGGTTGAAATGAAGAAAAGGCTGGCTTAATATGAGACTGCTCAGGAAGAGATGTTTAAAAAAATAATAGAATTAGAGGACAGAGCACGCAAGGAAAACCTGACATTTTCAGCTATACCAGAGAAGCTGGAAGAAACAGACTTCATTAATTTTATGAAAGCACAAATAAGCAACTCGACTGGTATTCCACAGAGGAGTTGTTACTTGAAAGGATACATCATGTATATGTTCCAAACCTGGATATGAGAAAGCAACCTAGACCTTTGCTAGTAAAGATGCAATCTACCAAAAGAAAGAGTTGATTCTGACAAAACTGTGGCAGAAGGACAAAATAGTAAAAGTGGGAGATAGCAGAGTGTTTGTGGAGAATGATTACTCATTGTACACCAGGTAGGAAACAAGTAAATTCATTCCACTAGTCACAGAATGCCGAGATGCAGTTGTGAGATTCAAACTGCTGTACCCAGCTGTCTTCAAGATGTTCTTCCCTTCATTTTCTGATGAAGTACATGCTAAGGAGGAAATACAAAAGTTTTTCCAACAGAAAGTGAGCTGTGAAGCAGAGGTTTCTTGTTCTTGTGGTAATAAAGACCAAAGAGAGACTGTATTTTTCAAACCTCTTCCATGTAAAATGTTGCAGAGAAGGAAGGGAGCATGAGAGTTGACTAGAAAAATTGAGAGTACATTGGAAATGAAGCAGAGACAGGATTTGGGAGATGAACAGTAATAAAACCAGTAACTTAATGTGGGATTACAATGCAATAATTATAATTGTGAAACATGCCACAACAAGAAAATCTGGAAATATTGGACTTTTTACAGAATTTGCTGGACTTGTGGGGGACTCTAAAGTATATGCCCTACTTCATGTCATTAAAGGAAAATGCTACCTTAGAACTCAAAAAACATTTTTGTATATCTGTTTATGAGCTATTTTAATGCCTCAAAATCACTCAAGTGCTTATTTTACAATTTTGTGTTTCTCTCAAAATGGCGGATGATGGGGCATGCCTTGGTAACGTGATCTTATTTTCTTGCTTTCCTTCCTTCTTCCCAGAATACATTTCTAGTCCTCTTTATATGACTCATGCCAGACATAAGGAAGCGGTGCTTGTTTTCTCATGCCATTAAAATATAATGGCAGGAGTGTGAAGCACTGTCATCTTAACACACCTTTTGTTAAAGAGCTGCTTCTCTGTTTACCTGACTGAGCCTCATTTATCTGTCTGCCAGAGCTTGTTCTATGCTATAAATACCTGTCAGCAACTTGCAGCAAAAGAAAGTAGATAAAAACTGTTTTTGTAAGAGAAGTCTTTTGTAGCCCTAACAAAACTTGATAAATCCTCCCCCATACTCTCATGCTGAAGTGTGAAAAGTCTCACTGCAGTAAATAATCCTTGCTGTACATTTACAAGTGACAAGTAGTAGGACTCTAAACTTAGTTTGTCTGCTACTTCCCAATGCCTTCAGTGGGACGATTTTTCTCTCTCATGAATGATGCAGACTTAAAATGTGCTTTACTAGTTCCTCAATTATTTGTCATGTTCCCCTCCTTTTTTCTATTTCATATTTATTTATACTTTGGTAACCAAGACTTAAAATGTGCTTTACTAGTTCCTCAATTATTTCTGTCATTGTTCCCCCTCCTTTTTTCTATTTCGTATTTATTTACACATTGGTAACCAGGAAATTGAACTGGTCCCAGGACCCTTTTCAGCCACAACATAAGCTACACTGGCAAAGATAATAACAATTATTAAATGCACTTATCAATACAAAGAAAAAAATACTGACAGAAGACATTGACCAAGATTGCATGTGGAACACATAGCCAATGTGTGACAGTGACCAAGTAAATCATTGAGCAACATTTTGTACACATTAATAATGCTTAACTATACTATGTTTATTATAAATAATTAATTGTATGCATATATATTGCGCACACACACACACATTATGTATATATATATATATATATATATATATATATATATATATATATATATATATATAGTGTGTGTGTATGATTTCCTTTTCTTAGTGTTCTTAATGCAAGGGGTAAATGTATGTTAAAATAAATTCAGCTGTATATTATTGTTGCTCTCTGACAATGCAAGGACTGACTCAAAGTGAGTGGGAATCTCTTACAATGGATCTGCATGTAACATATATGCACCCCCCCCCCTCTGGGATGATGTCACACAAAGCATAAAAGATCTTTTTATGAACAGTATCAGTGCACCTAATTGACAGGGTTGCCATCTGACTCTCTTTCTGCAGTTCTGGCCTGGGGGGGGGGCCTTGAAAATGGTAAATGCATTTACACTTTACAAGAATAAATATTTACTGACTTTTTTCTAAATGGCACAGAAATCTACTACTCAAGTTATCTTAACACAAACTATTATAAATAACATTTAAATCTTAGAATTTCAATAACGTGTTGCTGCTTATGCAAACTTGTCAGAAGAGTTGACAATTATCTTTAAACCTCTGACTGATCTACTTGATTTGTTTTGCTATGAAAGGGGAGTGTTAAGTTCTCCTCCCCTCTGCAATAAAAATAGTGGAAACAATTCCACAGCCTTCTGTCTTTTTATATACCAGCTACTGTGTTCCTGACATTAGCAGGGTTAATTACCCATCTAATATTGACAGCAGTACCTGACAGGGTAAACTACAGATTTAACCGTGTCTATGATATGTCATACAGGTGGAGATGAATTTCTTTGCAAAGTATGTGAGAAGTTGAGTTTAAAAAAAGTAGGTGGGCTTTCCCTTCCTTTGACTCCAATGTAAGGAAATAAGAAGTTATGTACCTACCATAACGTTCCATGTTAGTTGTCTTCTCTCGCCTTCTTTCTTGCTTGATGGGTTCGGAGCCGATCCCTCGGCTCCGACTCGGCACTTGCTAAGCTCGAGAGTCACTTTTACCAGCTCGAGGCAGCCCCATATCCCATGATGCAAGGCGGTAAGTACCCAGATCTCGTTTGTTGACAAAGGGCAATAGCACCAAGCATAAAATACTTCCCAAAGGAAGAAGAAACTTACAGATGGAAAAAGGACCAGGTCTGAATGGTCTTTAGCATAATAGTTTCTTATACAAGGTCTGTCCAGGCCAGGGGGAAGGAGGGAGGTCAAGAAAGAAGAGAGAAGACAACTAACATGGAACGTTATGGTAGGTACATAACTTCTTAATGTTAAGTTGTCAATCTCGCCTTCATTCTTGCTTGATGGGACCGTCCTAGCACCTCTATCCTGGGTAGCTCAATGGAACAAACTCTTGAGGACTGTAGAGCCAAAACTGGCTCTGTCCCTGGAGGCCAAGTCCAATTTGTAATGGGAAACAAAAGTGTCAGGACTGGCCCAAGTGGCCGCTGCACAAATAGTCTCCAAAGGAAGTCTAGCTTGAAAAGCTGTAGAAGTAGTTAAGCTCCTAGTTGAATGTGCTTTAGGTTTTGAGCACAGCTGTTTTCCCTGAGTATAAATTTCAGAGATGACCGAAGAAAGCCATCTGGACAAAGTCACTTTAGAAACAGGAAGGCCTTTTTATTATCCGCATAGGAAACAAAAGTTGATCAGATTTTCTAAATTTTTGTTCTGTCCAAATAATATCTAAGTTGACGATGGACATCAAGATAATGTAGCTTTTGTTCAGCTCTATCTGAATAGTTAGGGAAAATACCGGAGATCAATGGATTGATTCAAATTGTTCTTTGAAGCGACCTTAGGTAAAAAGGTTGGGTTAGTTCTCAAAGATACTCTGTCTTTGTGAAAAACCAAATAGGGGGGTCGAACCGAAAGAGCATGAAGTTCAGACACCCTCCTGGCAGATGTAATAGCCACTAGAAATAACGTTTTCCAAGAAAGATATTTCAGGGAACAAGAAACAGCTGGCTCGAAGGGGAAAGAATCAAGGATGTCAGCACTAAATTTAGATCCCACTGAGGAGGAGGATTCCTGATTGGAGGTTTTAGTAGGAAAATTCCTTTCAAGAAGGCCCTGCAGAGCCTATGGGACATAATATTATGATCTGCTATCCCGACATGAAAATTGGAAATAGCAGCCAATTGAACTCTGACTGTGGAAGAAGAGGAGCCTGCATGAAAAATCTCTGCTAAGAAGTCCAGAACTGCCTGAACAGGGGCAGTAAAGGGATCAATATTTTGGGCCTTAGCCCAATAAGAGAAACGTTCCATTTGCTTGTGTAAATCCTCCTGGTAGAGGATTTTAGCGAAGCTACTATGATGTCTCTAACTGGGTTAGAGATCAAAGGAAGCCTGGCTAAGGAAGGAAGTGGAGCAACCATGCTGTGAGGTTGAGAGAAGGGATTGACCGGTGCAGCTGACCCGATTGGTGAATCAGAAGATCTGGCACTGGGTCCAGATGCCACGGCTGCACCAAAAGGTGATGATGGAGGAACAGGAACCAAACTTGTCGAGGCCAGTAAGGGGCAATGAGAATCAATTTGGCTCTCAAAGCGGTAGCTTTCTGGATCACCTGAGGGATCAGAGGAAATGGAGGAAGGCATAAAGAAGTCCCTGGGGCCAATCCTGGGTCAGAGCGTCTCTGGGGATGGCCTGATAGAGGGAAGAGGCTGAAGAAGTCTGGACATTTGCTGTTTTGGGGAGTAGCAAAAGATCGCAACATGGGCGACCCCATTCCAGAAAAATCTCTTCCGCTATAGATTGCTTGAGAGACCACTCGTGAGGCATGAGGATAGCTCTGCTCAATCTGTCCGCTATAATGTTGGTTTTCCCAGGGATATGCGTTGCTACCAGAAACCGATGAGAGGAGATCGCCCATTGCCAAAGTCTGAGTGCTTCTCGACACAAGGGGTAGGACTTGGTTCCGCCCTGTTTGTTGATATACCAAACTACAGACATGTTGTCTGTGTGGACTGCAATTGTCCCTACAGGAAGAAAGTCGTTGAGGGCTTGCAACGTTAAAAGCACTGCTCTCATCTCCAGGACATTTATGTGCAGATGGTACTCGAGCGGTTGCCACGTCCATGAACCATCCTGCCCTGATAATGACCCCCACCCGATCAGGGAGGCATCCGTGGTGACAGTGGCTATCGGGGCGGAGGTACAAAGCACCTGCCTTGGTGAACCTGAGGCGATGTGATCCACCAAGCAAGATGCTCTTTGCATGTCTGTGTCACCAGAATCTGGTGATGCATTGGAAGTTGCTGGTATGACCACTGTGTGAACAGCATCCACTGAAGAAGGCATGTAGAATCGAGCCAGGGAAGAAGAGTAATGGCCGCAGCCATGAGACCTAATACCTTTAGAACCATTCTGGCCTGTATTTTCTTGCTGGCCAGAATGATCCTGACATGAGTCTGAATGTCTGAAACTCTTTGTTCTGTAAGGGTAGCTGACATCCGAACAGTGTTTAAGTTTGCGCCTATGAAGGTAATAGACTGGCAGGGCGATAAGGATGACTTTTCAAGTTGATTGAGATGCCCAAATGAGAACAAAGGTCTATTGTGTAATCCCTGGCTTGTATAAGCTGATGCCTGGTGGTGGCTGACAGGAGCCAGTCGTCGAGATACGGAAACACCTGGAATCCTTGGCGTCTCAGGTGAGCCGTGACCACTGCCATGCATTTGGTGAACACTCTGGGGGCTGTAGTGGGACCAAAGGGCAGGGCTCTGAACTGGAAATGACTGGACCCCAGCCGAGCGGAGAAATCTCCTGGAGCGTCTGTGAATTTTGATGTGATAGTACGCATCCTGAAGATCTATTGAGCACATCCAGTTGTCCTTCTGTAAGAAGGGCAGAATTGACTGAAGAGTGACCATTCGAATCTTGTCTTCCTGACAGACTTGTTGAGTCTGCTGAGATCCAATATTGGTCTCCAGTCTCCCGTCTTTTGGGGACCAAAAGAACCTTGAGTAGATTCCGGGCTCTGAATGGTCTATTGTAACTGGCTGAATGGCTCTTTTTGCAGTAGTTTTGCGATTTCTGACTCTGCAATCTCCCTTAGACCGGGTGGTACATCTGGAAGGGAACTTGAGGGAAGGGACTTTCCTCGAAAGGAATTATGTAACCCTTGGATATGATCGACTGTACCCATCTGTCGTGAGTGAGGGAATGCCAGGCTTCTGGGTACAGTGATAATCTTCCCCGACTGCCTCCAAGGAGGGACAGCCGGGCAACACCTCAGGGATGCTGAAAGGGCTTGTCAGAGAGAGGCTCCCTGTTTCCCTGGTTCTTGGACCCCTCTGCCTCTAGAGCGGCGTCTGTTATTGTTACCCCTCTGCCTCTAGGGGTAAACTGACCACGTGAATCGGCGTGACTCCTTGGGATTTACGGAACCACATCTTACCACCCTTCTGTCCTTTGGGATAAGGCCTAGAAGGGGTGGAAAACGGACTCCAACAGCAGAAAGAGTCTTGCCGTCCTGCTCGCACCTGGTCAAGGTTTCCTTCACCTGAGGGCCAAACAAAGCTGACCCATCAAAGGGAGAATTTGTGAAGGACGCCTTAAAGGGATCCATAAAATCACATAGCCGCATCCAGGCTTGGCGTCTAAGAGCCACACCTGTGCCTGCGGCTCTACTCGCTCCATCCGCAGCATAAGATATTAGCCGCATGGAGGAGTTTGCAATGGAATTGAGGGTTCCTAGCTGAGAAGCAATTTTTCTTGAGCCCCTGCAGCTGTAGGATCCTGAACTACTTCTCCCAGCTCCTTCAGGATATCCCTCTGGAGTCTGGTGAAGTGACATAGGTAATTCAGCGAGCATAGCAAAGGTCGCTGAGGAAAACATCCGCTTACCGTACCTATCCATGGTCCTAGAGTCCTTATTAGGAGGATGGGCGGGCACGGAAGGATCTGCAAGTTCCTTTTGGTGGCCGCAGCCACCACCATGGCATCAGCGGGACACCCTTAGTAAGGAATTGTTTGTCACTCGGGGCAGTGATAAATTTTGAAGGCCTCCTAGGGACTGGCTCTACAGAGTCAGGAGCTGCCCATGCCTTCGTGCAATAACCTGCATAAGGGGTCGAAGGCGGAGACACCCAGGAGGTGGAGGGCCGAGATCCAAACGCCTCTAGGTATACTGACTCATCCTCAGAGGGATTGTTGGTGGGCCAGTTTCCCCTCTGTTTCAGAAGTTCTAGGATGTCTGAGAAGGAGACATCCTCAGAGGGGATCTAGGGATCCCTCTGACTCATCAAAGTCAGTATCCGAAGTGACAGACTCGGGAGAGTCTACATGCTTCCTCTTACAAGTCCTCTTCCTAGGAGGATCTCCCGAAACATCAGGAGAATCCTCGGAAGAGGGGGAAATTCCCAATGGGGAAACCTGAGGCGGAGGATCTCTGGGTCCTGTAGCAAGAGAAGTGGCAGAGATGTCAACAGGTACTATAGAGGGAGGAGCTACGGGAACAGACTGCTGACTGATACCAGTGGCCAGTACACTCTTCATCACCTCGAATACTCCCCTCCCAGGCAGGTCCGAGAGAACCCGCTCCGAAGAGCTAGGAACTCCAGGGACCACCGAAAGGGAAGTCTCCGAGGCAGATGTCGGAGCCGAGCTCACCAAGGCCGAGGCTCCAAGGGGAAGAGCGGGTTCGGACAAGGGTCCGATGCCACTCACCCCCTCGGAGGAGACCATGGAAGCCCGACCACCGAATCCCTCTAAGGAAGGTCTCGAAGAGGAGATAAGAGTAGAGGCTGAAGGAACAGAAGGGGGTATCCATCCTCCAGCCGTAGCAGTAACCATTCCCGAAGACTCCAACTCCAAGCTCTGAGGTAGAGTTGAAGGAGGAACTGTAACGGGGTGTGGACCCACAGTCGTCTGTTGAGACGGACTGTGTAACATTTGGGCCAGTACCTGTGACTTGAGTAATCTACTGACCACTCTCTCTAGGTCATGATCTGACAACCTGGATGACCTTGAAGATCGGCTCCGATGGCTCCGTTCCGATAGAAGAGGTGAAGCCGGGGCCGAAAGTATCGGCTCCAAGGAAGGAGACCTCGACCTCTTCCTGGAATGAGCCATCGGAGCCGATACTATAGATCCTGTCGGAGCCGACTTCGGAGCCGACAGGAAGCTCGATGTATCGGCTCCAGTCGGAGCCGATACAGCCACCAAAGTAACGGTGTCGGAGCCGATCGGAGCCGACACCGATGCCTGTGCCACATGGGTGTCGGAACCGATCGGAGCCGACATCGAAGTGGTCAATACAGATTCGGCACCGATAGCCATCGGTGCCGAAGGCTTTGTCAAGCCAGGATCGGCTCCGGCCGGAGCCGATCTCGACTCAGTACGAGTCGGAGCCGAGGCCGCAGGCTTAGATACAGAAGCCTGGGCCTTGGAAGGTTTTGCTGATTTTGGTGGAGCCGACTTAGCCGGAGAGCCCTCCGGCTTAAGAAGGCCCCTAAGAATAAGCTTATTCCGTCTCTCCTGCAGGACTCTCTGGCTGAAGGAGTGACAAATAGCACAGGAGTCCTGCAGGTGAAGAGGGCCCAGACAATACAGGCAAGAAGTGTGACCGTCTGTCAGAGACATCTTCTGACAGCACGAGTCACACTTCTTAAAACCTGAGACCCTCTCCTTTGACATGGTGTTGAGAAAACACACACACACACACCAGTCAAAATTAACTTAAATAAAATACCAAAAGGTATTCTATAAAACCAACACACACACCCTAACAGGGGGGGGATGGGATAGGGAAAAGATTGACTAACAAAAAATTAAAGGAGACAGGGAATTTCTGTCAGGAAAGGTACAAAATAAACTTAAAACTATCAATAAAAGTTTTTTTACTGAAAAGGGGCTTAAATCTCACAAAAGTGAACAACTTACCAGGAGCTGGTAAAAAAGAAGACCTCCTAAGCGAAGCGGCAAACGAGATCTGGGTACTTACCGCCTTGCATCATGGGATATGGGGCTGCCTCGAGCTGGTAAAAGTGACTCTCGAGCTTAGCAAGTGCCGAGTCGGAGCCGAGGGATCGGCTCCGAACCCATCAAGCAAGAATGAAGGCGAGATTGACAACTTAACATTAAAAGTTTTAAAAACTACAAGCAGGTTTCTGGTACATACACAATGCTGGAACCATATTGTAGGGAGAAAAGAAAGTGAATGGTTGAGTTAAACTGTATAAAAGTGTGGAGGTCTCCTTTAAGGTTTGGAAAAATGTTTGGGCAGGGGTAGAGAGGGGATAAAGTTAACTGTAAGTAAAGAAAATATTTTTTTCTTAATAGTACTACTTTTGTAGTGTATGGTTTTCTTTACATTCTATAAAGTAAAGTTTTCTCAGATATTTTTAAGTGTAATGTGGATGTTATTATGGTGCTGCTTTTTTTTTCTTTGTTTCTCCCTTCTTTCTTCCCTCTTGCTCAGTTTTAAGAAATGTAGGCACTGCAATGTAAAAAAGCCTAGTTAAAAGAGCATGACAAAATAAAAATGTGCTTTTTCTCATTCTTGCATGGGGGAATGGCTGGATTAAGGACCTTAGATTGATTTAGTAAGTAGCAATTATATATCTGCCCCTCATGTCTCCATGGAAATAATCTGATAAAGAGAAGTTGACTGTCTCATTATCATGTCTCCATGGAGACAATCTGATAATGAGAAACTGGCTGTCTGGTCCTCAAGTCCCCAGAGAGACAATCTAATAAAGAAAAAATGGCTGCAGTCTGGTGGAGTGTTATTGGCTGGGGGCGGGGTAATAAAAGAGAAAATGGCTAGGAGATAATGTTCTCTGAAAGCAATCAGGGGTTTCCCATCTCAGAGAACTATAAAGAAAAGACAAAACCAGTTAACACTTAGCAGAAGCACATGCTGCACAATGCATCATAGCATGGATAACATTTCTTTTAGGTTAACTCAAGTTTGAGTGTGGCTGTCAGTTTGGGACATTTGTTCCTATTAGGAGGGCAAACTTCAGTATTTGAAGATGTACATAGTTTTGTGCATTGGTGTTAAATTAATAGGTTTTAGGGGGTATTGAGGGTTTTTTCTGAGGACTTTCAATAAAACAAAAAAGTTTTGAAAGATGTGATGTAAGCTGAAATGCATATGACAAGAAACAACTATATAAAAGTTCAACCTCCCAAACCGTGTATACATGTAACACAAAAGCTGGAACTAGACATTTAACAAAAAAGGTTATACATAAAAGGTGAGAACAATAACATTTTAGTACAATGATGCTTTCTGTAATGTCTTTAAATGTCAACAGTCTCATAGATAAATACAAAGAAGAAAAAATAGTAAACTATATTAAAAACGTAGAGTGCAAATAGTGATGTTACAGGAGACACATTTGGAAAGAACTGAGCATGTGAATTTGATAAAGAAAAGTTTTCAGGATGGTTATTCTGTGGTATATCTGGGACAAAGGAAAAGAGGAGTACTTATAATAATTGCAAGAGGAGCTCAAATAGTGAAAGGAGTGGATAAAAAAGGTAGTGATGGCAGATTTTAGTGCTAAAGGGCTACTGACAAGGGACGAGGATTACACTGATATGTATTTAGATTCAACCTAAAACTGATATAATGGAGCTTAAAAAAAGTCTGGGAGAAATAATCATTTTCACCAAGGAACACTACCTACAGATGGGGAATGGAATTTGATTTGCAACAGTGAAGATGTGTCTGGGGGACTCAGAAAGGAAAGTATAACAAAGAAGGGTAGAGTTTTGATGAAATTTACAAAATATTTGGCATGGAAGATGTAAATTCAGTAATAAGAGTACTAGGAATTCAGACTGAATTTGCTTATTTCCCAAGATATAAAAACTGGGTTAGTCTAGACAAAATTTACATTTCACAGGAGCATGTGCACTTAATTGAAGGTCTTAATATGCACCCAATAAACGTTTCAGATCATGCGTCAATAATAACTAAAATAAAAACACAGGGTAATGAAATAAAAATGAGATAGTGGTGCTTTCCCTCCTATTTGTTGAAATGACAGGAATTTAAGGAATGGTTAACGGAAACTATTCATGAGCTATGCAAGAGGATAGAAATTACTTCTGAAAATATATGTAGGGAGTGGGACAAAATTAAGGTGGAGTTTAAAAGGAGGGTGGAAATACAAGAAAGGGGTTATTAGAGTTACTGACAAATGTTGAAGTACTGCAGAACAGGGAATCTCATAGAACAAGAACAGGATCAACTGCAGAATGCTAAGCAGAAAATTACCTTGATAATATACATGAGTTTAGAGAAAGATTCTCTTAAGCAAATGTTTTTTGATAATAACCCTAGTGCACAAAAACTTGATTACTTTTATATAAATGTAAATTTGCCTATATCATAAGTGATAATTCAGTAAAGGTGTTATAAAAAAGTTAAAGTTTTCTGAAATAACAAGTTGCTTTTTACATCTGGGAGGGGAATAAAGATTAAATATAGAACAGATACCAATGAGCAAGGAGAAGCAGAGGTATAACATGCATCTTAGCATAGATAACCTCAATGTAATGGTTACTGAAGGCCTGTGTTTGCAGCTGTTTATCTTGGACAACTGTTCCTATTAGGATGGCTAAACTTCATTATTTGAATATATGCACAGTTATGTGCTTTTGTATTAAGAAAGTATGGTAATGTTCTGGGTGTGTTTTTTATGGTTTTCATTAAATCATGTAACCATGTAAAATGTGACATAGGTTCCAATGTTGAAGAAAAGTTGTACAAAAGATCAACCTGCCAAAAATTAGTGGGTGCTTGTATCACAAAAGCTGTAAACAGTCATTTAGAAAGCTGTTATATATAACAGGTGGGAATAAGAACTTCTTATCATAATAGCAACACTTTCCAAATTATCTTGGAATGTGAATGGTCTCACAGGTATAGAAAAAAAAGAAAGAGTATTTAATTACATTAAGAAATGCAGAGTGCAAATAGCAATGCTACAGGACACACACTTGGAAAGAACCAAGCAAGTGAATTTGATAAAAAAAGGATTTTATGAAGGATACTCAGAAGAATATTAGGGACAAAGGAAAAGAAGATTACTTACATGTAAATGCTACAGGAGCTCCAATAGTGAAAGAAGAGTTAAAAAAAAGATAATAATAGCAGACTTGTAGAGAATATTGGCAAGAGATGAGGATTACGCTGGCATGGCATCCATTCTCATTTGTCTAAGTCACTATCTCTTTTATTATAACCTTTAAATAACTCTTCATAAATTGAGAGATTTATTACCTCACTCTGACAAACAATCCAGATTACATATATATATCATGTTTTTGCATGCTAGCTATACATGATTGTTATTTAACTTGTAAGTGTACTCTTACTCTTTCATTCCATTACTGGTGCTGTTCACATGACTTTGTTATAAGGCAGTGTTTATTTGTGTATAAAACTAATAGCTGTTATTCTATTATTCACTGTACTGAAGCTTTTCTCCCTGGGTCTCTGCTGAAAAAGGGCTACTAGCTCAGTCGGACACTACCCGGTTAACAAATGTAAATAAATAAATAAAATAAATGTCTACCGTACCATCAAAAGCAGAAAAAACTTTAACCCGTCAACTTCATTATAGAACTAAAATGTTGTCATTGGGCACCCCTGAAATACCAGGAATTAAATGAGGCAGTTTCCTACTTTAATAAAACTTTCCTAGGCATACTAAATTTTCATGCCCCTCCCAGAACCTTAAGAATCATAGCTAATCCCACTCCTTGGCTTACCAAAGAAACCAAACTCCTCCTCAAAGCCAGGGTCAAAGCATGGGATCATTGGCATACAGTCAAGTCCCCAGCTGCTAAAGAAAAATATCAGGAGCTTAGCAATAAAGCCAAGGAGCTAGTAAAACTTGACAAGATTAATTACTACTCCGCCCTACAAACCAAGCACCAACATCACCCTCAAGTTTGGGCAGCCAGTAACAAATTACTACTACCAGGCAAAAGTGGTACTCCCTCTTCCACCCTAGTAAATGACTAAGATAGCATTGCTACTCAAATTAACAAATACTTTACTGAGACAATTATAACCCTAGCCAACCAACAGAAAAATCAACACAAACATCCTTTGAACCCTCCACTACTCACACAAATAATATCTCCTTCCAATTCCAGTCCATCTCTATAGCTAGGATAAAAAATGCCTCAAAAACTAAAGCCCACTACTCTGGCTGCAGACAAATTACCAGGGGAATTCCAAAAAACTGCTGCTGACACACTGGCCTACCCAATAGTCATTCTAATTAATAGATCCCTTTCAGAAGCCATTGTCCCTGAGATTTGGAAAATATCTTGTATACTCTCCCTACATAAAGAAGGCAACTCCACAGAACTTACAAACTACCGACCAATAGCAATACTATCTCCTTTAGCAAAAATCCTTGAAAAGTGCATACATTTCCAAATATTAGACTACCTCCATACGCACAAACTTCTCTCAAACAGTCAGCACAGGTTTCGTCCCTTCCATAGTACCACCACTGCCCTTTTGTCCTTCACCGGTACAGTAAACTCTCATAGAAACAATGGAGAATATGTTTCTCCCACCTTTCTTGATCTATCAAAGGCCTTTGATATGGTTAGACATGACTTTCTGATCACAGAACTATCTAAATTGGCTCTTTCTCAATCATCCATAGCATGGTTCCAAAGCTATTTAGCTGGCCGTCAGCAGGCAGTTCTGTGGAAATAAGACTTCTCACTCCTTCTTCCAGTCAGCCTTGGTGTTCCTCAGGGTTCTATATTTGGCCCATTGCTGTTCACCCTCTATACCAACAAGCTTTATTCCTCCACTCCCAAATGCATCTGTTATACAGTATGCAGATGATTCTATGTTGATTTGTGTAGCTTCCTCACTAAAGGAACTTCATACATTAGCAGAAGAATCATTCCTCTCTGTTGAAGCATGGCTATTCAATATCCAACTTATACTAAACCCTGCTAAAACCAAACTACTGCTCTTTAAACTTACTAGGTACTCCTCACCAACTACCACCTTTAATATCATGTCCAGCAACAAAACCACTCTCTCTCCCATATAGACAGCAAACTCCTTGGTGCAGAGATTGATAATCTCAGATTTGATATTCACATCTCCCAGACCATCAAAAAAGTCCACAAAAACTAGGTACCCTGTATAGAAATAGAAAATTCCTTACCCAACCAACAAAAGCAACCACAGCCCACACTCACCTCATCTCTACCCTACTCTACACCTCACCTATTCTAACCATCCTCAGAAAAGCAGACCTAGCTATGTTTGACTCATGCTACAACAGAATTGCCAGATTCGCCTCTGATGCCACATTTAGATCTCACCATGGCTTATCTTTGAAGCAGCTCAACTGTCTGGAACTTCTTCAACTCTTACACTACAATCAACTTGCTCTGGCCCATAAAATTCTGTATCATCTGGTAAAAAAACCTGCACTACAAAACTTGCTTCACCTCCACAGCAATAACAGGACTCTTCACTCCTTTAACAAATCTATTCTAAAAGTAACAATCTAATAATACTGCAGGTGACTTCCTCTTCTCTAATTATGTATCCAAAATCTGGAACGCTCTACCCAGTCATATACCTACTATCATCTCCTTTACTCAGTTTAAAAAATCATTAAAAACCATACCACATGTTTCGGCCACAGAACACGGACCGAAACACAAAAGGAGGGGGTGTATCCATATTCATCAAATATACCTACACCTCCAGGTTAGTGGCGCAGCATGATACCTCTGAGATCATCCATGTGCAACTAACATCGGGCAAACCTGCAATGCAAATTGTGGCCTGCTACAGATCACCCTCCATGACCCAGGACCACCACTCCACCTTTCTAGAGACACTGGAAAACATGAAAGTCCTATCAAACACCCTGATATTGGGTGATTTCAATTACCCTACCATTCACTGGGAAAACTACTCGAGTACAAATTCCCAAGCCCAGCGCTTCCTGGAATTCATCAACTCAAATGCCCTGGATCAGCTGGTAAACTCCCCTACCAGAGGTAAAAACATATTGGACCTGGTCAACACCAACATGGGAGACAGGTGTTCCACACAGGAGGTCAACCTGTCACTGGTTGGATCAGACCATAAAATAATCACTCTGGATGTCCACACCCCACCATCACCCCCAACTAAGGAAACCACAGTAAAAAAACTTTTCTAAAGCAAACTTCACCTTACTTAAGACAGAGGTAGTAAGTTTCACAGCCCCCACGCTAAAAGTTAACGCTGCCCAAGATGCAGAAACCTCTACAAATGCACTCTATGAGCACCTACAAGGATGCATGTATCGTACCATCCCCTAGCAAAACCAAGACTCACTCCTCTAAGAGAAGGAAACCAGTTTGGTGGACCCCTGCAATAAACAGGTTTACTTAAGACAGAGGTGGTAAGTTTCACAGCCCCCACGTTAAAAGATAATGCTGCCCAAGATGCAGAAACCTCTACAAATGCACTCTGTGAGCACCTACAAGGGTGCATGTATCGTACCATCCCTAGCAAAACCAAGACTCACTCCTCTAAGAGAAGGAAACCAGTTTGGTGGACCCCTGCAATAAACAGGCTATACAATAGAAGGACGAAACTAGTTCAGAAAAAAAGCAAATCCCAAGAAGGAACGACATCCCTGATCAGTATCAGTAAGAAACTGAGGCCCCTCATGAAATCATCCAAGGCTAAGTTCGAAAGAAAAAATAGCCAAGGATTCAAAGGATAACCACAAAGCCCTCTTTAGCTATGTTAAGAATCTAAGTGGCAACTTGCAGATATGCACTGAACTAGTGCAAAATAGCACAAAATATACTGAACCTACTGATATTGCCAACATCCTGGCAGATAGATTCAGTGCAAACTTCACCCCCCTCTCACCTCCAAAAGGGCCCACAACAATAGCGGAAAAGTGTAGTGGCCCAAAGATCACAGACGCACAGGTGAAAACAGCCCTTTCAAAAGCCAAAAACACAGCATCAATGGGACCAGATGGTGTCCCAGGCTGCGTCTTGCATGAACTACAGAACGAACTAACCCCCCACCTAAACACGCTGTTCAACCTCAGCCTCTCCACAGGCTACGTGCCCATACAATGACGCACATTAACGGTTATTCCTCTCCACAAAAGAGGGGCCACAACTGACCCTGGTAACTATCGCTCCATAAGCCTAACTAGCCTGGTCTGCAAGGTTATGGAGCTCTTCATCATGGAACTCATTAACAAAGACATTGGGAACCTCCAAACACTTGACCCGACCCAGTTTGGCTTTGTTAAGGGCAGATCATGCCTACTAAACCTGGTTGACTTCTTCGAGACGGTCACCAAGACCATAGATGAGGGAAAGGTGGTTCACATAGCCTACCTTGACCTCGCCAAGGCTTTCAACACCATTCCCCACTCAGGTATTACAGAAAAACTCACCAGCCTGAACATAAACCCCTACTTCATGAGATAGGCTGCCAAATGGCTTACAGATGGAACTCGCACGGTAAGAATAGCGGGTTCCAGGTCCGACTCTAAACCAGTCACAAGTGGTGTCCTGCAAGGGTCGGTCCTGGGACCCCTACTGTTCGGCATATACTTCTCAGAAGTACAGGCAAACACAGGACGACTATGGCTAACCAAGTTCACCGATGACTGCAAACTGAGTCATAACTGACTCTCCGGCTAACACGGACATCCTCCAAAAGGGCCTTACTGAGATGGACACCTGGTGTCAAGGTCATGGCCTCAAGCTAAATGCCAAAAAATGCATAGTCATCCCGTTTGGGAAAAACAAAACACCCACGACTTACCACATAGGTGGCAGCCCCCTTAATACAGAAGAGGTAATAAGAGATCTGGGGACCCAGGTAGATCGTAATCTCTCCTTTGACAATCATACTGCCAAAGTAGTTAGGAAATCCTTCTATGTGGCCCATCTAATTACTAAAGGGTTCGCATCTAGAAATAAAGAGGTTATAGTGCCCCTCTACTCGTCACTCATTAGACCCATCATAGAGTACATGAATTGATGGACATGCTCCACCTAAAGAAATCCAAGTCACTGAGAGCCACGCACTTTAGTTTGCTAAACCTCGCCACAACAATAAATAGAACATGCTGGAAGGATAGATTCCTGTCACAGAGACTCCACATGCTTTGGAACAAAATTCCAAATTACATCAGGCAGAGCCCTTCACTAACACTCTTCAAGAGAAACTTTGACGAGTGGATGGGTAACAGAAAATACACCCCTGGGATCACTTCATTGGCTCTGCTTGACAGAGGATCAGTTAATTAATCAATGGGACGGCGAAAGCCGACACACTCTGGCTAGGCTTATAAAAGCCCTCGGGCAGATAGCCTAGTACCTACCTATTAACCTATCTCATTAAAAGTTGGCTATGCTCCTGCACTGCACCCGGATACTCCTTCCTGTAGTTTAGCCCCTCTTCCACTATACTCACCACTCCTAATTTTACATGACAATTTTTAATTGACAACTAATAGGTCTAGGTCCTACGGCTGTACATATACATTAACCATTATGATGATGTTTCACACTTGTCAGTCCAGCTATTATGTTGATGCTCTCATAGGCTTGAGACTTTAGTAATGTTGTATTAATTCTCTGTTTTGTCAATTGTATTATGTCTGTAGTTACTACCTGACCTACGTATAACTGTACTTCAATGTAACTTTTCTTTGTAACTTTTGTCTACACACTAGATGTTAAAATGTTTTCTTACTTCTGGAGCTTTTCTCTCCAGGACTCCACTGAAAATGGACCTGTGTCCAGTGGACTATCCCGGTTAACAAATGTAAAATAAATTCCACCTAAAACTGCTATTATGGAGCTTACAAAAATGTGGGAGAATAAAATCAGCTTTCACAGAACAAGAGGTGCATTGCAGAGTGCTAAAGACAAAAAAAAGGAGTACCTGGATAATATGCATGAATTTACAAAGACTGCTGTTAAAGCAACTGTTTTTGAACATAACTCAAGAGTAAAAAAAAGCTTTGGCACAACAGGATATAGAAAGAGTTGTTGCCAAATGCAGGAAGCTTATAACAACGGAAAAAAAAACAAAAACAGAGATCCTGTATATAGGTATTAGAGTTATTTTGGAAATTTTATGAAAATCTGTATAAAGCAGACAAATGGGGAAATCAAGAAAAAAAAAACACAAATGGAAATATGGAAGACTTAAATAAGCCGATGTTAGAGGTAGATGAGGCTCAACAATTAACAGTTAAGAAAAGAGGAGATGAGATAAAATGGTGACATATAACAAATCTGCAGTACAGTCTGCAAGAATATATGCTACTCTGGTGGAAGTTTGGAAGCTAGGAGGGAAGAAAGACAAAGATCTGGAAGATTTTGTTTAGCAGCATTTTAAAAGGACGGGAAGGCACCAACATCTTGGAAAAAAGCTGAGGCGGCTGTATTACTTAAAGTCGGTAACGTAACATTTCAATTCTAATCCACAGTTATAAAGTGTGTATGTGTATAATCACTAAAGAACAGTAAATGTGTTGGGAAAATTGATAGACATGGATTAAAGTGGTTTTGTGGAGGGGAAGCAAACATTTGACAAAGTTAATACAATAACGATCCAGAGGAAAGCAGAATGTAAGACAATACAGGCTGTTGGAAGTTGTTGATGCAGAGAAAGCATCTAGCAGAGTAGGCTGGGATTTTATGAGTAGGGCAATGGAAGCATTTGCATTCCCTGAAACAATAATAAGGTTAATAAAGAGGATATACTTGGGATCGGAGGCAAAATTCAAAGTGGGGGGGGGGCTTCACTTTGATAAGTTTTGGCTCAACAGGCAGGGGTTTTCCTCTTTCCCTTTTATTTGTGTTATATTTAGAATCATTACCAAAGAAAATAAGAGACTCAGAAATTCAAGGATATAATTAGCATGGTAATCAAGAAAAAGTGTTGTGGAACATTCTGAGATAGTTTCAAGTATTTTCAGGAAGAACAATCCCATATTAATTCTTGCCTCTGACCCCTCATATATCCTCTTAATTAACCTTATTGTATCAGGGAATGCAAAGGCTTCCATTGCCCTATTTTTGTATACAGGTCAGGTCTATTTTTATGAACCGGAAGAGAATGTGTGGACAGTAATTAAAGTTGACTTTATCTGAGAATAGAAGATCAAGTGTGACAAGCTGATACTTCCAAAAGAAGGAGGTCGTTTAGGGTTACTTAATTTGGAGGGATATGTATCCCTTCTGTTCTAGAGTCAACTAAAAACTCTACCAGAGCAGGTCATTGGTCATTGGGTCTGCACTCTTGTGGGAAGAGAGGCTGGACTCTGCCCTTCTGCGCAAGGAATATCTGGTTAAAGGCTTATAGTGCCTGCATATTCTAACTGTTTCTTACTGAAATTGGTACACCTTGTTTGCTGTAGCATAGACTAGATCCAAGCCTGCTGAATCTAGCTTTATTTGTATACTTGTTTGTTTATTTCCCTGAAACGCTAATTCCACCTAAAACGCGGCCTTTTAGAAATTCTGTGGATCCCTAGTGATATCTGCATTGCTTACTGTACTTATTTCCTTGTTTCACTTGTAAGAAAGTTACTGTTTGTTGTTTTTGCATTTAGGTTACCTGTAACACATTGCATTTAAGTTACCTGGCACTTGCTCACTAAAGCAATTATATAAGTCAGGTCTAAAAAAATTAAAAGCACTACACCCTCACAAACTCCCCTTGAGTACCTTGTTCCCCATTGGCCCTTTTTTTCAATTATAAAGGAATTCCCAATACTATTCTAGCATGTCCAAAGATCAGTTGTCAATCTCCTCTCCGGTCCAGCAGGTGAATCTGGGAATCTTGAGGCAATGTTACAACTGCCTCATGTACACAGACAACCCTCTCCTCCTCCCAACAAATTCCAACACATGTGAGAGATGCAACCATATAGCCAAACTGGAGGCTAAGCTCTCTCAACTCAGTACTGGCGTAACCAGTCAGGAGGAGAAGGAAACCACACTCAATACAATTCCAGTCTCACATAGACCTACCACGACAACAAACCAAACACATAAACACACAAAAACATACTCGGAGGCTCTAAATAAAAATATTCCTAAGCAGCAGAGACCTCCAAAGCAGACACCCAAGCAACCGCTACCCCAAAACAAAACACGTGCAACACATAACTCACAAAGCCAGTGTGCTGAACAGTCACAGCCCTTAAGGCTAAACAACACACCTGATACACTTGTAATAGGTGACTCTATCGTCAGGCACACTGACGTCCCGCTCACCAGGCTGAACAAGGAGAGGTCACGGTGAGCTGCCTGTCGGCGCTAGGATCCGCCACATAACACAAGCACTCAGGTCACTCCAAGGCAAGTACAAATATGACTCAGTCATTGTCCATGCTGGTGTGAATGACCTGAGCCGTACCTCCCTGGACTACATGAAAAGAGACATAGAGGAGCTCTCTGAGCATGTAGCCCAGGCCGGTATGACCCTGACCTTGAGTAGCATCTTACCCTCACCAAGAATGATGCCACAATATGAAGACAAGATGATCAATTTCAACAATTGGCTTAAGTGTTGGTGTCATTTAAAGGGGATCCAATGCCTGTCAGCCTGGGATGACATGCTCAACAAGCCACGATGCTTCGCTAGGGACGGCTTGCACCTGTCACCCCTGGGCTTTCGGATATTGGCAAAGGCTCTTGCTACCCCCATAGTGCCTTTTTTAGGCAAGGCTCAAAAGACAAACCCACCTCCATAGGTATCACAAGGGATAAGAAACTAAGAGTAATGCTACTCAACGCCAGAAGTCTAAACCTCAAGATGCACGACTCAAACTCTCCTTAGCATGGAGAACATCGATATCTGTGTAGTAACAGAAACCTGGTTCAAGGCTCCCGAGAGCACCCCAGCACTACCAGGTTATACCTCATACCATACTTTTCGGCCCGAAAACTTGGACCGAACCACAAAAGGAGGGGGAGTATCAATATTCGTCAAAGATACCCACACCTCCAGGTTGGTGGCACAGCACAAGCATCAGAGACTATCCATGTGCAACTAACTGTGGGTAAAACTGCCTTCCAGTTTATAGCCTGCTACAGACCACCCTCCCAAACACAGGAACCCCACTTGGCCTTCCTGAGAATACTGGAAAATATGAAGGTCTCTCCAAACACCATTATATTGGGCGACTTCAACTACCCAAACATAGACTGGGAGCATTACTCTAGCTCCAACACCCTAGCCCAAAGGTTCCTAGAATTTATAAACTCAAATGCTATGGAACAACTTGTTACCACTCCCACAAGAGGGAAAACATATTGGACCTGATCATCACCAACATGGGGACACTATGCTCCAGACCAGAAGTGTATCCCTCACTGGTAAGATCAGACCATAAACTAATCTCACTGGATATTCACATCCCGACCCCACCCCTGCCCAGAAAACCACAGTGAAAAACTTCTCTAAAGCAAATTTCACACGCCTCAAAACCGTGGCGAAATCCTTCAAAGCCCCGGCCTGTGGAAAATACGCCCAGACCGCAGAATCCTTTATAAACGCATTCTATGAACACCTTCAGGAATGCATGGATCATGCAATCCCAAATAAAACCAAGACCCAATCCTCCAAAGGCAGACATCCTGTCTGGTGGACCCCAGCCATAAACAAACTATACAATAGAAGGAGGAAGCTACTACATGATAGAGCAAAATCCCAAAAGGGAAGGCATCTCTGATCAGTATTAGCAAAAACTACGGGCACTCATAAAATCGCCTAAGGCCAGCTTCGAGAGAAAAATTGCACAGGACACTAAGGATAATCACAAGGCTTTCTTTAGTTATGTTAGGAACCTGGGTGGGAATTCCCAGATATGCTCAGAATTAGTGCAAAAGGACAAAGAATACACCGAAGCCACAGAGGTTGCCAACATCGTAGCTGACAGGTTCAGTGCAAACTTCTCCCCTCTCCCACCAAAAGGGCAAATATCTATCCCAACAGAGTGCTGCCCCTGACATCTCAGATGCTCAGGTAAGAGCCGCCTCTCCAAAGCAAAAACACAGCATCAATGGGACCAGATGGTGTCCCGGCTGCGCCCTACATGAACTCCAAGAAGAGCTAAACCCAAACATAAAACTACTGTTCAATCTTAGCCTTACTACAGGATATGTACCCAAAGAGTGGCGTGCAGCAACAGTGGTCCCTCTCCACAAAGGTGGTGCCTCAACGGATCCTGGAAACTATTGCCCCATAAGCCTGACTAGCTTGGTCTGCAAAGCTATGGAAAGGATCATCATGGACCTCATAAATAAAGATATTGGGGACCTACAGACACTGGATCCTACCCAGTTTGGCTTTGTTAAGGGCAGATCCTGCCTCTTAAACCTGGTTGATTTCTTTGAAACAGTCACCAAGGCCATTGACGAGGGGAAGGTGGTCCACACAACCTACCTGGACCTCGCAAAAGCCTTCGATACATTACCCCACTCGGGCATTATAGATAAGCTCACCAGCTTAAATATAAACCCCTATGTCACTAGATGGGTTGCAAACTGGCTCAAGGACAGAACCCACATGGTTAGAATTGCTGGAGCCATGTCAGACTCCAAACCAGTTACAAGTGGCGTCCCACAAGGCTCAGTCCTGGGACCTCTCTTGTTCGGTATATATTTCTCGGTACAGGCCAACACAGAAGGACTGTGGCTGACCAAGTTCGCAGATGACTGCAAACTGGGTGCCATAATCAACTCTCCAGCCGACACAAGCATCCTCCAAAAGGGCCTCATAGAAACAGACAACTGGTGCCAGAGCCATGGCCTCAAGCTAAACGCCAAAAGTGTATAGTCATCCCTTTGGCAAAACAAAGTGCCCACAAATTACCACATAGGTGGTAATCCATTAAGTACAGAAGAAGTCATTAGGAACCTGGGGACCCAAGTTGATAGCAATCTCTCATTTGACAACCACGTGGCCAAAGTGGTTAGAAAAACATTTTATATAGCCCACCTAATCATGAAGGGATTCACATCTAGATCAGGGGAGGTCATTGTACCTCTTTACTCATCCCTCATCAGGCCCATAATTGAGTACAATGCCCCTTTTGGGATGTACCTTACCAGACACCAGCAGCAACTGGAAAGACCCCAAAAGTACCTCACCAAGAGGATCAAAGGGCTCAAACAGATGCCATATGCTGCCCGGTTAAAGAAACTCCAGCTCTACTCAGTGGCATACTGCCTGCTCAGAGGCGATCTGTGCCTGACGTATAAAGCCATGTCCAACCCAGAATTAATGGACATGCTGCACCTCAGAAAATCCAAATCCCATCGAGCTACGCTCGAGAGACTTGAACCTCAGCACTGAAATAAATAGGACATGCTGGAGGGACAGATTCATAACCCAGAGGCTCCCTTCACTCTGGAATAAAATCCCAGTCCAGGTTAGGCAGAGTCCCACATTGACTCTCTTCAAGAGGAATCTTGATGAGTGGATGGGAGATCGTAGGTTTACCCCGGCTATCACTTCTGTGTCACTGTTAGACAGAGGCACAGTATACTAACCTCAAAAAACACATAGCAAAATTAATTTAAAATGGGTGGCGAAAGCCAAACACACTCTGGCTAGGCTTATAAATGCCCTAGGGCAGATAGCCTAGTATGAACCTATGAACCTATTCATTTAAGATTCCCCTATCAGTTTCCCTTTGCCTATACTCTGATATCAATCCCTGATATGGAAGGCAATCTCTAGCTTGTAGTCCAAATGTCTTCTTGACCTCTTTCCATTGTATTACCTTTCCTTGTCTTAAGTACTGGTTCCTAATACCTTGGTTGCTTTGCCAGCTTCCTCCAGTAAATTCCAGTCCTCTCTTGCCTATTCTCTGTACCCCAGAATCTCTTTTCTCCATTACTGTGTTGGTTTAGTTCTTGGTGTACTTTCTCTTACTTTAAGAACATAATTTCTGAGTACTTTATTTTCTTTGGACTTTCTTTTTTACTTTCTATGGACTGTGACGCTCTGTTCTTGGTTTTAGTTTGTTTTGGCGCCACTTGCTCTCATCTTCACTTTTTACTTTATTTTCTTTCCCAATAGCTCTAAAAATAACAAAAACAGCACAGGGGAGAGAGAGGACACCCCTGCCAGATTCCTCTGTTTAAACACAACTTATCAGAGAGGAATCATCACTCATAATATCATTAGCTATAAAACTAAGTTACATTATCATTTCAGTGCAAGTTGCTCAGTCTTTAGTAGATAATGTCAAAACCTTTACTATGGAAAGCATGTTCAACAATTTTAAAATGGTACCCTCATTCAAACCTATGCATTTTCTCAGTTCAAGACACCCTGCTATAACCAAATTAGTGCATGTTTTCATATACTGGCTGGGATTCATAAACAACATATTTTAAGACAATACATAATGCATGTTGCCTTAGCTGTGAGCCTTTGTTGGCCCATTCTTTCTTCCTTAACCTCAGCATTGTAGGGCACTGGAATATGTACAGAAGAGATGGGGTCACAGCCATCACCCAGTGAGGTTTAGGATGTTTTCCATGCTCCCAATCCCTCTGTTAGCCTAAAATGCAGTGTAGAGGCCACAGTATTTCTGTGTCAGTTGCTGTCACTCCAGGACTGATGTCAGGTCGTCAGCGATATAATAACAGGTAGCCAACGCCATTACATCAGTTTTTCTTGCCTTAACTGTCAGGAGCACCCAAATAGGGAGCTAGGTTATGGTGGAAGAACATCACCAGTAGAAAGTAAATACCAAAAATTATCTGTAAAGAGAGAGGAAGTGAGAGAGAGAAGGGGGATGGAGGGAGGGAAACCAGGACTGCAACAGTGAATACATTCGAACATCCACATTTATGGTAAGTGTACACAACTGTACTATCTTCTTCGTGTTTCACTGTTGCAGTCATCACATTTGGGTTGATTCTCAAAGCTGAAGAAAAAGGGTGGAGGCAGTCAAGAAGACTGGGGGCTGGCTAAGATGCCCTGCAAGACTGTGGTGGCAAAGCCTGTCCTGGATTTGGAGAAGATAGGCAGGTGGTAATGTTTGGTGAAGGTATGAGCAGATGTCCATGTTGCAGCCTCCAAGATGTCCCTGGTGGGGACCCCTCTGAGAAAAACTGCAGAGGTGGAGGTTGCCCTGGTGGAATGTGTCCCGACCCCCTTTGGGGGCGGTTTCCCATGCTGTTTGTAGCAGAAATGGATGCCGTGTGTTATCCATTTGGAGATTGTTTGTTTGGATATGGCCTTGCCCTCTGTCCCTGCTGTGCAGCTGACAACCAATTGATCAGTTTTTCTAAAAGATTTAGTCCTGTCCAGATAGAATCTGAGCTGTCTGTGCACATCTAGAGAGTGTAGAATCCTTTCCCCCTTGTTTTGTGGGTTAAGGAAAAAGGTGGGCAAATGAATGGATTGGTTGAGAGCCACACTGGACACCACTTTAGGCATGAAGGATGGGTTAGTCCAGAGGGAGACCCTGTCAGCATGGAAAATGATGAATGGCTCTACAGCCATGAGTGCTTGTAGCTCTGATACTCTTCTAGCTGAAGTGATGGCCAGAAGCAAGGCTATCTTCCAAGAGAGGAATTTTAACTCTGCTGAAGCTGCAGGTTCAAATTGGGGTAGGGTGAGCTTTTCCAACACAAAGTTAAGGTCTCAAGCTTGGGTAGGAGCTCTTCTGGGAGGCCTTAAATTGTTAGCCCCTCTTAGGAACTGTTTGATGAGAGGGTGTGAGAAGAGAGGTGGCTCTGTGTTGTAATGAGCAGAGAAGGAAGAGGCATGAATTTTAATAGAAGAGAAGGATAGATACCTGTGTAGTAGGTCTACTAGGTAATCCAGGATGAGAGGTAGGGAGGGCTGTGCCGTTCTGGCTCCCTTAGCCTGGATCCAGGTGCAAAACTGTTTCCACTTATCAGCATAGAATTTTCTAATGCTGGGGCATCTGGCCTCATGTATAACATCTAGGACTTGTTTGCTTAGGCTGGCAGCTTGAGGAGAGGTCAGGAAATAAGCCAGGCTGCCAGGTTGAGGGTCTGCAAATGGGGATGCATGAATTCTCCATTCCTCTGGGTCAGGAGTGTTGGGATCTGAGGCAGGTGCCATGGCGGCAGGGGTGACAGGCTGCACAGCAGTGGGTACACCAGTGCTGGCGTAGCCAGTCTGGGGGAATTCAGGGTAGTCATCATTTTTTCCTCCCTTATTTTTAGCAGTACCATTGAAGTGAGTGGTAGAGAGGGAAATGTGTATATCGAGAAGTTCACCCACTGGAAGGACAGAGCATCCACTTTCCCAGCCTTGCTGTGAGGTTCCCTGGTGCAGAATTTGCTGAGCTGATGATTGGAGTGGGAGGCAAAGAGGTACACCTTCAGGGTGCCCCATTTCTGGGTTACAAGGGTGAAGGTTCTATGGTCTAGCTGCCACTCGTGTGGGTCTAGCAGGTTTCTGCTTAAGTTATCTGCCAGAGAGTTGAGGGAACCTGGCAGGAATTGTGCTAGCAGATGTAGTTGCATGGCTGAGGCCATGTGCCAAAGGGTAATAGCAAGCCTGCAGAGAGGATAAGAGTGAGTCCCACCCTGCTTGTTGATATACCACATCACTGTGGTGTTGTCTGTTTTGATCACAAGAGGCCCCAGGGAGAGTAGGGGTCTGAAAGCTGTCAGGGCATACTGAACAGCTCGCATCTCTTTTTGGCTGATGTGGAGATGTATTTGATTTGGGCTCCAATGGCCCTGAATGCACCTGCTGTCCAGGTGTGCACCCCAGGCATAGTCTGATGCATCTGTGGTGAGGGTCTGGGTAGCGTGGGGTTGTGAGAAGGGAAGTCCCTTGTTGTGGTTGCATGCTGCTGCCCACCAAAGAAAATCTTTCCGTAGACAAGGTATCACTGGTATGAGAGTTTCCAGGTCTTGAAAGTGTTGACACCAAAGGCTTTTTAGGTACCACTGTAGATTCCTCATATGCAGTCTGGCATATGGAATGAGTAGAATTCAGGAGGTCATGAACCCTAGAGCTTGCAGGTTTTTCCTTGCAGATAATTGGGTTCTGGTGGCTAGTTGAGAGAAGTAGCCTGTCAGGTAGCCTTGCTTTTTTGGAGTAAGGAATGCCATCTGGGATGCTGTGTCCAGGCTTGCTCCCAGGAATACAATTTTTTTTGTGGGGACTAATTTTGATTTATTTTCATTGATAACATACCCCAGGGAGGTCAGTAGGTCCTTTACAAATGTCAGGTGCTGTAGCAGCTTTTCCTGACTGTCTGCCTGAATCAGGCAGTCGTGTAAGTATGGGTAAATTTGAATATTTCATTGTCTGCAAAACGCATTGGCGGGAGCCAGACATTTTGTGAAGACTCTGGGAGCAGTGGATAAGCCAAAGGGAAGCGCAGAGAACTGAAAGTGCATAGATTCTGCCCTGAAACGTAGGTATTTCCTGCATGATTTCCTGATTGGGATGTCTAGGTAGGCCTCTTTTAGGTCTAGGGTGGCTAACCAAGCATCCTTGGAAAGCACTAGTAAAAGCTGCTGGAGGGTGAGCATTTTGAATTTTGGTATCACCAGAAAGGTGTTTAGAATGGATAGAGTGAGGATGGGGCACCATGTGCCCTCTTTTCTGGGTACCAAGAAGAGTCTGGAGTAGAAACCTTGGCCTATCTGTTCTGCAGGAACATGCTGTATTGCTCTCATGGAAAGCAGGGAAAGGACTTGCTTTTTGGCCTCTGCCCATTGGTTTGGAGGAAGATCTTGGTACCCTTTTGGGGTTGGCAGAGTGTGGAAATAAAATTTGTATCCCTGGGACACTATGTTGAGGACCCATCAGTCGTTGGTAATTGTGGCCCAGTTGCTTGCGTGGAAGGAGTTTTCCTCCTAGGGGCACAAGCAGGTGGGCAGAGGTAGGACAGGTAAGAAGTGCAAAGTCATTGTAAGTTCTTACCATAAGGGAGTGGCTTTGCACTCCCTGTTTTTGAAGAGGAGGAACTCCATTGCTTAGATCTCTGCATTCCCTGGGGCTGTTGTCTGGGGGGGGGGGGGTGTCTGCTTCTCCTGGATCTGGGATGAGCTGGCCTGGAGGGGGCAGGAAAGGACCAGTGCTTGGAGGGGCAATGCCTACTGAACCTCGGTGGATGGACCTGTATGAAGTCTTTAACTGTCAGCATAGATTTAGCATTTTTTTCTATCTTTTTTAAGGCCTCTTCTGCTTTGGTGCCAAATAAGTTGTCTTTGTTCAAGGGCGTGTCCAATAATTTGTATTTGACATGGTCTGGCAAGGTCTGTTCCTTAAGCCAAGCATGCCTTCTAAGGAGAGAACCAGTGAATGCAGCCCTGCAAGGTGCTTCTAGGGTGTCAAAACCACATTGCACGGTGTGCTTAGTCACTTGACTTGCAGAATGCATTAACTCTTCTAATTCTTTAATTTCTGCAGAAGCAGGAAAGGAAGATATTTTTTGTTTGAGGAGTTCCATAGTATGTTGCGGATATTTCAGTATATGGAACTGACAATTTAAAGCTCTAATATCAAGAGTAGCAGAAGTGTATACTTTTTTACCCCATCTGTCTAATGCTCGGGAGTCCCTATGTGAGGGGGTGGGGATTCTTAGCTGAAGTTGCTTTGATTCCTTTAGGTCCCTGAGAAAGGACCTCAGGGTCAGCAGTAGGATTTCTGAAAAGAAATTTGTGAGAGTCAGGGACTCTGTAATACCTGTCAGGTTTCCTGGGAGCAGGAGGAAGGGTGTCAGGAGTCAGACTGGATTCCATAAAAACATCATCCACAACATCCAGGACAGGAGGAATGGCCAAAGGTCTGTGCTGTGGTAGATCTAAGGATTCCCTGAGTCTCTTTTTTGATTGAGGGTAGTCCTGACATTCTCATTGGAAATGCTCCCTTAAAGTATGCAGGGTTTCCCCAAATGAAAAATCCTTGGGTGGAGAGGTAGAAGGAATGGATTCCACTGCATCAGAATCCTCATAAGCAGTGAGGGGTTGCATATCTTCATATTCAGATGCATCAGAGTCATCGGACTCCTGTTCAGATAAAACTACTGGGGACAAGTCTCTTTTTCTTTTGGAAGGGGTAGCCTGGCTTCCCCTAATAAGCATAAGGTCTTCTGCCATTTTAAGCATTTGAGAATGAGGCAAGGAAGCAGATGCCTGAGCTTGGGTCATCGTTTTGTTGGGTGTGGTTCATACCCTGGGCCTTAGAAACTCGGTAGTCTTAGAAAGAACTGAAGACGTGAAAGAAGTCGTGGGTCTGTGTCAAGTATCGGTAGTGCGAAGTACTTCCTCAGAAGCTGGTGCCTGCTCAGTGGCTCTGGACCCATCCAAAGAAGAGACATCCGCAGGATCCTTAGTCGAAGAAGAGTCTCACGGCATACCAGACTCCGAAAAGGTCTCGGTAGTGGCCTGCGAATCCATAGAAGCGGGCTTCAGGGGCTGCGAAAGTGCCTCACTGAGGACCGGAGAACTGATGACTAGCTTAATGGAAGTGTCGGCAGTTTTGGACCTGTGCGGTATGTCTCTGTCTTTATCTTTACGTTTTTTCAGATCATCGGTAGTCGGATGAGAAATTATTTAAAACTTATTTAAATATATTCATTCTCATCAATGTGAAAATATATTTAAACAATTTTTAAATAATTTCTCACTGTTTTCATATGTATTACGTAATTACTTATTTCTAACATGGAATTTAGTCAATACATTTAGGTTTTTAACACTGTTTACTATTTTGACTGAATCTAGTTAGTCCGACTACTGTTAGGAATGTGTGTGGTATTTCCATCATAGCAAGCTGCTTATTATAACTCTAGTACTGAGCATGCTACAGTTGCAGAGTACTACAGCTTTTTTGCATTTTTAAAACCATGTACAGACCTTTTTTTCTTGCTCCTCTAACTATCATGGGTGGGGGGCACTCTGCATATCTCTCAACTTCTTTGCTCAAGAATTTTGGACAAAGCCAAAAATAATAGGGAGACGAAGGGCCAAAATCAGGGACATTTTTTTTAAATATTATTCTTGCTTGTCTTTCTGGCTTTTCCCGGTTAAGGGTCGCCACAGCAGAACTCTGGTCCGCTAATGATTGGCAGTAGATTTTTATGGTGCCAAGTTGCCAGCCCAATGCCCAACCTTCAGCAAAGGCACGCCCATTCACGCATGTCTTTCAGAGGCCACTCGACTGCAGGGAGGACAAGCAGACTCCACGCAGAAGGCACTCCAGCCGAGAATCAAACAGGAGAACCTCTTGCTGTGAGGCAACAATGCTACCGCTGTACCACCGTGGCCTCCACTTTTTAATAGCACAACAGGTTTTACATCAACACAAATTTTCTTAACAGTAAGAAGTATTAAAATCTAATGTCTGGCATTACTGACCGACTGTAATAATCAGGAACTTACCAGAAAAATCTAAATTTTTATGGTTGCATGGCAAAACATATCAGGCAAAATCATGGCCATTTTACAAAATTTTTAACAATTCAGAGGTACAGATGAGCATGCAGTATTGGCATTTTCTGTTTGTTTTATTATGAAACAATGACTGTAAAATTATATGTCAACAACATTTATGAAGAAACATTTGTCAGTTATGTATAGTGTTAGTATCTCGAAAGGTAAGCACACTTGCCTTTGGTGTTGGAAGGCCAGGAAAGTCATGGGTTCAATTCCTGCTCTAGGTCACTGGATTAATGTTCAACTTGCTGACACTGCAGTGCGGTCTTAGGAGACTGTTGCACTCCAGAGTGTGCCACCTTTCAGATGAGATGCTAAACATAGGTCCCATCTGCTTGAGTTGGATGTAAAAGACTGCACAGCATCTACTGAAAGAACAGGGGAAGTTCCCTGCTGTACTGGCCAAATTTCCCCTAGTAATGTAACTACTTTGGGTCTCCTCTTAGAAGAGATGAATAGGTTAGTGGAACTAACCCAATCAACAATGGATAAAAAAAAAAAATATATATATATATATATATATATATATATACATACATACATACATACACACACACACACACACACACACACACACACACACACACACACACACACACACACACACACACACACACACACCTTATTTTCTACTATTACAACATATGTATAAAATTAATATAACAATGAAAAAAACAGGTTTAGTATTTAAATAAACTAGACATCACATTAACTTTAATGTTTGGTCTCATAAGATATACTGTATAAAGATCCACAACTTTATTCTACATAACCTAAAGTTTCTGGCCATTTTCACATAACTGAAACAGTACCAAATTGTATTATTACCCGTATCCTAGTTTACAGAAATAAAGTGCATTTTTAAACGGCACAAAGGATGCGGTGGTGATGCTGCGGTAGCGCTGTCACCTCACAGTTAGATGTTGCCAGTTCGATTCTCAGCTAGAGCGTCTTCTGTGTAGCGACATGCATGAATGGGCATTCCTTCGTTGAAGGTTGTGCGTTAAGCCCGGCAAGCCAGTACGTAAAAATCTACTGCCAATCATTAGCGGACCGGAATTCCGCTGTGGCGACCCCCAACCGGGAAAAAGCCGAAAGATACAAACATTATGTGAAATGGTTTGAAAGATGTGGAAGCTCAGTCATTTCAGATACAAACATTGGAATTTATGCTTGCTAACTACCCCATTACAATAGGCTGATAAAAATGTATTAAAACTTAATTTGTGCTGCAAAAAAAAAAAACCCTTAATTTGTGCTGTAAAACAATATGTTAAGTTTTTCAGGAAAGTTTTAGGGAAAAAAACACATACAGCCATGGATATCTCAGATATCACAATGGCTCTGAACTTCATGAACTCAGTAAAGGCATTTTTAGAAGAGTAGCCTGGGAACCATACAAAATATAAAGCTCCTGGTCAAATAAATGAGGATTATTTTTAACATGTCAAGGTGATACAAAGAGTCTACAAACACTGCATACCAGTGTGTCTTCTGTGGGTATATATATCAGTTAATTTTTGTATACACAAGTCCTCTAAGTATAACTGCATGTTTCAGTTTTAAAATAATCATCCATTTCAATAAAGAAAACTATAACAAGAAAGCAGATGTGAGTAGTCAGGGAAATACTACTGATCAGGAAATTATGAAAGGGAAAATAACAGAACTGGTAGACTGTAATTACCGGATAAAGTCAGTCATATCAAAATGGTGAAACTTACTAAAAGCAGACGGGTACTGCATACATACATAAAATACATTCAGTCAACAATTTTCCCCTACATTAGTGAAATTCGGAAATTAATGCTAACATGAGTCCTGCGGAGGTGGGGCCAAGTCCAGCTCTCTATACATGTAGATGGGTATGTATTTTAATTTCAGTAGTTAAACATTTCAGTACTGTATGTTCAGTATTATGATTTTCAGGATGGTAGTTTTCATTAAGATGGAGCCAATGCAGACAAGTTTTATGTATATTCAAATTTATATTGTCCTTATAAATCTGGTAGTTATGCTGACTACAATATAAAAACTGTTATATGTATAGTTTCCTGCCATTATAGGATGTTCTGAAAGGGGAAAATAGAATAGCACTTTGGGGATTGTATGTTTGAACATCTGTATGACATTTCCTGTAAGAACAGTACTAACACATTTTCTAGGCATTTACCTGTAGATCATCAGTTTCTTTTTAACTTCTTAGTAACTGAAAAGCCAAAATATAAAATATTAAGAGGAAATGCGTCAAATATTTCATTGTACAATGAAGCAGTATAGCAATGCATACTAGAAGTTCACCCGAGTAGTTGGCGATAGGATAAATTTTCCATTAGCCCAAAGCTGCTTTTAAAGTTGTATTTATTTAAAATAGACAAGCTGTACTCCACTGCATATTAAAAGGAATATATTTTTTTGTACAGAAATATAATAATGATTGGAATTCTGAGACATGGGAAGTGGCTGGGTAAACTGCCTACTGCGAGTACATCCAGTGTATGGCATTGTGGAAAGTATCAATTCAGACAGGTCGTCAGCCGCAATGAGGAAGACCTCATTATCACTAATTCACACATCTCTGAATTGCACTTTGTGGAGGTAATTACCACTAGTGGACCTATGCATCCCATTGTACCCCTCTCATTCATTTTCTCACACACACGCACATGCACCCCTCTCAATGATTCACTCTCACACACACATGCAGAAATTCATGCAAATAAATGCACAAACTAACAGACATCCTCACATACACAGATATTCACTCACCAACACTTCCCACACTTGAACAAACTCCTAGACAAACTCACCCTTCAACCACCAACATGAACACACACACACACAGATATCCTCACACATGCAGATATTCACTCATCATCACTTCCCACACTTGAACAAACTCACCCATTCAACCACCCACACACATATACACATACACGAAATACACGCACATACATGTACACACTTACAGACATCCTCACATATGCAGATATTCACTCACCATCACTTCCCCATAACTGAACAAACTTCTGGACAGACTCACCCACGTACATACCTACCTACATACATATACACAAACACACACACACACACACACACACACACACACACACACACACACACACACACACGCAGACTTTTATGCACATGTTCTTCTTTCGGCTTTTTCCCAGTTAGGGGTCACCACAGCGGAACTCCGGTCCGCTAATGATTGGCAGTAGATTTTTTTACGGGTGTCGAGGTGCCAGCTCCATGCCCAACCTTCAACGAAGGCACGCCCATTCTACGCATGTCTTTTGAACACCACTCGACTGCAGGGAGGACAAATGCACATATTCACAGACATTCTCACATATGCAGATATTCACTCATTACTTCCCCACATACGAACAAATTCTTGGACAGACTCATCCATTCACACATATTCATGCACATAAAGGAGCACATTCACAGACATCTTCACATACACAAATATTCCCTCACCATCACTTACGCACACACACACACACACACACACTTTTTCATGGACATATATGCATACACACTAAGACATCCTCATATATGCAGATATTCACTCACCATCACTTCCCCACACTCAAACTCCTGGACAGACATTCACCTACCTGCGCACACACACACACACACACACACACACACACACACACACACACACACACACACACACACACACACACACACACACACACACACACACAAACACACACATGATGCAGACTTTCATACAAATAAATGCACACACTCTGACATCCTCACATATGCACACACACACACACACACACAGACATCCTCACATACACAGATATTTGCTCACCATCACTTCCACACATCTGAACAAACTTCTGGACAGCGCAGTAAAATACGACTGTTTAATACTGCAGTAAAAGTAAGCGCTTTCACGTTTCAACAACGCTTCTTCAGACTTTAACAAACTGCCATTCTCAATCTCATATTTAAATAACAATTCAAAAACACATCAACCAATCAAAATTATTACATCATTACCTTACTTAAAATTAAAGATATACCCCCAATACAACCCATGGAACACATAAAACAATACAATGTAAACATAGCATAATCTATGCTCATACATCAAAACTCACCTACAACTGCATACTATTAATGAACAAAACTGTATAGGGATGCTTTATTCAGAAAGATGTTTCATTTCAGTGTGTATATGGGCGAGCTGATAGAAATGGTTTAAGTGTAACCTTTTCATTCAAGCCATGCCCTTTATAACTCTGTAGTCTTATCCATCTATTCTCCCTCTCTTCTGTATAATTCTTGATATTACCTAACCTATTAGTTTTCTTTAAAGCATCCATATACAGTTTTGTTCGTTAATAGTATGCAGTTGTAGGTGAGTTTTGATATATGAGCATAGATTATGCTATGTTTACATTGTATTGTTTTATGTGTTCCATGGGTTGTATTGGGGGTATATCTTTAATTTTAATTTTAAGTAAGGTAATGATGTAGTAATTTTGATTGGCTGATGTGTTTTTGAATTATTTAAATATGAGATTGAGAATGGCAGTTTGTTAAAGTCTGAAGAAGCGTAATTTTAATTCTAAGTAAGGTAATGATGTAATAATTTTGATTGGTTGATGTGTTTTTGAATTGTTATTTAAATATGAGATTGAGAATGGCATAGGTTCATACTAGGCTATCTGCCCTAGGGCATTTATAAGCCTAGCCAGAGTGTGTTTGGCTTTCGCCACCCATTCTAAATTAATTTTGCTATGCCCTTTTTCGAGGTTAGTATACTGTGCCTCTGTCTAACAGTGACACAGAAGTGATACCCGGGGTAAACCTACGATCTCCCATCCACTCATCAAGATTCCTCTTGAAGAGAGTCAATGAGGGACTCTGCCTAACCTGGACTGGGATTTTATTCCAGAGTGAAGGGAGCCTCTGGGTTATGAATCTGTCCCTCCAGCATGTCCTATTTATTTCAGTGCTGAGGTTCAAGTCTCTTGAGCTGTGGCTCGATGGGATTTGGATTTTCTGAGGTGCAGCATGTCCATTAATTCCGGGTTGGACATGGCTTTATACGTCAGGCACAGATCGCCTCTGAGCAGGCGGTATGCCACTGAGTAGAGCTGGAGTTTCTTTAACTGGGCAGCATATGGCATCTGCTTGAGCCCTTTGATCCTCTTGGTGAGGTACTTTTGGGGTCTTTCCTGTTGCTGCAGGTGTCTGGTAAGGTACATCCCAAAAGGGGCATTGTACTCAATTATGGGCCTGATGAGGGATGAGTAAAGAGTCACGATGACCTCCCCTGATCTAGATGTGAATCCCTTCATGATTAGGTGGCCTATATAAAATGTTTTTCTAACCACTTTGGCCACGTGGTTGTCAAATGAGAGATTGCTATCAACTTGGGTCCCCAGATCCCTAATTACTTCTTCTGTAGTCTGAAGAAGCGTTGTTGAAATGTAAAAGCGCTTACTTTTACTGCAGTATTACAGTTGTATTTTACTACGTTGTCGTGGTGAGCCTCTTTTGTTTGGATATTGCATTTTCTGGATTCTACAGTACTGCTTTGTTCAATTTGCCTAAACTTCTGGACAGACTCACTCATGCACTCACCCACACATATACACACACAGACAGACAGACACACATAAATATAGAATTTCATGCACATAAATGCACACACACACAGACGTCCTCACGTATGCAAATATTCATTCACCATCACTTCCCCACACAGGAACAATCTCCTGGAGAGACTCATCCATTCACTCACACACAGACACAAATATACACACCCCATACAGACATTCATGCACATGAAGGCACACACTCACAGGCATCCTCACACATGCAAATATTTACTCACCATCACTTCCCCATGGTTGAACAAACTCCTGGACACACACACACACACACACACACACATACGTTCATGCACATAAAGGCACACACTGAAAGACATCCTTACATACACAGATATTCACTTACCATCACTTCTCCACAAGCAAACAAACTCCTGGACAGACCAACAGATCCTCCCACAAACAACCACATTCCTGCTCTCCAACTTAGACCCCCTACTTGACCACCCAGGCAGAGAGAAAGACACACACACACACACACACACACACACACACACACACACACACACACACACACACACACACACACACTCATCCCAGTCTATTCATACCATTGTAAACAAGGCAGACAGCCAGATAGACACACACACACTGATACACACATACATACACACTCACCCCCACCCCTACCAGTCCTCTAAACGTTACTAAACCTACCTGAAACAGTGTCTCTTCTATTGATCTAAATGGATGACTGCCTTCTTTTCACTGTGTTAATTAACAAGGACTTCCCTAAATCACTCACCTGAATAAATCACTTTTGGAAGCATTTCTGGGGACAGCACAACAAATTTGTACCAGATGCTACCCTGGACTGTATCATTATCCTGCAGTATAGTCAGTGAGACAGACTGCTCTGTATTATGATTTACACAATCTTCAGCTCAGATAAACAATTTTCTCCTTGACTACATACTTCTTTTCCAAGTCTGCATAAACTGATACCTACTGTTTCCTGTATTGCTATCACCACCAGGAAAATGAAGAACTGAAGGGTCAAAAACCAATGGATTTTTCCTTCATTTTGCTACACTGCTATTTCACTGAATAAAGTAGTAAACTATAGACATTATGCCAAGTACACCAAACCTATTTAATGACACTCCTCACCTTTACTTCAAATATAGACAGATTAACTCCATTTCAGCACAAACCAAATAAAAAATAAGTGGAAAAATACTCTCTAAAATCTAGTATCATTAATTCCCCAGTATATACTAAACTTCTCCTAGGAGGAGACATTCACCCTAATCCTGGCCCCACCTAGGGTTACCACCTGTCCCACTTTGGGCAGTTGTGTCCTGACAAAAAATATTAAAAAGGGCAAATGTCCTGAGATTGTAGGAAGTAATTATGTCCCATATTTTATGTAATAGTTGCATAAAATAGTTATTTCTGTATCTAAAATACCTAAATGTTACAAGAAACATAATAAGCAACTAAACTGCTACACGAATAAGCTTTTATTTAGGAAAAAAATTTAAGTTCTATCCTTTGTACTGACCGTGGGTATGTGTTGGCCTGTAAAATCTGATGTGTGTCCCGAAAATGTCCCACTTTGGCCATTTGAAAAGGTGGCAACCCTAGCCCCACCTATCACAACAAACCTCAAAACAATTATTTTCCACATGGTACTCTAACTCCACAATGGTCAATCCTCAACCACAGTAATCTAACATTTGCTGCCATAAATGTTAGAAGTGTAAGAAATAAAACTGCTGAACCACATGCCTGGATTACCTAGCATAAGCCTGATATTCTCACTGCAACTGAAACTTGTCTTAAACCCAGCAGAAACAACTCCGAAATGACACCTCCCAGGTATAATCTCATCTGTAATGATCATATAAAGAGGAAAGGTGGTGATATTGTTTTAATATTTTCCAACAACTACCACATTTCCCCTTACAACAAATCAATATCAAAACACAATTCAGGAGAGCTTCTTAGTACTTTCTTGAAAATGAGCAAGTACAAAAACGAATGTACTGCTGCCCCTTACATCCCTCCAGATGACAATACAGCTATACTGCAGATAGCCTACGCTGGATAGTCATAACAATTCCCAAAAAAATTACAACTAGGTAATGTAAATGTCACTTGGTTGGTTAGACAAACACCAGCATCTCTAAATCTAGCATGGTTTCACGCAATTAATTAATAGTTCCATACATTATGGCAAGACACTCCTCCCAGTCCCATCTCTTTAGCTCATAATATACAATACAGAGATCATTTGGGAAGGGCAAATCTCTTAGTCCCTTAACCTTGAATTATCTTCTGTTCCTGCTCTCTCCCTTTTTACTTTATATAAAAAAGACACTTTATTCAGCTGCTTATATTTTTCTAATTTGCGTTTCTTCTTACTACTCTGTTACTTAATCTTGCTTTGCTTTTTCCTGCTACTTGGTGCCTGTTCTCTAAACGGTTCAACTGCATCTTTTCTGTTGCATGTTTATAGCCTGTCTAAATTGTTAAGTGTTATTCTAAGCTCTTAGTTTTGGTTTAAGCACTTGGGCTTTAGGCCTACCCCTTAGCTCTCCCTGGCCTTTCTCCCTCAGATTCTGACAAATATGGATGGGACAATTTCCTACAGTTTCTCCTGCCAGTCTGGTTGATATGGGCATCCTGAGACAGTGTAGCAACTGCCTCATGTACACGGACCACCGTCTACTACTACCACCTAGGAACACAATTTGTGAGAGATGCAATTACATTAGTAACCTAGAGTCCAGGCTTTCTCCCCCTCAAGCAAGTATATCTGGCACTGAAAAGGTTGTCAACACAATCACTACACCTCAAACACAACACACACCTACATATGTGGAGGTCCTTCACATAAACATACACAAACAAAGGAGACCTCAGAGACAAAAACACATGCGATCTCCACAGCCCTCCACACCACATACCATGCATAGTCCACACACCTGCGCCTCACAACCACTAAGGCTTCACCATAAACCCAACATATTAGTCACAGGAGACTCCATTGTGAGACACACAAATGTGAGTCTCACCAGGCTGGATAAGGAGAAAGTCACTGTTAGTTGTCTGTCAGGTGCCAGAATCTGCCATATCACATACACACTCAAGTCTCTCAACAACAGGTACTGTTATGACTCTGTCATAGTCCATGTTGGCGTGAATGACTTGAGACATACTTCTCTGGACTATATGAAGAGAGACATGATTGAGCTCGGTGATTATATGTCCCAAGCAGGTATGTCCATAGCCTTAAGCAGCATTCTCCTGTCACCCAGAATGATGCCTCAATACAAACTGAAAATGCTTGACTTTAACAAATGGCTTAGTTTCTTGTGTCATTCCAGAGGGATCCAGTACCTGACAGCCTGGGAAGATATAGTCGATAGACCACAATATTTTGCCAGAGATGGCCTGCGTCTGCCTCACCTGGGCTTCAGGCTTCTGGCAAAGGCTCTTGCCTCCCCTATAGTGCCTTTGTTAGGAAAAGTGATGAGGTTAAAACTACCAACATAAAAATTTCAACAAAACACAAATTAAAGGTCATGCTGCTAAACGCTAGGAGTCTAAACATGAAACTGCACTAATTGCAAGCATTCCTAACCTTGGAAAATTCTGATATCTGTGAAGTCACAGAAACCTGGTTCAAAGCTGCGGACAGCACCCCAGCCTTACCTGGTTACTCTTCCTATCATACATTCAGACCCCAAACTGTGGGCAGTAAAGCCAAAGGAGGTGGAGTTTCAATATACATTAAAGACATACACAACTCCAGGCTGGTCAAATAGTATGACGCACAGGAGACAATCCAGGTGCAGTTAACCATTGACAAGACCCCTATTCAAATCATAGCTAGCTACCAGCCCCCAAATCTGACTCAAGATGTCCAATCCGCCTATTTGGACTGTTTGAATCTGTCGAGAATCAACCCTTTACCCTGATCCTGGGTGACTTTAACTTCCCACATATAGACTGGAAGAACTACTCATTGCAGAACACAAATGCCCAGTGATTCCTTGATTTTGTCAATGCAAATGCCTTGGAACAGCTAGTTGATACCCCCACAAGGGGTGATAATATCTTGGACTTCGTATTCACCAACAACAGCAACCACTGCAGCATCCCTATAGCATCATCCTCCCTGGTAAGATCAGACCACAAAGTGGTCACTTTCAAAGTCACCATCTCCCAACTCTCCTCTAGCTAGGATCAGACATAAAAACTTCTCCAAAACTGATTACAGTCCTCTAAGGGGTGGTATAAACAGCTTCATAGCCCTCTCCCTCTCTGTAGGAACTGGCACCAATATAGTACAGTTTTGTACCTACCATAAATGTAGATGTTCGAGTGGTTATGCTGCTGCATTCATCACACTTGGGTTATCCTGCCGTCAGGCGGTCCCTGCAGTCGGCCCGAATTCCAAAGCCTTGGTCCGGCGTCGGTTGTCGTCGCTTCTTCCCTGACGTCAGTGCGGCAGGGGTATAAAAGAGGCAGCCAACACCATTTTCTTCAGTTTTTCTTGCCGCGTGATGCCTGAAGCAGAAGCAGTTCGCAAAAGACTGAAGAAAATGGCGCCGGCTGCCTCTTTTTTACCCCTGCCGCACTGACGTCAGGGAAGAAGTGATGACAACCGACGCCGGACCAAGGCTTTGGAATTCGGGCAGACTACAGGGACCGCATGACGGCAGGATAACCCAAGTGTGATGACTGTAGCAGCATAGCACAATGAACATCCAAAATTACACCAAAGCACTATACAAGCATTTATATAGATGCATGGAATTAGGAATATTCAACAGGACTAAATCATCCTCCGCAAGGAAGAGTAAACCAGTCTGGTGGACATCTGCAATAAATAAACTCTACAACAAAAGGAAAAAAATTGCTGTCCAAGACCAAGAAGGAGCAGGTGCCCAATTGGAAGCAATGTCTCCTTAGCCTGAACAAGCAAATAAGAGCACTAGTGAAATACTCCAAAGCAAACTTCGAGTCCAAATTGGCAACATCTACTAGAGATAATCATAAGGCCTTCTTCACATATGTCCACAACCTCAAAGGAAGCACCCAGATCTGTTCAGAACTGGTGGTCAAGGACACCACATATACAAATGCCGCAGATATAGCAAACTTGCTGGCTGACAGATTCAGCGAAAACATTACCCCTCTGTCCTCCCCATCAGTAAATCAGGACATCGCCAGTACTTGCCCCTTCCCCTTATATCTAGGGAACAGGACATCACTGCTCTCTCAAAGGCAAAAAATACAGCCACCATGGGACCCGATAACATCCCAGGCTGCATCCTACATGAACTCAGGCAGGAACATGCAGCACCATTAGGCACCCTATTCAACCAAAGCCTGAGTACTGGCTTCATCCCAGCTGAGTGGAGGACAGCCACTGTCATCCCTTTAAACAAAGGTGGAGCATCCACCGATCCGGGAAATTATAGACCCATCAGCCTAACTAGCCTGATCTGCAAGGCCATGGAACGGATTATCATGGACCTCATTAACAAGGATACTGGCAACCTCCAAGCAATGATCCCACACAGTTTGGCTTTATTAAGGGGAGATCATGTCTACTAAATTTGGTCGACTTCTTTGAGACCGTCACTAAAGCCATGGACGAGAGGAAGACTGTGCACACCACCTACCTTGACCTGGACAAAGCCTTTGACACTATTCCCCACTCAAGCATAATAGGTAAACTCTCTCAACTAGGCATCAATCCATATGTTACCAGATGGGTAGCAGACTGGCTCACTGACAGAATCCATGTAGTCAAAATAAGGGAAGCCACCTCAAGCAGTAGACCTGCAACAAGCGGCATACCCCCATGTTCGGCCTTGGGGCCTCTGTTATTTGGGATATACTTTTCTGAGGTGCAGGCCAAAACCAGTGGGCTATGGCTGACTAAGTTTACAGATGACTGCAAGCTGGGTGCTGTCATCAATTCCCCTAGTGATGTGGACATCCTCCAAGAGGGTCTCACTCAGACAAATGACTGGTGCCAGAAACATGGCCTCAAGCTGAATACCCAAAAATGCATCTTTATCTGCTTTGGGGAGAGTGACATCCCCACAAATTATGACATTAATAACAATGTCCTAAGCACTAAATCAGTTGTGAGGGATTTGGGCACCCAGGTTAACAACCTGACTTTTGACCACCATGTGTGCTTCCGTTGCACTGAAAGCCTTCTATATGGCTCACCTCATAAGTAAGGGTATCTCATCCAGGGACAAGGAGGTCATAGCATCCATGTATTCTTCCCTTATAAGGCCCATTATTGAGTACAATGCCCCTTTCAGCGTGTACCTCGCAAAGCACACGCAGCAGCTGGAGAGACCACAGGCTCCTTACCAGGAGAATCCAGGGCCTCAAAGATCTGCCATAGACAGATATGCTAAAAGCCCAATCCCTATACTTGGTTTCATACAGACTCCTCAGAGGTGACCTCTGTCTGTCAAACAAGGTGATCACGCCCCCACCTTGACGGGACTGCTGCATATCCACAAGTGAAGCTCCACTCGAGTAACCCACACAAGCGGCCTCAACCTGGTCTGTGACATCAACAAGACTTGTTGGCAGGACAGATTTGTGTCCCAGAGACTCACCCAGCTATGGAATAGACTCTCTCTCCACATCAGAGTACCTCTTTCCCCCCTTTTTAAGTGCAATCTGGATAACTGGATGGGAAAAAAGAAACTATACCTCTGGGATACTACCCATGTCCCTGCTGGACAGGGGCATTGGGTGCTGATTTGTCTAAACATGGGCTAAACTCTTGGCTAGGTTTATAAGGGCCTCAGGGGCAATAGCCTAGTAACCTCCTATGATCCTATTCCCTATTAGACTGGATCCTAGTATCAGACCCTAGTAAACACACTATCACAGGTACAATGTCAGACTCACTCTCATTGATCATGTCCGAATCTATACAACCAGACATCTCACACATCCACTTAAACAGCCTGTTTATAAAATAACATGCAACCTTTCCAAGTTTAATCCAAAAATATTCATTACTACCCTATCATTGATTAACTAGAACATCCTAAAAACCCTCCTCTTAGATGATGTTGTAAATTACTTCAGTATAATTTTCCTGAATACCCTAAATAGCCTCGCACCTCCTAGAAAGAAGAAACTAACAACAAATACAGTTTGGCTATTCAAAAAGATATAATGCTAATGCAGACTAGAGAAAAAAGCACAGAAATAATGGCAAAAATATAAAACATCACAATATCTTGAAAATTACAGAATGTGTCATAATAATACTAAAAGGCAAATAAATGAAGACAAAAAACTATACTATAACAACTTTCAGAATTACAGTAAACATAACCCTAAAAAATCTGGACAGCTAATAAAGAAATATATTTAGGACGGCACAGTGGTAGCATTGTCACCTCACAGCAAGAGGTTCTCCAGTTTGATTCTCGGCTGGGGTGCCTTCTGTGTGGAGTCTGCATGTCCTCCCTGCGTTTGTGGGGGCTTCCTCCTACGTCTCCCCGGGTCTCCGCTGAAAATTGTCTTCATTCCAAGTCGGACTTTCCCGGTTAACAAATGTTAAATAAAATAAAAATAAATAAATAAAATACCTTACACATCCTGAAAAAAATTCAACCTTAACCACTCTCACAATAACTCACCGCTTAAAACTCTAGGCCAAATGTTACTAGACACAAAAATTGTTTAACGATGTTTTAAGTATGTTTAACCATGTTACTATGAGTTTAACAGCTTGCACTGCATTAGATGGGCTACAGTGCCTTATAGTATTAGCACCAGTTAGACCCACTGCTGCTGCTGCTGCTTTAAATGTTTCATGAGACCCTCCATTCCTAAACACATTGTTTCTTTTTTCTGCTCTTTTACTTAATGGTAACTACTTTCTACTCTTACTTTTTTCTAATCATTTTCCTTACTTTTTTTCCATTTGGGATCTCCAACCCAAGTTGTCTGATCTTCCCTAATCCAATTCTCAACTCCACAGTTAGTGGTCTCTGTGACATTCTTGCCTGCATTTTCTCCTCCCCAGTCCCTATGCTGTATCAGATATTTTTTGACACTTTTACATCCTATGCACTGCTCCTCTACCTGTGTGGTGATAGTGAAAGTCGAAAGAACTGTAGCAGCAAGCACTATAGGAATTGCAGTACTTTCTGTAATCACACACTTTCGTGGCAGACAATAATCACACACAGCGTTTCCTTCCATGATCTGTGCATCAAGTATCTGCAAATGCTTTGCCAGACTTGTGTTCACTGTATCAGAGTTCCTGCTACAAAAATAAGCTCACACTGCAGCTCAGGATTGTGAACACAGCAAAAATTACAAAAACATGAAAAGAAGTGCTTAAGAAGAGGGTTGGTATAATGGTTAAGGTGTCTACCTTAAAGGCACACGTTACAGGGTTGGATTCTCACTGTTGGAAGCATGACTAGGCTTAAAAAGACCTCCTGTGGTCATTAGCCTAGTAATCACCTGTAAACCTAAACCTATCTAGAATTCTGTGAAGTAGTATGCATTACTTTAGACTGATCATTACTGAAATTATTTTTACTAACTTTATACTAAACAAATATACAAATATAAACAAATATACTCTTTACAAAGCTCCTACCTACTGCTCTCACCGCATTCTACAGAGGAGCAGTTGAGAGCATTCTCACTAGCATCTTCAAAGTTTGATTTGGGAACAGCAGAATAGCAGAAGAGAGAAGCTAGAGAGAGTGGTGCAAGTTGTCAAAAAAACCATGGGCACCAACTTACCATCAATCCAGGATCTCTTTGCAGCGAAAAGCATTAAATGTGCATCCAAAATAATTCATGACCCCTCTCACCCTGGTTTACACAACTGTCTTCAGGCAAGAGATATTGGAGATACTGCAGGACCACCAGATACTTAAACAGCTTCTACCCAACAGTATTGAGACATAAACTCTGATACCAGCCACTGATTATTTGGTCAATAATCATTCACAATATGTAGCTCAGCTGAAAAATGTGCAATATCTTTTTTATTCTTTGATGTAGCAATACATTTTCTTATTCATGTGCAATTGCTCGCTGTTTGTCTGATGCAGATGAACAAAGGAGGACAATCATAACATGTGCAATCCTACACTGTAATGCTGTTATGCACAGTATTGTTCTTATGACTGTCTGGGGGGCATGTGTGTTTTTGCTGTTATTATTGGTTTATTTATCCTTCTGTGGGTCTTGTATTGAATATCTTTTTTTAACTGAAATGTTATACTGTTGTTCTTGTTATCCTTGGCTCCTATATATTCTATGATGAGGTGATACTCAAGTTTCGTTTAGGCTGCACTTGAGTGGTCCTAAATGACAATAAAGTTCACTTTGACTTTGAGCATTTCATGGGCTTTTAATGTCACATCAGATCTTTATTCATATTCAATAGGCAGTTCAATTAATGCAACTTTTAATATGTAATCTCATGATCAGCTTTCAAAGTGTTTGCATATCTGGATGGTTTCTTCATTTGTATTCCAAATCAAGAATATTTAACAGGATTGTTGCCTCTGGATTTCTGATTATCCTTTTGGGACAGTTCTAGTTGCTCAGATATTGGTGAAGACAAAACAGGATTACCTTCTCAAAGCAAGGCTACTTACTCATATATCTCTATACATATTTGCACTTCTGTGCTTCCTTAGCTTAGTTTCGATCAGACTCTGTACTAGACCTTATGGTCATAAAGTGATGTCTTTGGTTTATTTTGTTCAAATGGCCATTCTCTCCTTAAACTACAAAAGATGTCAGTTCAGTTACTCAGCTAGTTACTACAGTTTCAGATTGCTGATCCTGACAACAGTGCTGTATTCCCACTCTGTGCTCCAATTCTGAAAGTCTTTAGGGGTGAATATCACAGTAATATTTCTGCAGTTAATGATTTGTAGCAAAGTTATTGAAAAATGTATTTTTATTCTTCTTTTCATCTGTATGTGAGTGGTAAGAAAAGTACAACTGCGTAAGAACTTACCATAACAGTAGATGTCCTACTGATCATTGTTGAAGTATTCTAAACTGTTGGGGTTACTTTGCCAAATAACATGAAAATCTGGTCAGGGTATCAAAGCCAAAACTTTCCACAGAGCCAAATGTCTGATGTGTGACCTAAGCTGGCGGGTGTAAGAGTACATAATTGGATTATGAAAACCTCAGACTATCTCAAAGCCAGGAGACATGCAGACACCTGAGGATACAAGATACATAAAGGTCAGCTACGAGGGGAGAAGGCAGAGAATGGTTCCCCCTCTGCCCATGACAGGTAAGGCAAAACCTAGTTAAAGACAAAGAAAGGGGATGGATGGGTGGGAAGTAATACTGCAATAGTGATAAGCAGGATATCAACTGTTAAGTTCTTACACAACTGTACAATGTCCTTCCTTAGATCACTGTTGCAGTAATTCAACTGTTGGGTAATTCTCAAAGCTTCTGAGTGGTAAGGGTAGATGGATCAGGCACAGGGAAACTGTCAATTAATCCAGAGAGAACTGATTTGGCAAAAGAAGCTCCATCTCTATAGAAAGCATCTACACAATAGTGTTTGGTAAAGGTATGTACAGAAGACAAAGCTGCTGCTTCTAGGATGGTACTGGAGTCAGTACATTTGTAAAAGGTGCGAGGTGAGAGGTTTTCTCTGGGGTATGACGATCTCAAGAGGGGGTACATATAAGTTTGGGGTGGGGGCTTGCCTCCCACATGGGGGTGCAGGGAAACTTGATCGCATGCAAAAAGAAGTTTAAAGGAGAAAAACAATTTTTGAAATTCACTCTTCTCCTGTGTTCTTGGCCTTTTTTTTCAGTTTGTCTGCACTCAGCATTTCAAGTGCAGACAGTTCAATAGAGCCAAGTTTCATATTTCATATGCATAATTTGTCCCTATGTGTGTGCCTTTGTCCCCCCCATTACTTTTGGCTTTTTTCCAGATTTCTTGTGCTAAGTTGAGAAGTATGGGTGGCCATTGCCATTGGACTCTCAGGGAATCTGTCTATCCTCCCAGCTATGTTTGAGGAGTGTGTGTGCAGGTCCTGGGTGAGGTATCTGCAACTTGAATGAAAGTTCTGGGTTGATGTTTATCTGCAATATCCACCACTGAAATTCTTTCTTTAGAAAAGTAAGAAGTAGAATCTAGGTGTCTAGGTGTCAAGAGGGTGGGGATGCTTGTACCAGACAGATTTTAGGTACTACTGAATCTTCCTCATATGGAGCCTGGTAAAGAGCATCATGGGTATAGTTAAGGTCATGAATCCCATGGTTCTGTTGCATGCCAGCTCTACATTAATGAGTAATGTCTCATACTTGTAAGTAGGTACCTTCGTAGGCATGAGGCTAGCAGTAGCCTTTACAAAGAAAAAGTGACAGTTTAAAAAAAAAAGTTCAGCTGGACCGAGAGATATAGGAGTAAACCCAAATGTTATAACCTGCTTTTATACCGATTGTTTCCAAAGATGACATCATATAAAAAAATCAGTAAGTGTTGTCTCTTCAAGGTGAACTTTATAGCAGTGGAAGAGAAGTAAAGGGGAGAGAGAAATCCCTCTCCTTTTATGCCATCTATATCACTGACATTATACTGCAGACAGAAAGGGATATGCTCCCAACAGAGATACCAAGAAAATGGCTTCACCTGAAATAGAAAATAAAATATTCACTGTATAAGGACCTGATGATTCATGATGCTTCAAAGGCTGATTTTTTTAAGCAAACATGTCTCTAAACTTATACAGCTTTCTCAGGTTGGTAATATTCAGTCATGGAATAAGGAGTTGAAATACATTTAAGTTATTCTCAAGCTAGGTCTTATGAAAAACTACTGCCAAGAAACAGAAGTCAAGCCAGAAAAGACATTTTCTTGTCTCTACCTTTATCTGTTCTAGTAGAGCTGCATTTGTTGCCTCATTTTCACGGAGAAGTCCATTTAGATGATCAATACTCTTGGCAGTTATACTTAGCTTCTGTGCAAGTTCTTCTTTCGTAGGCTCTGGTTGCCACTGAGGAGGCTCTGCAAAAACAATTATATCTCAGTGGTTAAAACATAAGTGCAACACTATAAAGCACAAGTGCAATGGCAACTTGAAATACTTTGCAGTCATTCCTGTACAACTAGTTTTCCATTTTTCTTGATTTGTTCTAACTTAGGAAAGTATATACTACCCTTAAAGCAGGAAAACTACAATCTGATGTTGTCAATCTTCACGTAATCCTAGACTGTGGGCTTGGAACCAACTTAGCAGTTTATTTCAGCTCACGCCTTCCAAACTCTCGAGCTAGGCTTTTACCCACAATGCTCCTCTCAAAACTACTATACATCTCAATTGCTGCTTCATGTGTCAGACACGTACGACTGCTGTCCAGCTTTGGCTAGCTAAAAAGGTAAGTTTTTTCCTTTTAAATATCCTTTTTTGTTTTCATATTCTATTTTTAGTCTATATTTCTTCTGCCCACTCCTCTTGTTATTCCCTTTAGAGTGAGTGTGTGTGTGTGTGTGTGTGTGTGTGTGTGTGTGTGTGTGTGTGTGTGTCTTTTACTTTCTCTACTACCACTGGTAGTCATCCTATTGATACCACTGCTTGTATCTCATTTTACCTTTAAGGTAGTTACTTATGCCACTGTTGGTACTTCATCTTTTCATTTTTTTTTTTTTTTTGAAAAAGGAAGTTTTCTCTATCCTTCCTGTCAGCGTGCATGTGTGTAGTTATAACCTGCTATTAGTTATGACTGAGAAGTCGTGTTCGCCAGCCAAGTCTTCAATGGGAACCCCTGGGTTCAAAAGGTGTCTAAAATGTCAGGGTAAGATGCCCAATTCTGACGGGCATACCCTTTGTGTTTATTGTTTAGGCAAAGTCCACCTTCAAGAGAGTTGTTCTATTTGCCATGGGTTTTCTCCTAGGATGTTAACAGAATGCAAGACTAAGTTGATTCTGAAAGGACTCAAAGTCTGATTCTGGACACTGCTATCCCTTTCGGGACAGATTTACACATCTCCTCATCCTCTGCTTCCATTGGTTTTATCCCCAGGACAGAGGCCAGGAAAGACCCACCTTGGTGGTTTCCTCTTCCAATACTTCCCCAGAACATCCTCCAGAGGAAGTACCTGCGAAGAAAATGTGCAACAGGAAGCACATAGACTCCCTGGAGGAGTCTTTCGCCAAAGATACTGACTTTGATGAAGAGGAAGGTTCCCTCAGGTCACCCCTGATGATGTTTCCTTTGGGGACATCCTGGAAATCCTGAAATAGAGGGGTGGATGGCTTTCCCTCCAACCTTCTTTGGAGAAGCTTGTATACCTGGAGGCTGTTTGTGTCCAACCCTCTACTTCTTGGATCTCTCCACCCACGTATGATTTCATCAAACTGCTCACTCAGTGGGTGTGGAAGATGCCTGACTCCATCGAACCGATCCCCAAGAGACCTGATCAGATCCTTTCAGCCCCTAAGGAAGAGCAACACGGGTCAAAAGGCATACCCACAGACACCATGGTGATAGCGGCAGCCACAAAGAAGGAACTTGCTGAGGAAAATCCTATTATCCATCCTCCTAACAAGGGGTCTAGTAATATGGACAGGTTTGGGAAGCGCATTTACGGTTCACAGACCTTTGCTCTCAGGTCCTTGAACTACATGGTCCACTTTACAAGGTTACAGAGGGATCTAGTCAAACAGCTGTCTGATACCGCAGCTGAAGGGATGACAACAGCAGCAGGTTCAGGCATAGCCATTTGAAGGCACTCCTGGATGCGCTTGTGTGATTTTGCAGAGCCATTTAAAGCATCATTCGTTAATGCTCCATTTGATGAATCATCCCTTTTTGGCCCCAAAGTTAAAGAAACTCTTGCCACATGTGAAAAAGACAGAAAGACACTCTGCCATAGGCATACATTTCTCCACTCCTCAGCGACCTTACTCTAGGAACCAGAGAAGTGGGAGACTATGGTTTAAAAAATCCTAAGAGCCTTTCCAGGATTCACATGGCAAAGACTTTCCCCGGGGCAGAGGGGGAAGTAATGGAAGATGCCGTCCCAGAGACAGAAGTAGACTGCAGAACCGGGGGTCCAGAGATTCTTTCTCTGGTACTTGCTATCAACAATCCTGAAAGGAGGCAGTCAGGGGACGACTATCCCTGCACCAGTCTGCCTTGCATCTGATAACTTCAGACAAATGGGTGCAGGGAATAATATCCAGAGGATACAAAATCCCACTAATTATACATCCAAAACCCCAAAAAAGACTTCAGGATGTTCCACTCAGTCACAGGGAAGCAGCAGTCATAAAAATGCAAAAACAGCTCGACAAAAGTGTCATCCAAAAAGTCCCACCAGACGAAATAGGACTGCGGTTTTACTCAAGGTTCTTTTTAGTTCAGAAACAAAAAAAACGGGACTGGAGACCCATCTTGGATCTCAGCCTGTTCAACAAGACAGTTCAGAAAAACAAATTCTGGATGGTCTCGGTAAAGTCAATACTTCCATTCTTGAAAAAAAGACAACTTGATGAGCTCTATAAACCTCCAGGATGCGTATTACCACATAAAAATGAACAAACCCTCCAGGAGGTTCCTGCGCTTTTGACTGGGAGCCAGTTACTTTCAGTTCAGATCACTGCTCTTTGGACTCACCACAGCCCCCAGGGTGTTCAACAAATGCATGGCAGTGGTTGTAGCTCATCTCAGACTGCATACATTTTTATTTTTTCCACACCTCGATGACTGGCTCCTCACCGCTACCACCAGGCATCAGAACGGGCAAGAGATTACACCATGCACCTCTGTGCATCTCTAGGCATCACAGTAAATTACAAAAAGTAAAATTTACAGCCTTCTCAACAATTACAATTCATCAGACCCTGGTTGGACAATGTTACAGGAATTGCTTCACTTCCACTAGAAAGACAACAGCAGATCAGATCTTAGGTCTGCCAAATTATCCAAAGCAAAAGGGTTCCAAACAACATTAGTCCTACAAGCATTAGGCTCGATGGCAGCCTCAGTCACTCTTGTCCCCTTAGCAAGATATCACATGCGAATCTTACAGTGGCTACTTGCCTCCTAGTGGTCTCTGATACATCAACCAATGTCTTACCTAATTGTGATTACCAATCGCTGCAAACAAGATCTTTCATAGTGGCTTCATTCCAATGAGATTTTCTCGGGTTGACCATTCATTCTTCCACAGCCTCAAGTCATAGTGACCATGAATGCTTCCCAGACAGGGTGGGAAGCATTATCTGGGAAGGACAGTCCAAGGCATGTGGTCCTAACTGGAGTCCAACTTGCACATCAATGTTCGGGAGAGGGCAGTGCTGTTAGCACTGCACACATTCCAAGATGCCCTTCCTTTGCTACGCTTGGGCTCACTCTGGTGCCTTAACCACTCCCCATATCATTTCCTTTATACTTTTCCCTCATTACAAACCCCTCCTCCTTAACCCTCCCCTTCCTGTTCTCAAACTAAAAAGCACCCCCGCTGCACTTCTCTTCCCTTTATCACTAGCACTGCCTCCTGCTTGTTTAAGCCATATCTCTCCCCCTACTGCTCTCCTCTTCCTACTCTCCCCAACTACTCCACTTAAGTTACTACTATATACCTCCTTTATCAAGCACCAACTCACCTTTTAATATGCCTTTCTCAACCCAAACCTTTCTCTTCCTACCTCCATTGCTCCTTCTTTATACTCTCACCTCCCATAACTCCCACTTAACTCCAACACATTTCATTCCTACAAATATCACTGCTCATACCCTCACACTTCCCCTACAATCTTCCCTTATCTGCTCATTTCTCTTTCCACTAAATACAATCCTCCCAAAAATCAAAATACCTCCATCCCTCACCACATCTCGCAAACATACAATAAAGCAGGTGCTATACAAACCATACTTCCTCCCAAAATCCCTGCTACTATCAGGTGATATAACATCCTAACCCAGGTCCTACCCTCCCCTCTCTAGCCAAAAAGGTAAACTGCCCAAACCCTGCCAGCATTAGTCCCACCAACAAACAACTATCATTTTGCTCAATGAATCTTAGAAGTGTCCTAAACAAAATAAGTGAATTCCATGCCTGGATGACAAACTATACCCCTGATATAATCACCCTAACTGAAACCTGGCTGAAGCCACAAAACCCTGATAGAGATATTCTCCTTCCCAGATATAGCATACTTCGGCAAGATTTGGGGGGTTCAGAGGGTGGCCTAATGGTCAAGTGTTTGCCTTACAAACACAAGGTGCATGGTTCGAGTCTCACAAGGGATAACTGGCTAGGCTTAAAATGTCTCGCAAGGGCAGTTAGCTTAGTACTAACCTATGAACCTATGACAGACAACAGAAAAAAAGGAGGTGGCGTGGCTATATAACCATCTTACTCCAAGTCCTATACCCACTCCTTCCTTCTCACCTGCTGAACTCCTGATGGCTAACTTTAAATTTAATGATTATACAAATATCACCGTTGTAGCTATTTACATTCCTCCAGGTGATAACCTTACCTTTCTAGAAAGCATTCTCTCCTACCTTTCTCTAAACTTTCACAACGAAACCATCCTTCTTGGGGATGTAAATATCAACTGGCTAACCCTTCAGGAGCCTAACTCTACCTCCTTCATCAACTTACATGGTTTTGTGCAACTAATCTCTTCTCCTACCCATTCTAACAAATCTCATACTTCCAGTTCTCTCCTAGACTGGATTTTAGTCTCAGACTCAAATAAATATCATGATCCTACAACCCTACTTGACTCTCTAAGTGACCACTCTCCCCTGTGAAAGTTCTTAGATACACACCTCATTTTACCAAGCCCCACAGATACATAACCTGCCATAAACTTACCTCCTTCTGCCCTGTCAATTTTAATGCACTTCTCTCCAAAATAAACTGGTCATAACTAACTCTCCATCCTCTCGATGATGCTGTCCACTCATTTAACTCAACCTTTCTTAGTATCATAAACACACTTGCCCCTTCCGCACTGTCTGGATCACATCCAATATATCACCACCATGGTTAACTAAAGCTACCCACACTCTAATGAATACCAGAGACAAAATGTGGAAAATGGGGGTAAAAACTAAGTTCCCAACCCATTTACAAAAATATAAAGAACTCAGAAATCTGGCAAAAAAAAAAAAAAACACATTAACAAGGACAAAAATAACTTTTATTTTAACCCCACCCCCCACTGCCCAAAGGTCAGACCCCCAAAAATTCTGGAACTCCATTAAACAAATATTGCATCCTGGAAACCCTTCTTCTCCCAACCTCTGCCCAAACAATACTCCAGAAGAAACATCTACCATATTCAATATCTATTTTATTGAATCCATATCAAAAATGACAAACACCTTCTCCTCCACTACCAACATAGATAACTCTCCCAAACCCTCTCCTTCTCCAAATTATTTCTTTCTCTCATAAATCAGTACCTACTAACTATATCAAATCCTTTCTCACTAAACTTAAACCTTGCTCCTCCTTGGCTGATCATCTGCCTCCTTATTTCCTGCAAGTAGCTGCAGAGTCTATTGCTATTATTGTATCTATCCTAATAAATCACTATATCAGAATCAAATGTCCCTTCAACCCGGAAAAAAATTCTACACCTTACCTATACACAAGGGAGGTAACTCTACTGATATTTCAAACTTCAGACTTATTGCAATCCTCTCTCCACAATCAAAAATACTGGAAAAACGCATACATAAGCAGATCATGCAACACCTACTACAGGAATCCTTGCTCACATCCACCCAGCATGGCTTTTGCCCTAAGCACAACACTTCGACTGACCTAATATCCTTCACTAACACTATCTCACACGCCAGGAATAACAATAAACTTGCTTCTTGCCTATTTCTGGACCCCTCCAAAGCCTTCAATACAGTCTGTCACCCTCTCCTACTATCCAAACTGTCTAACCTCAACTTCTGTACCTCTACTATTACCTGGTTTACCAGCTATCTCACTGACTGCCTGCAATGTGTGAAATGGCTCTCTGCCCCCCCCCCCCACTGAAAATGGGTGTCCCCCAAGGATCCATCCTAGGCTCATTACTTTTTAATATCTTCACTAATCTTCGACATACCTCCTGTCCTTTGTCATCCCTTATTCAATATGCAGATGATTCTACAGTCATCACCACTGCAGATTCTCCTGATGACATTATCTCTGCTACTCAAGCAACTTTCAGCTCAGAAGAATCCTGACTCTGTGACAACCAGCTAACACTTAACCCTAAAAAAAAACAAAACTCCTATTCTTTCTTCCTAAAAAACACACCCACCTTAAATCAACCTTTTCAGTACTCTCCTTTAATAACACATCCATTATTGTTGAAACTAGCACAAAACTACTAGGAGTAACAATAGATGACCAACTTAAATATGACTTGCATATAAATAACTGTATTAAAAACACACACCAAAAACTGGGCTTTCTCTATCGAAACAAAAGGTTTCTTACAAATAAAGCAAGAGTTACCCTCTCTCATTCATACCTACTACCCAGTCTATAGCTGCCAAATTCTCACCAATCTCAACTCCACACTTCTAGCAAAACTAGATCCACCTATAAAAAGTTTGCACGATTTGCTGCCCAACAAAGCTTATAAATCTCACCATTGTCTTTCACTAAGATACGTAAACTGGCTTGAACTACCCCACTCACTCCTTCATTCCCAACTACATATAATCCATACAATTTTATACCAGCAATCCTTCTGTCCTAGCCTATCCTCTTTACTCTCTCAATACCCTCCCTACCAGGTCCTTGCGTAGCTCTGACCCCTACCAGGTCCTTGTGTAGCTCTGACTAAAACCTATTACAAATATACAAAGCTAAAACTAAATTTGGATGCAATCTCTATAGCTCCAATCCTTCTATAGCATGGAATAAACTGCCATTAGAAATCAGGTCTCTTACACAAACTAATCAATTCAAAATTGCAACCAAAGAATACCCAAAAGCACACTGGTCCTGCCCTTGTTATCATCTTCCATAAACTACATTCAGTCCATTTGATAAACGCTACCTTACTATTCATGATCAGTATGTCCTCTTTTACCTCCAATGAAGAACTATAACCTCTGCATACTATTACCTTTATCTCTTCTGATCTCAGTTACTTATTAGAAACATCTACTGTTACTTATAATTATTGCTGCTTTTTATGAATTATTGTCTTACATTGTTTAATGCTTACATTTCAAAACAATGATGCTTCTTAGCTAATTATCTCTGTATTAACTAATATACCTTCTATGTAACTACTGTGAAATTCTAATGTTTTTAATGACCTGTCCGGTATTCTGAAGAAGTCATTATTAATCAGTTGACGAAAGCGCTCATTAAATTTATCCCAGCTTGGATTATTTCTTCTTGCCTTTCTTTTCTTTTATTTGGTTCGTTTTATATTTTAAGTGCTTTAATGACGTATATACTGTGGAGCTTTTCTCCCTGGGCTCCGCTGAAAAAGGGCTATTCAGCTCAGTTGGACCATCCCAGTTAACAAATGTAAAATAAATAAATAATAAAATAAATAATAACAGTAGCAATTCAAAAGGACAACATGTCGGTAGTTTGGTATATCAACAAGCAAGGGGGAACCCAAATCTTACCCACTGTGTCAAGAAGCATTTAGAATTTGGCAATGGGTGATTTCTTCCAACCGCTTTCTCACAGCAACACACATTCTGGGGAGCACCAGTGTGATAGCAAATCCATTCTCATGCCTCACGAGTTGTCTCTCAACCCTGTGGTGGCGAAACGAATATTTCGTCACTGGGGCCAACCTTGCTGCGATCTTTTTGTATCCCCTATGAACAACAAGTGCAGCAGTTAGTTCGCCCTAATTCCCCCTCCAACCCAGAGATGCTCTTCTCCAGTACAGGCCCCCCCCATCTTCTGCACGCCTTTACCCACATTCCCTTGATATCCCACTTCCTAAAGAAAGCCAGGAGGTCAGAGAACTCAATCATCCTCATTGCCCACTTCTGGCCTCAACAAGTTTGGTTTCCCTTCCTTTGGCTTCATCTTATTTGGGAACCATGGATACTGGACCCAGTTCCAGATCTGCTGTCCCATCTAAAGGGCTTGCTTCATCTGAGCCATCATCAGCTAAAGCTCATGGTGTGGCCTCTCTAATTCCCATGATTGCCAGGCATTCTTCCTTTTCCTCCCCCTGTCTGTCAGTTCATTGTAGCTTACCACAAACCTTCAACTAGGAAACTATACCAAAGCAAATGGGAAAGATTTGCTAATTGGGCCCTTATGAATGAGCGTGATCCCTATATGACCCCTGTCCATAAAGTTTTGTATTTTTTAGCTAACTTGTATCAATCTGGCTCCTCTACCTCCATAATTAAAAGTTCAGCTAGCATCTATCGTGAACTTTCACATGAGGTTCGATGGATCTTCCCTTATGTCACACAAACTTTGTAAAGTATTTTTAAAGAGAGCTTTAATGTTAGGACTTCCAGTTAAATAACCCATTCCTCCTTGGGATCTAACACTAGTTCTTCAGTCCCTTACTTTGCCTCCGTTTGAACCATCAGCTACTTGTGACTTAAAGTTTTTGACTTGGAAAACAATATTTTTAGTGGCTTTTACATCAGCCAGAAGAGTATCTGAACTTCAGGCCTTGTCTTGCAAACCACCCTACATAGTTTTCCACAAAGACAAGGTTTCTCTTAGGACACCAAGCCATCCTTTCTACCAAAGGTAGTTTCTGAATCTAATATCAATCAGACACTTCAGCTACTGATATTTTTTCCCTAATTTTTCCAATAAAGGGGAGTATTCCCTTCATTTGTTAGATGTCCACAGACAGCAACGTTTTTATCTTCACAGAACAAGATTTCAGAAAATCTGACCAATTGTTTATGGCCTTTTCCTCTCTTTCTTTAGGTAATCCAGTTTAAAAGTTACCTTGGCGAAATGGCTTAGAGACTATTACATTTTTTTGCCAGTCGAAAGGGCTCCACCTTTCATGTCCAGTAAAGGCCCATTCAACTAGAGCGGTGGCAACTTCTGCAGTTTTTCATGCCAGAGCCTCTTTAGTTGACATTTGTGCAGCAGCCACTTGAGCTTTGCCTTATCCCCTTTAAAACTCATTACAAAGTGGATCAAGTCTCTAGGGGACGGGCATCATTCGGTTCAATGGCGCTAAAGAATAATCTTCCGTGAGACCTCCCAATATTTAGGTAGCTGGGGACTCTGTCCCACAGTCATAGGTTCATAGGTTCATACTAGGCTATCTGCCCTAGGGCATTTATAAGCCTAGCCAAAGTGTGTTTGGCTTTCGCCACCCATTTTAAAATAATTTTGCTATGCCCTTTTTCGAGGTTAGCATACTGTGCCTCTGTCTAACAGTGACACAGAAGTGATACCCGGGGTAAACCTACGATCTCCCATCCACTCATAAATTATATATTCAGGCCCCAGCGAGATTTAAACTCGCGACCCCTGGTTTACAAGACCAGTGCTCTAACCCCTGAGCTATGGAGCCACACTTAAAGCAAACCCACCCAAACACAGGGAGAAGATACAGACCCCACAAAGAAGGCAACCCAGCCAAGAATCAAACCCGAGAACCTGCAGCTATGAGGCAACAATGCTACCACTGCACCATTAAGAATTACATGAAGATTGTCAACATCAGATAAAGAAGTTATGTTTTGTCTGTGTTGTCGATCTTCACTAATCCTTGACATCCCCTTCCTCCCTCCGTCCCCCAGCCTGAGACTCTTAGTGGATCAAATTCTGCCAGGACTGGCTTCATATTAGGGACACATATCTGGTCTCTTTTTATTACTTATTTGTCTGCCACTAATTTAGGCAAACTCGATCTGAGGGAAGTTTGAGAGGAACATTACTGGTAAAAGCCTAGCTCGAGAGTTTGGAAGGCGCAAGCTGAAATAAACGGCTGAGTTGGTTCCGAGGCTCGGAACTGAGCCCACAGTCAAGGATCAGTGAAGACTGACAACACAGATGGAGTAAAGGAGGCCATTTTCCATGGATTCAGGAGTTCCTTAAAGTATTTCATCTACCTCTCTGTGGTGTCTCCAGTCAAGGTCTGTAGTTCTTCACCCACCGTAAGGACAGTCTGTAGAATATCTTGCTTCCTCCTCCTGAGCTATGAGACCATCAAAAAGTCATCCTTTATGCCCTCTTCAAACTTTTCCCACATCCAAGCCTCATTTGCTCAGCTGCTGCAGCCACTGTCTTCCTGTCTGGTTAGTCTCTGCTAATTAAAGTCTCCCTTCCCTCACAAGCACTGCATGAAGAGGGTACCCCTTCTTAAACCTGAAAAACAAATTTATATGAATTACTAAATTCTGTTGAATCTCCATAGGTGAAAACAGCCTACTGCATTAATAACCCTGACTAGAGGGGAATAGTAATTTTAAACTATCTGTGAAAAATTATGTTACTGTCTTGAATACACAAGGAAAAATCCATTTGGAAAGTTTGCACATAAGAGACGACAATACATAAAATGAGCACAAGCTTAACTCATTCACTCCAATGGAGGCCAGGAAGTTTGCACTGTAACCTAAGCCTTTTGACAGAATCAAATTATGTCTCACATTTCAAACAAATGTTCACATCTCTGGAACCATAGGGTTACGGAAGAGGTGTAAAAGGCAAACTCTTCAGTGCAAACTCTTTTTGTAGTGGTAGCATTCTTTAGATTCTAGGTCTTAAACTAAATTTTATAAGTCACTGTAAACACAGTAACTATTACATTTGTAATATTTTGTAAACAACTTACAATACTGCAGCAACCACTCAAGTTACACACATACTGTCAACAGCATTTTATTCATTTAGCTGAGAACTTTCATATGAGATTAAGTAGTTCTGTCTGTTTTACTTGGTTTTTGAGATATTTAGAAAAATGTGAAAATTATATCTTTATAAATATATATCATAAAAACAACAATTAATATCTATTTACCTACATTGGCGAGAAGTCAAATATTAATGCTGTTGAGTTTGCTACTGTGTAAGCTTTAAGACGAAATATTTTAAAACCCTGTACATAGCATGGTTTTGGAATTATTGATGCAAACATGAACAAGCAATATTTGATGCTATAGGCGTCAGGAGGAGTTAAATGCAGATGCACCTGGAGGCGTCACTCAGATGTAATGAGTTAAACTAAAAATGATCAGACTTGCATGTCTGATGAAGTAGTCAGCACAAATAATCTAATTATAAAGGGGTAGTCACAAGCAACTTTTGCAACATGGCAAATGCAAACAAAACCTTTAATGATGGTATAGCATACTGAGTTTATTAGCATATAAATATGATTAAGTATAGAATGTAAGTGCAGTGTTGCAGATGAAGTGTCTGAAGTGTAGCAAGGAGATTTTTTTTCTGTGCTTTCTTGAACTGAATATTCTGAGGCAAAAGAATGTATGCCATGTTTTGTTTTAATTAAAAAGATTTCTACAGCACTGCTAATTGTATTCTTAGTTTTGCAGAATACGTAAAATTACTAGAAGCGGGCAAAAACAGCAAGACGCTTAAAGAAAAGTTTGCAGGCAGATGTGTCTGGCTCTTTGATGTGTGGAGAAGGATAAATTAAAATAACTGCTGTCTCCTGTTTGCCATGGTAGTAAACTGACAAATCCTGTTGTTCATCATCCAGTCTCTGCAGAGTACTTAATCCCTGCTGTGCAGAATAAAATGAAGCAATGCAGAGCACATAATACTCAGCAAGATAAAAGACATCCTTAAAAAAATGTGCTGCAGGACTTAAAGTAATATTAAAGAGCTTAAACATGGGACCTGAATCAATAACAATAAAATACAAGCACTGGAAAATTTGCAGCTATCTGGTGTTGTGGTACATCATAGGTGCATGAAAGATCCTGCATTCAGTTTTACAAAAATCTATGCTGTGGCATTAGACAGCCTGGGTTTTCTGCACACAAACAACCAAGCTACAGAAATCAGCATATACTGGAATGAAGTATGAGGTACAAACAGCTAAGGGGTTATTTTGCAAGGAAATGACTATGTACTCTGCAGAAGGAACAGTAAATCATACATGTATTTGCATATCATTCAAGGTACAAAATGTATTTTATTTATTTTATTTTACATTTGTTTACCGGGAATTAGGAAAGTCCAACTGGACACAGGTCCTTTTTCAGCAGAGGCTCAGGGAGAAAAGCTCCAGAAACGTTTAAAAGTGTACACAGAATACCAGTTACAGACATCTCAGCAGTTTACAAACATTCAAGATACCATATTAATGGCAAATAATAATTACAAAAAGTTGAAGCATACAGTTCATTACATGGAACAAGTCTTACTATAAGATCATAAAGCTACACATGCAATTGAAATGATAAAGATGTTACTAACACACAGATGTAGTTACTACTTGCTGTTAGTTTAAAATAAAATAAAGGGCAGTAGCTTGTCTGGGAACTTGGGAAGGCCTATCCAGGGGAGCTACAAGAGCACAGACAGGTGTCCACTAGGTGCGACTTGAGAAGCTTTTTAAATTGAGAGATAGATCTATTGGAAGTTATTGGGGTTGGCAGCTTATTCTATATTTTAGGAATGTAGTTAGAGAAGAGAGATTTCCCAGCTAAGTTGTTGGGTTTGGTGGTATCTTGAAAGCATTGGTTACTGGAGCGAAGAGCTCGAGCTGTGGTGCATGGTTGAATGAGATGATGGAGAGCGAGAGTTTTATCGGGTTGGTGGAGAATTTTGTGGGCAAAGGTTAGCTGATTAAAGTGTAGAAGCTGGGGGAGTTCAAGCCAATTTAGTTGTTTAAGTGATATACAGTGATGTGATCATACCTCTCAACCTGGAAGCATCAAAAAATCTGGACAAGGCCCATGAACTATAGGTAGAAATTTGTATGCTTATTAACATATAATTTGCATAACAATTGTGTAGCCCCACCAACTCCAATGGAATTTTGGGATACCAACTTTCAAATGCATACTGAAGAACAGACAACCAAAATATGGCACCAGAGTCCTCCTGCAGCCATTCCAATGTCCCATTACCTGGCTATGTCACCCTATTTACCATAAACAGTAATGTGCATACTGCTTTACGTCTACAATGGTTATTTGGAGTTTAGTTTTACATTTTATAGCACAATGCACAAACACTAATAGACATCTGCTAAAGAAAGCAATACTGTCTCACAATGAAAACAGACTTAGCATTAAAACTTCTCTGGCTTTGAAAGTGACATTCATTGAAACAGCACCGAAAGCCACACCACATCCAGACAAAATGTATCTGGCCAGTGGTGGATAAAGATTACCTTTGGGCTGTTTTCAAATCATATGCTCCTTGCACACAAAACAAGAAACAGACCTGTTTTTTGATACACCTTCCTGACTTATATTCTTTGGATAATATGGCTTGTAGACTTAGAGTGCATTTTAAATTTGTTTGAACATTTTTTCCAGTAGGCGATAAAACAAAATGCATGAACCAATAATGGCATAACTGCCCAATTCAGAACATTTCCATCATAAAAGTCTACTTCCACACACACACACGCGTGTGTGTGTATATGTTTATATATATATATATGTATCTCGACAAAAGTGCAAGTCATAGGCATCTTGACAAGCTTCTTGAACTTATTTTCAATTTCAGGTTTTTGCTTGATTTACTCTGATTTGTGTTATCAGACCAATTCAATAGCTGTAAATGCACAACAAAATAAACTAGGAGAACTGCATGTTTTAAGACTTCCAATTTTAGTCCAAATACTGACAGACCCTCTCCTACATTCATCCTGAAGCATCAAAACTATAATTGTAATCCAGGTGCTGTTAACTGGCCACTCATGCTTCTCCACTGTCTACAGTGGAAAAATATGTTTTATCTTGCATGCTGGAAAATGTACTGTACTGTTTAAAAACATTTTTCTTATAATACAGCACAGAACATAATAATTCTAATTTTCTGTTCCTGAATTTGGGTTAATGATATTTGCTGCTCTTTCCATTGAGGCACAAATGCCCCTGTGCATGACATTTTCTCAGTTTTGCTGTATCTGTAGCTACACCCTTGACTTGTTATACCCACCCCCTTTAAAACTACAACAACACAGTACAGTACCAGCAATGCATCTACATACTGCGGGAGTAGAACCCACAGCCTTCTGCATCAAAAGCAAGCATTTAACCTGTTATGCTGTTAACAATGCAAGCAGATTCAGCATAAGCAACACTAAACTTCTCTTCCCCTGAAGCTGTCAGCTCCTTGTAAAATCCACTCGACACTCAACTGTATGTCTCAACTTTGCAGCACAAGAAATCTGGAAAAAGCCAACATTTATTGGGGGGGGGGGCAAAAGCCCAAAAACCAGCGACACATTTTAAACATTGCTTGTATAATTTTGGAAAGTTGCTAGAATAAAATGTTGTGTTACCACCATGCATTTCACTACCAAGTCTTGAACACAGGACCCTGTGCACTACAGTCAGAGCAATATACCACTATGACAAATCAGTAGTTTCCTGAAAGATAGGAATACCAAAACTTAAATAGCTATCACTTAGTAAATTTAGTTCTCACTTCTCACCATAGCTCTTAACCCCTTAGCACAAAAAACCTGGACAAAGCCAATAATGAGGGAAATACAGAATTCAGTTGTCACTTCTCACCATAGCTCTCAATGTCTTAGCACAAAAACCTGGACAAAGCCAATAATGGGGGAATACAGCCCCCAAAATAGGGACAAATTTCAAATACTGATCTTATAAACTTAGAAAATTGCTAGAATAAAAGATTTTGTGTTACCATTTATTTTCTGAAGAATATGAAGTCTGAAATTCAAATGCCTGTCATTATTTAGTTTATTCAATCCTTCACTGATATGCCACAAAAATCCAGAGAACCTCGGATTTTATGAGGAACAGAACAAAAATATGAGGCATAAATCTGGAAAGGTTTCACAAGTGGTGGTAGGTTGGGACTTTAGGCTCTTGTTACCTGTACCAAAGATACAGGGTTTGAGCGGGAGTACCTCTAGCCACCAGGTATATTCACCTGGTGCATTTTACACTCACACAAACACACACACACACACACACACACACACACACACACACACACACGCAAACACATACACACACTACCTCTGCAGTGTCCCAATCATAAGCATAAATACCTCTGCAGTCCTTGTTACCATGCAGCATCGTGGAACCACCATTCCTGCTTGCAGCAGCACCCAGAATGCGTCACCATAATAAATATCTGCAGTCCTGTTAATGCTTGTTTCTGTTCGTGGAACCACCATTCCTCCATCACCATTATCCATTCCCTCATGGCTTGGCTGGAGAGGCCGCCAGCTGGAAATGAATGCACATGAGCCCTTGAGCTCAATTTCGATAGGCTGCTAAGCAGTTTCACTGAGCTGACGTCATCTCAAAAAGCAAAAAAAAAAAAAAATTTAAATAAAAAAGCCAAGAAATTCGGAAATTAAGGGGTGCCACTCAGGAATCATGGCACCCCATTATTTGGACCCTGAAACTCGGTAAAAAACAAGTAATTTGGTATGGTTGGGAGGTATGGATGTGATCTGTGTGAGGCACCAGTGGAAAATCTTACTATTTTATTATAGCAAGATTCCAGTTGGATTAGGTCTATTTTGCAGAGATTGGTTAATACTGGGGAGGCATAGAGGAGGGCTGATAGAAGGTGAGTGTGAGCTATGGCAGCTTTTGTGTTGTTTGTAACAAATTGTTTATTTCTATACAGGAGTTCTATTTTCTAGTGAACCTTTTTGATAGTTTAGGCTATGCGAATATCAAATTTCAGCTTATTGTCAATTTTGATCCCAAGCAGTTTAGTGTGAGCGATTGGGGTGATCATAGTTTTGCTCATAGACAAGATTTTAAAGGACTGGGAAGATGAGGGGAATCTAGTTGGGGTAAAAAGAAGCTTAGTTTTGTTGGGATTTAGAAGGAGCTGGGAGTTGACCACGTTTCTATAGACAGAAAGGAGTTTTGGGTTTTGGTCTGGAGGTCTTGCAGTGTGTGGGCTGCACACATTACAGTGGAGTTGTTGGCATATTGTACTACAGTGGTGAGTAGTGTGGAGGTGCTGAGCTGGTTAGTGAATAGAGAGAATAATAGCAGTCCAAGGACTGAGCCTTGTGGAGCCCCTATGGTGATTGGAAGAAGGGGAAGTTGATGTCGTCACTGGACAGCTTGCAGTTGTCCTGCTAGGTAGCTTTGGAACCACATAATAGTGGAATTACTGAGGTTTAGGGTGGAGAGAATATTGATGAGTTTATTGTGATTTACCACATCAAAGGCTTTTGATAAGTCTAAAAATATGGTTGATACAAATTCTCCATTGTTTCTATGGTTAGTAAAGGACAGTAGTACAGTGGTGGTGCTGTGAGAAGGACGGAAACCGTGTTGGGTGTTTGATAGTAGTTTGTGTGCAAGAAGGTAGTCCTTTAATTGGGTGCGCATGACTCTTTCTAGTATTTTGGATAAGGGAAACAGGATAGCAATTAGGTGACAATTGGTGAGTTCAGTGGAATTACCTCCCTTATATGGTGTTAGAATATGGGAAGTTTTCCAAATTACAGGTACCTTGCTTTCAGATATTGATCATTTTTTGAGTATGGCTACTGGGTAGGCCATTACTTCTGCTGCAATTTGTATAAATTCTGCTGGAAGGTCATCAGTGGCCAGGGTTGCTGTTTAAGTTTTTGAAGCATTTTTTTCATAGATTGAACGGATACTGGGTATACATTAAAGTGGGATGTGAAGCCTTGGCAGCTAGTGTTGTTCTGGGGGGTAAAGGGGGTAGGGTTGCCGACAATGCCTTGAGATTATGCTAGGGAATGGATAGTTTCTGTGAAGAATTCATTGAATTGGGTTGCTATATTATCAGAATTGATGGTTGTCGTTGGGGCAGGGGTAGTGGATTTACCTGGATGAAGTACATTATTAACTGCTCCCCAGAATTTTTGACATTTTTTGTGTGTTCATTTTGGATGTTTTGGTAGTAGTTTATTTTGTCTAATTTTACTAGTTTTTTTTTAGTTTTATTCTGAAGTTATAGATATGTTTGCTTAGTTGTCTGTGCTTTGTTTTTTTTTTTTTTTTATATACTGTTGCCAGGCTTTGTCTCTAGCCTTGAGTAGGGATCTACATTGTTTAGTTAGCCAGGGTGCACACTTAGAGTTTGCTCTGATACTTCTAGGGGGTGCATGGAAGTTTAGTATGTCTAAGAATGTGTTGTTGAATGCGTTTACTGTGTCTTCTAGTGGTAAGTGTTTGAGGGATTCCCAGTTACAACTATTTACAGCAGTAATGAAACTATTTAAGTTGAATTTTTTCTTGTTTCTGATTAAGTGAAAGGTGGGCTAGATTACTTAGTGAGTCCGGGTTATAAAAAGAAAGGTTGGCTGGTGGTCACTTATATATATTTGAAGTTAAGTGCTAAACCATTGTATGCATATATTGGGTTGTGACAAGAATGTTTGGATTTCATAAAAATTGTAAAAAAGGGTTTTTGGTTACAATTGTTTAATTGAAATTAATTAATTGAATGATGAGGTGAAGTCATTTTGACTAAATAGTATAAAATGTGTTTGTTTTATGTGTAACACTGACTCTGATGAAGCCATTCATTTGGTGAAAGCGCTTAGTCGGTGAATTAAAAGGATTTACTTCCAAGGCTTGGTGTGGTTACTGGTGTTTTGAGGCAGTGATCGTGTTTTTTCTACTTTACTTGATTACCCTGGTTTTTGGGAAGTTCTTTTTTTGTGGTCACTTAGACTGTTTGATTGGGATGCCTGAGAGAGGATGCGAACCAAAATCTAGTCAAGGACTGACTGTCATTTGGAAGATGATGAGTTGAGTAAACCCATGGAGGTTTATATGGCTAGATGAATTTTCTGAGGAGCAGATAAGACAATCAATACTGAAGTCACCCATCAGGACTGTTCCTTGTGGGAGGGAATTGGAAATCCAAAGTAGTATGTTTTCCAGAGTGGGGATATTGTTTTCTGGTGGGATATAACCATCAATTATATTAATGTGTTTTTTTTGGGATTCATTTTTAATTTGGCAAAGATAAGTTCAGCATTATCAATATCAGGAATGTTTATGTTTAAGTGGTCTAGAATTAGGTGACCTTTAAATAAAATAGCTGCTACTCCGCCCTTTCTTGATTTTCTGTCTTTACATAAAACACTGTATCCTGGGGCTATTTCATTGTTGTTAATTTTGGGTTTTAGCCAAGTTTTGCTTATTATTAATATATCTGGAAAGTATAAAGTGAGTAGGCTATGCAGGTCATGAACTTTATTAGCAATACTTCTGACGTTCATGTTAAGGAGGAGTAAGGGGGACTTGTTATTCTCTGGAGTTCCTAGGGTGATAGTATTAGAGTTATTAACTATGGTGGATGTTGGAGTGGGTCCAGGCTTGGGGTGTATGTCTCGGAGTAGTACCAGGATTGGGGTGTATGTCTCCAGATTGGTTTAACCGATTAAGTATGTGCAAGTAGTGTTTAACAAATGTATCTAGTAATTTACTAGCTTTTAAGAGGTGTGGGAAATGTTTTTTAAAGGATGGAGTTTGTACAGATAAAAGTTTGTGTGAGTGGTAGAGAAAAAGTACAATTGTGTACACTTACCATGAATGTAGATGTTTCAGTGTATTCACTGTTGCAGTCATTACATTTGGGTAATCTGCTGGCAGGTTGCCCTCAGTCGGCCTGATTAACAAAGTCTTGGGTCCTGTGTTGGTTGCTGTCCCTACTTCCATGACGTCAGGTTGTCAGGGGTATAAAACATGCAGCCAACGCCATTACATCAGTTTTTCTTGCCCCAGATGTCAGGTGCTGCTCAAATGGGGATCAATATATATATATATATATATATATATATATATATATATATATATATATATATATATATATATATATATCTATAGTTAAAAACACAAAAATATACTTCCAAACAAAAGCAAATACACCAAAAAGGCTTTTAAGTATAGTAAAGAAAGTAGAGGCATCGTAAGAGAAAAACAGGGGGCTGGAGGGAGGGTAACCAGGACTGCAACTGTGAATACACTCGAACATCTACATTTATGGTAAGTGTACACAACTGTACTATGTTCTTCACGTTTCACTGTTGCAGTCATTACATTTGGGTAGATTCCCAAAGCTATGATTGGGAGGATGGATTTATATAGCATTAGGACCGGCTATAAGGCCCTGCAAAACAGCAGTGGCAAAGCCAGCTCTGGATTTAGAGCAAACTGGTAAGTGATAATGCTTGGTGAAAGTATGAACTGAACTCCAGGTAGCAGCTTCTAGAATATCCCTCGTAGGAACACCACTGAGAAAGGCTGTAGAAGTAGATGTAACCCTGGTGGAATGGGATCTGATCCCCTGGGGGATAGGTTTTCCATGGTGCTTATAGCAGAAACCAATACAATGGCTTATCCATTTAGAAATGGTTTGCTTTGAAATAGCCTTTCCCTCTGCTCCTGCAGCAAATGCTACCAGTAGTTGTTCAGATTTTCTTCAAGATTTAGTTCTGTCCAAGTAAAATCTAAGTTGTCTGTGTACATCCAATGAATGCAGAATCCGCTCCCCCTTGTTCTGTGGATTGGGAAAGAAAGTTGGCAAATGAATGGACTGATTAAGAGCCACACTGGATATCACCTTGGGCATGAAGGATGGACTGGTCCTGAGTAACACCCTGTCCGCATGAAAGATGATGAAAGGCTCCACTGCCATAAGCGCCTGTAATTCAGAAATCCTTCTAGCTGAAGTGATTGTTAAAAGGAAGGCTGTTTTCCAGGAAAGAAATTTTAAGTATGCAGTAGCAGCTGGCTGGAAAGGAGGTAAAGTGAGTTTCTCCAATACAAAGTTAAGGTCCCAGGCAGGGTTTGGAGCTCTCCTGGTAGGTCTCAACTTTTTGGCCCCCCTGAGATACTGCTTTAGCAGAGGATGAGAGAAGAGGGGGGGGGGGGGTTCTGTGTTGTAATGAACTGAAATTGCTGAGGCATGGATTTTTATGGAAGAAAAAGACAAGCCCTTGTGAAGCATCTCAGTTAAGTATTGCAAAATCTGAGGTAAATTGGGCACTGCTATGCTCATCCCTTGAGACTGATTCCAGTCACAGAATCTTTTCCATTTGTCAGCATAAGATTTTCTAGTACCAGGTCTTCTCGCCTCCAAAATGACATCCATCACAGGTTTGCTGAGGGATACTAAGGGGGAATTTAAATGATTAGCCAAGCTGCAAGATTCAGTGTTTGGAGCTGAGGGTGCAGAATTTGGTTCTCCTGCTGAGACGGTAAGGAAAGTGTCTGAGGCAGGTGCCATGGAGAAATTTGTGACAGACTGCATAGGAGTGGGTACCAGTGTTAGCGAGGCCAGTCTGCAGCAATAAAAATCATTTTGGTTTGTCCTGTTTGACTTTTAGTAGAACTTTGGAGAGCAGAGGCAGAGGTGGAATGGCATAGACTGAGCATCCACTTTCCAGGCTTTTTTGTGAGGAGTTCTTGTGCAAAATTTGTCCAACTGGTAGTTCTGGGGTGAGGCAAAAAGATCTATGTCTGGGCTCCCCTATTTGCTTGTCAACATGTTGAAAATCCATGGTTCCAGTTTCCATTTGTGTGGGTATATGAGATTTCTGCTTAGTTCGTCTGCTAGAATATTCAACTTTCCTGTCTTGAGCTTGTAGTTGTACTTGATAGCTCAAGGCCGTGTTCCACAATGCCATGGCTAGTCCGCAGAGGGGGTAGGAATGTGTACCCCCCTGCTTGTTTATGTACCACATAACCATGGTGTTGTCCATTTTTACCATTAGTTGTCCTGGATGAAGGTAGTCCTTGAAGGCTGTCAGTGCATTCTGTACAGCTAGCATTTCTTTTTGATTGAATTGAAGGTGCATTTGATTTGGGCTCCATTTGCCCTGAATGCACTTCCCTGCCAGATGAGCCCCCCATGCATAGTCTGATGCGTCTGTAGTTAGGGTTTGGGTGGCAGGGGGTGGTGTGAATGGCAGTCCTTTGTTTTGGTGGCAGGCCTCTGTCCACCATAGGAACTCTAGTTGCAGGCAAGGTATGATAGGAATCATTGTTTCCAGGCTGTGACAATGTTGACTCCATAAACCTTTTAAGTACCACTGAAGTTTCCTCATATGCAGTCTTGCATATGGAATTAGAAGAATGCAGGAGGCCATGAACCCCAAGGCTTGCAGTATTTGTCTTGCAGATAGCAGGGTTTTTGTGGCCACCTGTTTGAAGTAAGTCACCAAATGAATTTGCTTTTCTGACATAAGGAAAGCAATCTGGGCAGTTGTATTCAAGCTTGCACCCAGGAATGTCATTTTTTGAGAGGGTACCAGTTGTGATTTCTTTTCGTTTATGGTGTACCCTAGACAAGTTAGAACCCTTTTTACAAGCACCAGATGTTTTAGAAGAATGGTCTGGTTTTCTGCCTGAATTACACAATCGTCCAGGTATGGATATATTTGAATATTTCTTTGCCTGCTAAATGCAATTACTGGAGCCAGGCACTTTGTAAATACCCTGGGCGCAGTAGATAAGCCAAAGGGCCTGAAGCGGGCCATTTCTGGCCCCTAGAACAGCTCTGGAAGAAGAAAAACAATCAGTAAGTTAAGTTGTAACAGATATAGTAATAGAGGAAAGGTAGAGGAGAGAGGATGTAAGGTAAAAGTTGTACTTAGAGAAAAAAGAGGGGATAAGTTGAAGTTATTTTAGAGAAAAGTGCTTATTTTAGCAAAAAAGGAAGGGTTAAGTTTTAGTTACAATAGAGAAGAAAGTTGCCTTAGGAGAGAGGAAACAGGTAAGAGGGACATAGAGAGAGAGAGGCACAGTATGAGATCTTGTGAGTGAGAGTTGTCAAGTTTAGAAAAACATTAAAAGAAAAAATAAGAGGGTAGTAATTTAAGAACACTGTGTTAGAATTCAACAAAAGGCTTTCTATTATGGTATACTATGTACTGTTATTGCAAAAAGCTTCCTACTAAATAAGAGGAGATATTGAGAATTAAGTGGAACGGAGACGGATATTGGGCTGAGAGAGCCTTGGGAAGTGAGGGGTGATGCACAATGCAGCCGTGTAGTCGGAGGCCGAGGGGTAGAGACAAAAAGTAGTAAGACCAATTACTTATCACATACATTCACCATTTGTGGTCAGATTCGTGGGTAATCGGATCAGGCTTCCACCGAGAGAGAGGGATGTTCCCCGGGGGTCAGCTTTGCATTGGGACACTCTGGTACAACCATGAAGGAAGGAGTGGTCAGTTATGGGAGTTCTTCCTAACAGGAGTGGAAATAGATGTGTGCATGTGATGTGTATTATCACACTGTTAATAGAATCTAGCTGCACACAAAAATATAGTGAAAGGGTAAGTATCTTAGCAAACAGATTAAGGTAGTAACCCTTTGTGCTAGACAATTACAGTAAAAATCTATAAAGTAATTTACATTGCTAGTGTTGCCTAGAAGTGCAGCATCAATATGCCGTACCAGAAACTCGTTGAAGAACTTAGAGTACAGCAGTGGACAATGCAGTCTCGGGCGGTAATATTAACAGTGACAGAACTTTACAATTACTGACTAATCTCTCTATGTATATCATGAAACATTAGTTATTAATAGCTAAGATTCAACAAAAACAAAAATAGAATCACTTGAAGTCAAAGCACTGCAAGGAAGACATATTGGCCACATCCTACAATTAAAACAGCATAATGAGGTGGGGGACACAACGTAATAATGTGCACTGTTTTAGTGACTTAGGTCTAAGTCCTTTCCGACCAAGTAGCTAGCATGGTAGAGTTAAGAGCATTTGGTATTACTAAATGGACATCATGCTTACTGATATGTTTCTCTGTCTATGTATATACAAGCAAAAAGTACAGTCATTCCTTTAAAGCCCTTGTGTCTGCCACACAATTGATAAGAAAATGAATAAAAATGTAGTTGGAAAGTTACAACTATGGCTGTGTCGCTAACAGGAACACATTACACTGGTGTAAATACTAATATACAATGCACAAACAATCCATACCTTAAATACTGGAAATAAAAACGCTTGCAGATCGTTACGGAGCATGCAAACAAGATTTAGATATATACATATAATTTGTTATCCAAATATGCAGAATTTGCAATTGGTAAGTAAAAAACAGAAAAAAGCTAAAAGTTTAGATAGCAAGTTTCAGCTATGGCTGTGTCGCTAAAAGGAGCCTTTTACACTGCTAAAAATTACCAATAAATGATGCACAAAGAAAAGCAATAGCTCCTGCAAAAATGCTTGCAGTTCACAGTTAACAGTAATGGAACAAGTAAACAAGATTTAGTTTTATGGTAACAGTTTGTGCTCAGATGTAATTGGTAAGTAAAAACGAGACAACAGCTAAATTTAAGTTAGAAGGTTTCAGCTACGGCTGAATTGCTAACAGGAACTCTTTACACTGCTAAAAATTACCATCAAACAATGCACAAAGAAAGAATAAATTATATTAAAAAGATCAAAAAACAGACAATTATACTTTAAAAATCAAATTAAAATCCTATCATCACTGCAGCAGTAGGATAGATTTTCTTTTAAAACTTTTGCATTACTGTGCTAGGAGGATATAAGCTATGATAGATATGTCATGTACTGGCATATCACCCCTAACCCAATGCAAACACTTACAGTCGGATATCACCTTAGCAGGATAAGTGGGACCCCTTGCTGGAATCACACTAGGCCTTTCTGCATCCTGTAAAAGGAAAAACTGAAGCCTGTGGTGCTGCAGTGAAGATGATAGCACTGCAACATGGCACTGTGGCAACATGTCAGACAGACTCACAGGCACAAACAGCATTAAAGATATGCAAACAGGTTGTCTAGGGCAACAAATAACTTGTAACCAAGGTATATTACACAAACGTAATAGCAGAAGAAAAGAAAAACCTACAGCACGGCGAACGTGTTAAACGATTTATTAAAACCACTAACGCTTTCGCCCTTAACACTTAAGTTAAATAAAAGAAGTTGATTCAAGTGATACAAAACAAAATTATCACAAGTACTTACTTGTCACATATAAATAGTAAAAAGTTATGTAACATACTAGGAATTTTACATTTTATATACAAAATAAAATTCATAGTGTAAACAAATTCTTCCAGCTTTTATTTTTAAGGTTCCAGTAACTAACAAAAACTATTTAGACCTGATCTGTTGGTGGCACCCAGTCTCAGCTACCACACTGTTTCTTTTTGTTCCAAAAAAAGTTTCAGGGTCAACCCCTCTTCTCTGTAATCAGTACTTTGATAATAACAAAAAAAAAATAAGAACCTCTTCAAACTGACACATTCAACTGAATGCCTGAATAAGGCGTGGGTTGTTCTTTTATTTTTAATATCATTAATATGCTCCCCAACCCTGTATTTTAATCTTCTAACAGATTTACCTACATAGAAGGCATGACAACAGGTGCATATGTCAAGGTAAACCACCATTTTTGTATTGCAATTGCATTTCCAATGTAGGCAGTAGTGCAATTATGCCCACTGACAGTCGCATATGGATGGTCATAAATAAATTTACAAATTTGCACATACCGCACTTAGCCATCATGGATTTTACCATATTAGTTTTAAACTCTAAATTACCCTCTAACAACCCTTTAAGATTTTTACCCTTACTCTATACAACCTGTGTGGAGCTACCAAATCTTTCTTTGGCCTCAGATGAAAAGGTCATATGCCATGCTATTCTCAAAGTGTTATTAATGTGTTTAGCATCATAACCGAAGGGCACCATCATGGCACAAGTCTTGTTGCCACTAACCTCAGAACGTGCTTTAACTTTATACAATGAACAATCAATCGTTAAAACAGGAGCAAACCTACCAGATCTCAAGCTTTTTATTTTATTACTAATCTTTTTTTAATAGTGTAAGTGGACAACCTCTATCCAAAAACATGTATCAGCTTATCCAGTTCATCAAAAAACAACTTATTTACTGAAATTAACCTGGAAAGACAAACCATCTGTCTTTTAACAATACTTTTCCCTTGAATAGGGGATGACACCTATTAAATGAAGAAAAGAATTTGAAAAAGTCCCTTTTTGAAAAATAGTAGACAATAACCTACTTCTGTCATTACTTTTACATAACCTAATATCTAAATAATCAATCTGATGTTAATCCACCTTATATACAAATTTCAAAAAGGCAGTGGTACTGTTTAATCAACAAACTTGGGGATCAATTCATGCTTTCCCTTCCAAATAATTAGGATGTCATCCAGAAATCTAATCTATGAGACATTACTACATAAGGCTGAAGTAAAAACAAACCTCCTCTCCCACTCTGCTAATACTATGTCTGCATAAAGGGGTGTACATCTTGCACTCATAGCTAGACCAAAGGTTTGACGGAAGAGTTCTCCTTTAAAAAAAAAAAAAATAAAATTCTTATGTAGTGCCACCTCTATACATTCAACTAAAAAATAACTATATGGTTTCAACTTTTCATCTTCTATCAACATTTCAGTAAAAAAATTCAAAGTTGTATAATGAGGTATGACAGAAAATAAGTTAACTATGTCAACAGTTATTAAGCTTATATCCAGATCAAATTTTAAAGAATTGAGCAATTCTAACAACTGCCAAGAGTCATGTAGTATACAAGATGTGTTGAAGAGAATATATTTGCAGTAGTAATCAATGTAGGCAGCTATAGGTTCAGTTTTTGACCCCCCAGTAGCTACAACAGGTCACAAAGGGGGGTCATTTACATTTCTGTGTATCTTAGGAATTCCAAAATTTGAAGGAACAATTGGTTTCTCTACGATCAGGAATTCCAATTCACTTTGTGAAATCACCCCCAGACAATACACGTCAAATAAAAAAAACAGTCACTCAGAGTACGTCACATGGATCTCATTTCTTGAGATTCTTTCATGTGTGCCATCATCATTCAAAATATTAAACATTTTACAAGAGTAGTCTAAGTGATTCATAATCACTACCCTCCATCCTTATCAGGCTTCATAATTGTAATATTTTTATCACCAGCCCATTTGTGCAACATGAACCTTTCATCCAGAGTTAAATTACCTTTATAACACTTACTGGTTTTATTAATGTTCTTAAAGTCAAATTCAGAAAAACATTCAAAAGTCAACACACAAGGGTTGGGGGGGGGGTGTAAACATTCTTCCTTTTTAAAGTCAGAGGTTCACAGTTGTCAGAACCAAAAAACATTTTTATATTCAACTTTCTAGTGTATAACTTCAAATTAAGTAACGTTCGTGCCACATCAGTTTTGAATGTAGGTACAAATGTAAAACCTCTTTTTAATAAGGTATGATGTGTAGATGACAAACTTGTGCCACTTAAATTAAAAATGTTGAAAGTACTGGAAGTGTTAAACACTAGCAGTTGACCACCATAAGGCACTTAATTCATCCTGTCGTGATTAGTTTGCTTTGTCTATCTCCCTCGACCCTTTATTTTCTTATCCCCTCAGATGCCCAGAATTGTTGCAAGTGTTTCATTGTCCTTGGGGTCGTCCATCTGGTAAGCTAACCTCTCAGACTTTCTCAAGGGGAAATGCTAAAGAATCATGGCGTGGCATTTCAGAATCTTCAAAATTGTTATTCACTAAGGCAGTATCTAACCATGATCAAAAGAGTAATCAAAAGGGTTGGTAAGTATGGGGGGGGGGGGTAGGGACATTTTCAACAAATTCCCTAGCATCTGTAATTAACATATGTTCCTTTCGCTCAATATTCTGCTTAGTAAGTATTCCTAAATCATGATGTAAACGCTTATATTGAATTCTTAAAAAAGTCAAATAATAAATAATTCATTATACTGTTATTGAGTTCTTTAATACTTTTATCAAGTTTACTTACGCTATGTTCATTGTCAGACGCCATGCCCCTCTGCCCAGACTATAAGGCAGTTACTGCCAACAGACACTCCAAAGCCAGCTACTCTAAGGCTCTTACAAGGGTACCCAATTATACTGAGTGAAATTAATACTAATACAAATAGTAGTGTTGCCAAAACAGCTTTCAGGAGTGGCCACAGTGTCAAATAAATATATGTACAGTAATCTCAAATGTTAAAATATTCTCTAAAGCACCAGCCACAATGAAAAGTTTATATTTAATAATAAATAAAAAAAAGAACATAAAATACTAAATATCTACTTACAATAAACACCAGAGTTTCAATCACAGGAAATATTAAAATAACACAGATGAATAGATTCACACAGATACAGAAAAACACTATTTAACTAGTCTTATTATATTTTCCTGACTGATCTAAAGAATTTCTATTCCTTGGTTACTTACTAAAGCAAAGCAAGATGAAGTGGGTGAGTGGTCTTCCTCCTTTGTAAGGTTTCAAAAACAGAGTGCCCTGAGACTTCTGTCTCATCTGATATTAAAACATTTTAGTCCTGGATTACAGAATGACATCACATACACCTGGTCATCTGACTCTGGTTCCCATACAACTCCCTTTCCTAGCAAGTGAACCAGAAACTAGCACGTGTGTGTCAATAATACACACAACATAGAGCTTTGCTAAAATCTGTTGCAGCTTATAGAAGTCATAAAACAATTTCAAACTTCTACCCTTCCACAGTAGCAATTAGTTCACCCTCAAGGACAATACAGAAGGCTTCCTAGTACAGACTTTTTGTCTCTGGCTGCAGTGAGAAGTGATATACAATCTTTATGGCTTATAAAGTAATTTAATTTAAAACTAATTTTCAGAGTTAGCTGGACTGAGATTAACCTCTTCTCTTCCAATATCCTCTGTTGCAATATTAATCTGAACAGTTACAATACACTCTGACATACAGGTGTATTTCTTTTTCTGTCCAGCAGGACCCACTGTTGATACATCTTTAACACAAGCAACTTTGCAAATACATTTTCAACACAAGCACCTGTACAAATCAGTTTGATATACAAATGACATAAATATATATTTTTTTTTACAAAACTCCAGCAAGCTATGCTGACATATGTTACACATCCACTGCCCTAATTCTCCTGGAACAGCTGACAATACCTCACATAGTCACAAAGCCTTTAAGTGTTAAGGGCGAAAGTGCTTAGTGGTTTTAATAAGACATTTGCTGTGCCGTGGGTTTTTTATTGTCTAGGGCAACATTTGTTGACAGAACAATGGGGGTAGCACCGTGAAGTTCACCAATGGTAGGATTGTAAGGACATATGAACATTTAAGCTTGGCTGAACCAAAATGTATTTTGTACTACAGTTCTCCAAATACAAAGGAGGAAAAAATAAACACATGGGTATTAAAACAGGCTGATTTTTTTCTAAAGTAACTCCTTTTTCAGTAATTTATTTTATTTATTTAACATTTGTTAACTGGGAAAGTCCGACTTGGAATGAAGCCAATTTTCAGTGGAGGCCCAGGGAGAAATACTCCAGATGCATGTCTTTGTAACATGGGAGGAAACTAGAGCTCCCAGAGGAAACCCACATGAACACAGGGAGGACAAGCAGACTCCACACAGAAGGCACCTCAGCCGAGAATCGAACCGGAGAACCTCTTTCTGTGAGGCGACAATGCTACTGCTGCACCACTGTGCAGTCCTAGAGTAATAATGATAAACACACCGTGACACCTCTAACATTCATGGCTCTTGAAAAAATCAGTGTCTTTTTTGTAGTTTAAAACTGGCTCCATTTTTTTCATAAACTCCAGTTTTACTATGTAATATGTATCAATGCTTTTCACTTTCAGGAGTGTTTAGCTATGTTGAATGTGGACCACCGTTAAATATAATAGCATAATATGCATTTAAGATGACTGGAAAGCTGGCACTAACATGTACCTTCCTTATTACAAGCTGATCACGCAGTTTATACTGCATCCAAAACTAACTTCAGCTTCACTTCCTTAAACCTGTTGCACTTTTTACTGTTTCAGAACTGACCCACATCTAACGTATCATTAGCTTCTGGCATTGTTCCTTCTTTTCTAAAAAAGTATTGTTATTCTCTTATCTTTGTTGGTCCATGTTGATTAGACATAAATAAAAAAAAAAAATGGGTATATGAGAGAAGTTGTGTGTGAATTTTTGGGTATACGACCTACTATCTGCAGATCAGATCTAGGACTACGAAACTTGTTTATTCTTATGTGAAAGTTCTCAATTCAGTTATTTTCCAGACTGAGACTTCCTCACCAAGGACGTAAGATTTCACTCTAATTTAAAAATGAAAGACACAGATTAACCAGAAGCCAACCCTGAATATTCTCAGTCTGGAGAATTAAAACTTGTTTCTAGCTGCCATTTAGTAGCAAGGTTACTGAGAACATTTCTGTGTGACTATCTTTTCCACCTTCTCATGGCGTGTTAGAACCTTTTATCAATCTAAGTTTCTTCCCTGAGCTACCCTCTTCTTGTGTGATGGTCCACAGGACTCCATTTTTGCTTCTTTGCTGTTTACGAATTCACAATGCACACGCTTCATGTCAAAGATATAATTCAGGGAAGGGTCTTGTACCACCATTCTGCAGGTAATGCACTGCTTTAACTTTCTTTTCCTTGGGAGCTTAATTCAGATGCTGACTTATAGTACATTACATTAAACATGTCTTATTTGCATTCAGGCATGTCAATAAACTTGACTGCTTGTGTTATGCATGGTTATAAAAAGCAATTGCTCTGGGGCTCCATAAATTGAAAACAGCCGAAAAGCCCAATGTAAACTTAAGTTAGAAAGATGACTCACTTCTGCTATAAGTTGTTCTTTTTACCATAATGTAACTTGATACCTTCCATACCGCTCACCCTATTAGCACAAGAAATCTGGACAAAACCAGAAATAATGGGAGACAAAGGTCCAAAAATAGGGACAAAGTTTAAATATTGCTCTTATAAACGTAGCAGTTATAGTAATAGAACATGAAGTCTGAAACTCAAATACGTCATTATTTAGTGAAGTCAGTCCTCATTGATTTGCCAGAAAACCACACATTTTGTGAGGAACAGACCAAAAATATGAGGCAAACAATTGACAAGTATAACACTTTATTTTTTTCTCTTTTTAGCTACATTTGAACTGTCAACTGTCAGTTACCAGGGCATACTTGTCTTTTCTGATCCTTGAAAGGGTATTTTAATTGTAAAACGTTCTTCTCAACTTTAGTAGAACTGCAAGCAAAAAAGTAACCATTGTTTTCATCTAAAATGCATATTAACACTGCACTCCCGTTTAGCTATTTCAGTTTGCTGAAATAAGGAAACACACATTACACTGGGAAACAAACAAACAAAAAAACAACAAGCTGTCAAAGGAAGGAAAGTGCCATCTGCAATCACATTTCTTACACACACAAATAAAAGAAGAAGCAAACATGGCACAACAATACAGGAAGGCTGTAAAAATAAAGGCACAGAAGAGATTTTGTTGCAGTGTAATCCCAAGACACCAGAATGCCTTCCAGTCAAAACATTCTGCCTGAAAGGAACTTCAGAAGATGTAACATTCACAGTATGCTGTGAAATACTATTTAAAATACCATGCAAAGAAAATTTAAGTGACTGCTGCAGTAACACCTGACCAAAATATGCTTAACGAATGAAGAGAGTTACCAACCATCTGTCCTCTTTAGGTCAACACAACGAACTGAATCAGAATACGCTCCAGGTTCAGATACAAACATCTGACTATCAAAATGCTGGACAAGTAGCTCAGTCTCTGTTGGGGGAATGGAGTCTGAGCTTATTTCTGACTGACTGGGGCTGCTAAGGACGGGCAATACTCATACTCAGGAAAGAAAAGTGCCAGGCATCTATAATGAGAGGATGTATCTTTCTGTCATTACACTACTCTTTTCCTTTTATTCTGAAATGTACTTCATACGCTTTGCCAGCTATCATATGATCCTCTTGACCATTTTCGGTAAATGCACGTCTTGCTCTGTATTATCCTCCTCATCACAGTCCCAGATTCCTCATATATCTTTGTTATCCAGTGGTCACCAACCTGTCCCGTCGTGACGTCATTGCCCTCAGTAAGTCTAGATCTCTATCATTACTCATGGTCGTGATACCTAGTGATTTACATCCTTCAAAATCTGCCTATTATTTTGTTCCCCATCTTCCTCTACAGTCTACACCATTCTTCTTTCTCCTGCTAATCTGCTAAACCATGTGTCTTCCTCCTGCCGAAGAGGCAGACTCTTAACAGATTTTACAGCCCCCACATACAGCTTCCTAAAACACAGTGTATCCCCAAACTCACAAATCTTGCCATCCCTCTCACCCTGCCACCTCAATCTGAAGTTCCTGCCTCTACAAATCTATTTTATCTTCCCTGCTGCTGAACAGGATTGTATCCCTGCAACACAGACTGACAGTCTAAATGAATGTGATCCTAGAGTGAGCGCATAACTGTGGAAAAGACGCCACACAAAAATTCAGAAAGGGAATGGACAAAATAAAGTCACTACAGTTTCACCCAAAATGAATCCCGTAAAGAAAGCATAAGAACAATTTGGTATATGCAGTGGCATTAACCCCATTTTGCATATACGGTTGGGGTGTCACGTCAATAGTGACTAAATCACCTAGAATTAATGTTCACACCACTGTGCCAAAAATGTTTTCATCTTACCTCGTTATTGCAAAGTTGAGGTCAGAAAGAAAACAGCATCTTCCCAGTCATGCCACACTTCCTATTCCTTACAGCATGATGGAAAATAAGATGCACAGAAACATAATGATTTAGTCTTTCCTTCCAGGTCTAGTCTCAAGACCATTTCAGACACACCACATATTGCAACTGTCAAGTAGACAGTTAATAGGAGAGGAGGGTTAGATGGTTTGTGGCGGGTCGGAATTTTGGAAGAAAGACCACACCCTTCCTTGGTTCAATGAAGTCTGATAATATGTTATCTTTGAAAGGTAATATCTTTGGGCCTATGAATGCAGACAGCTTTCTTAAAAATGACATTGTAAATACACAAAAGAAAACTGTATACTTTCTTTTGATGAATGACTAAACCAGAGTCTGTCTGGAAAAAAAAGTAATAATTTCCAAGTTCTAGTGTAGATCTCCTTAGCAATTAAAATGGCTTTAATTGCCTACTAAGTCCAAATCTGGCACATGTATTTTCAAAAGCTAGCAAAGAAACTTTGTTTTTTGATGTTATGAGAGTGTGGAGGTTCTGTAGTTCAGTCAGCAAACCAACAACAGGATGGAGTGACTGGAAGTTTAATTGCTAGTTGATGTTGAAATTAAATCTGGCAAGAGAACAGAGCTATAACAATGACAAAAATGATTTCCATCTGCAGCTTCAAAATAAAATTTGAGTGCAGAAGAATATTCAACTCAAAAATACAGGAAAATGCATCTCACTATAGTAGCGTCCTTTCTTCTAGGTTCTACATCCAGTAAAACTCTGTGTTAAGTGTGCCATTGCTGCTTAGTTTGCAACTAAATAACTAAAAAATGAACATGCACACAAAAGGTCAATGACAAATTTAATAAAAAGGAACTACACACTTCCTAAGCACTAA